>NW_027555514.1:167086447-167686447 GCF_003287225.1 Phascolarctos cinereus
CACTTTTCAGTACCTACCCCAGCCCCTTTTTTCCTAACTCTTTAACTACACACTCCCCTAAAAACCAAGCCTAAGTGCAATCCAATGTCTCCTCTCCAGAATGTCAGTACTAGATAGGACGTTTCACTTGGAGTCAAGAAGGCCTAAGTTTGAAATCCACATCGGGTACTTATCAGTTCTATGAGCCTGAGTTTCCTTTTCTATCAAATGGGGATACAGTCTATAGTACCTACCTCACAAGGTGCTTGGGAAGCTCAAATCAGATAACGTATGTAACACAACCATAGAGTGAATGCTGGACTTGAAGTCAACAACACCTGAGTTCAAATCCTGTCTCACTACTAAGACTTATTGTCTTACAGTGGGACCCTGAACAAGGCACTTGACTTTTGTCTGCCTTAGTTTATTCATGTGTAAAATGGAGATAATAACAGCACTTCACAGGGTGGTTTGAGGCTAAGATAATGTTTACAAAGTGCTTTATAAACCTTAAAACACTATATATAAATACTAATTATATAACTGTCAGTTATTGTTATAATTTAGTACTTCTCATCTTCTATTCAATGGAGGCCAGATAGAGTCTTGGGACAAGTTTCTCTCCATATTATTCCTTTATGCTTACTATTGATATATTTGTAAAGTATTTTGCAAACTTAAAAGCACAATATAAATACTATCATTTTTGTTACATAAGTAAAAAAAATTTTAAGGACTGGTGAATAAGTTGTGGTATATGAATGTGAAGGAATACTATCATGTGGTAAGAAATGAGGGAATAATAGAAGTGTTCAAAGACTTGAAAGAAAAACTTATAGGAACTGATGCAGAGTAAAACAAGCAGAACCAAGAAAACAATTTATGCTATTCATCAATATTACAAAAATGTACTATTTTGAAGACTTTTATAAACTGATGAAAAATGAAATGGGCAGAACCAGGAGAAAAACATATACAATTAACAGCAACTATAAAGACAACTTTGAACGCTGTAATTACTATGAGCAATACAATGGCCATCCATGATTCTAAAATACAGATAACGAAACATAGTCTCCACCTCCTGACAGAGAGGAAGGAGAGAGATTTAGGGTCCAGAATATATAGCCAATATTTTTTTTTGCATATAGCCAATAACTGAATTTGTTTTGCTCGACCAAGAATATTTGTTACAAGGAATTCATTTTTCTTTTCTCTTTCTCCCTTTTTTCAATGGGATGGGGCAGGAGGGAAAGAAAATAGATTTCTGCTCATTTTAAGAAAATAATTTTTAAAAATAGAGAGGTTGAGAAGGTGCTACAAATGTGGAAGGGTGACTGCTCTTTCAGATGAAGTCACTGTACTGTTAGTTTTGTTTAATTGTTTTACTTCATTACATGAGACCTAACCAAGTAAAGATAAAAGTTAAATATTTGTAATGTAAAAATAAAACATCAATAGAATTTATTTTTAAAAGGAATTGATAATACGACAGAAAAGGAAAATGTAAATGTTAGAAGGGATGTGGGAAAATTGGTATACTAATGCACTGTTGGTGGAATTGTGAACTGATCCAACCATTCTGGAGAGCAATTTAAAATTATGCCCAAAGGACAATCAAACTGTTCATACTCTTTGATCTAGCAATACCGCTACTAGGTATGTATTCCAAGGAGAGAGAGAAGAGAGAGAGAGAGAGAGAGAGAGAGAGAGAGAGAGAGAGAGAGAGAGAGAGAGAAAGAGAGAGAGAGAGAGAGAGAGGGATGGAGGGAAAGGGAGGGAGGGAGGGAGGAAAGAAAGGAAAGGAAAGGAAAGGAAAGGAAAGGAAAGGAAAGGAAAGGAAAGGAAAGGAAAGGAAAGGAAAGGAAAGGAAAGGAAAGGAAAGGAAAGGGGTGAAAAAAATATTTATAGCAACTCTTTTTGTGGTAGCAAAAAATTGTAAATTGGAGGGATACCTTACCAATTGGGGAATGGCTGAACAAGTTGTGGTATATGAATGTAATGGAATACTATTATGCTATAAGAAATGATGAGCAGGCAGATTTCAGAAAAATCTGGATGGACTACATGAACTGACACAAAGTGAAGTGAGCAGGACCAGGAGAACAATGTACACAATAACAGCAACATTGTACAATGATCAACTATGAGAGACTTAGCTTTTTTCAGCAATACATGAGCCAAGACAATTCCAAAGGACTCATAATGAAAAATGCTATTCGCATCCAGAGAAAGAACTGATGGAGTATGAATGCAGGTTGAAGCATACTATGCTCACTTTCTTTATTTTTTGTGTTTTTTTCTTTTGTTCTGTTTCTTCTTTTACAACATGAGTAATATGGAAATATATTTTACATGATTGCACATATATAACGTATCAGATTGCTTACCATCCTATGGAGGGGGAAGGTGAAGAAAGAAGGGAGAAAATTCAAAACTCAAATTTTTTAAATGAATGTTAAAAATTTGTCTTTACATGTAATTAGAAAAAACACTATTTAAAATAAAAGGAATTGAATAACAGTGTTAGGATGCAATCCCATCTTCTGTAAACTCACTAAAACATCTTCAGGCTGATATATACTTCACACTCTTCCCATATGGCTGATTTCTTATTCTAATTTTCCATATTTTGCAAGCTCATGAGTATTCAGTATGGCCTAACTACTAAAAACATTCTTAAATTTTTGTGGGTCAATGTTATGTTCTGAGGATTGTGGACAACATTTTGTCTGTGATGATGCTATCTTCTAGTACATATTCTCAAGGATATTGTGGGACTTGTATCTGTAGTATACTTCCTTAAGGCAGTGTTGTATAATGGTTAGAGAGATGGCCTCAAAGCCAAGAAGACCTGAGGTCAGGTATCAGCCCTGACCTACACTGACCCTTCCACTTCAGGCAAGTTACAACCTCTCAGTGCTCTAGGCAACCTTCTAAAGAAAGTACCAAGCTGCATTGGGAGAGGGAGTTTCCTCACTCAAGAATGCCCTAGACCAGTGAGATCAGACATGCAGTCCAAGGGCCATTTGTATTTAAGGCATTTTTCTTCTGTTACTTTATGAAGGATAAAGAGCTTCTATTGTCTAATTCCGGCCATTTGGTGGGGATGATGATGATGATTGTTCAATGGAATTCAGATAGAAACAGTCCTGGGACAAGTCAATATCCTATTATCCTTTAATATTTAATGTCCTATGGACTGTTGCACAAGTTGATAAAATAACTATTATTGTTGTTGTTATTCCCCTTCCATCATTCCAAAATGCTCCAGAGAGTAAAAAGTCAATCACAAGAACTTCCTCATTTTGTAAGATTCAGAATTTTTCATCCCTATTTTTACCTTTCCCCACCCCCCTACCTCCACTCCCATGGCAAGTAAGTAGATAAAAATAAAAATGGTGATAATAAACACTTGGTGGGCACCATAATTCTATGTACTTTATATATCACTGGTGATTAACCCACAGTGAACAATGACACTATTATAATAAGTATAACTCTTGGTGAAATGTTTATGTGGTTAGAATTTAGTATTAATAAAGCAGTGCTAATCATTTGATTAACTTCATTAGTTATCTAAATACCTTTTCATCTTGAACTCATTCCATGAAAGAGATCTAATTTCTGTTTTAGATTCATGGTGTTCTGGATGAGAACTAATAAAATCATGCCATGACAGTTTGAAACAATGAAATAAGAATTAATTGGTTTCTTTTTCACTTTAAACATATTCCAACTTGACATATAAATCAAATTTAGCCTAGTTCCTGGCACAGAATGAGTGATTAATAAGTGCTTAGCTCTCTATCTATCTAATAAATGCTTTATCTACCTATAAATAGATTCTTTTTTTCAGGGAAATAGTAATGCAGATGGCAAGGAGGGGGGGAAGTACAGGTGAGGAGGCAGAGATTCAGATTAAATTAACCTATGCCAAGACAGCATCATAAGGATCTTCAAAATATTTTCCTTTCTGTTACTTCATCTCACACTTCTTTTTATTTTTAAATGATGGAATTTACCTGTGACACACCTATGAAGGTAGACTGGAGACGAGTAAAGATCTTTTGCCTCTATGAGGACAATAGATTTCTCTAGCTTACTGACTAGGAAGCCAATCGGGAAGCCAAAATCAGAACCTGGAAATTCACCTCTGTATTCCCAAATTCCTTGGCATAAAGAACCTTTTATCCCAGATTTATCTCAATCACATGTGGATGTCAGTCTTCACCTGCTTCCAGAAGTTGATCTCTTGGCCTCACAAGTTACACCACTGAAATGCCACTGACTTTACACTAATAGTTAGCACAGCGCTTCATGTGTCATAGGAGCTTACTAAATGTTTGTTGAATTGAATTAAGTCTAGAAGGTAGACCTGAGCTGAGAAGCAGACCTCCATTCCAGTACTGGTTCTGACAATATTGATTCAATGTGCCCTTGCTTAATTAACTTAACCTCTCAGTATTGTAGTTTTTCCATCTGTCAAACAAGAAAAATAATCCCTCTGCCTATCTCTTTTACAGAAGTGTGAGCATTATTAAAATGGTTTTCATATGAAAAGTATCTTTAAGTCTGAGTAAGATTTTGTATATGAATTCTAGTTGGATTTGTTTTTGCTGAGCATGGGGAACTTGTAAGTACTACATATACTTTTTTATTAGGAGGATGGATGAGGAAGTTCACTTTTTTATTTTTGCTATTCAAATTCTTAATAGCCTTATTTTTAGTACAGTGGAAAGAGCACTGAATTTGGAGTGAGAGGACTTGGGCTCAAATCCTAGTTGAACCATTTTGTTACCAATATAACCTTGGGCCAATCACTTAACCTCTCTGGGTCTCAATTACATCATCAATAAAATTAAAGGGTCAGACTCTATGACCTGCAAGATCTCTTCCAGCTCTGATTCTATGAATCTATTAGGGAATTAAAAAAATCAAAGGATTTAGAACTAAGAGACCTCAGAGAGCATCGGTCTGGTCAATTATTCAATTAACAAGAATTTATTAAGCACTTTACTGTGTGTTAGGTACTATACTAAGTATAGGGGATATAAAGAAAAGGAACAACAATCCCTGCCCTCAAAGCACATATACTCTAATGGGGAATAAAATATGCAAATAATTAGAGATTTACAAGATATATGTAGAGTAGTGGAAGGCATTTTTTGTTCATCTTTTGTTTTTAAAGAGGAGCAATGATATCACAGGTGATATTTTGAATTGCATGTGAATTGGATTTAAATGAGTCAGAGTCTCAAAAAATCACCCTCATTCTCTTCCAAAGTCATTGAAATTCAGGGGCAAATTAAAAGTCAAGACAACTGGTGCTGGCCCAGGATTCAGTGAATGACTTTGGCATCTTCAATGTCTGACCAAGTTCTAAGCACTCCACACCACTTGCTTCATTCACCTACATGGCCACTGGAACAAATTGTTCTCATCTACCCATTCCCTGGAGAGAAGTCTTCACATGCTTGGAGTAGACATCCCCCTAACTCACTGATGGGTTTGAGGCCTGTTAGCTGCCCTCAACCTGGTTTAGCCTATCTGCCAAGACAGTTTTACCAGGGTATGGCCCTTGCTTGGGCTACAGCTTCAGATGGAAAGTAATCTCAAAAGAGAAGGGCACTAGTAGCTGGGGGGATTGGGAAAGGCCTTCTGCAGAAGGTGGTAGTTGATCTGAGTCTTGGAAGAAGCCAGGGAAACTAGGAAGCAAAGGTTAGGGGACAGAGTATTCCAGACATGAGGGACAGCTAGTTTAAAGAAAACAGAGATTGTAGGTGAATTGTCATGTCTGAGGAACTACACATATATCATTGTAACTGCATTGTAGATTTTGCACAAGGGAGTAAAGTCTAAGGTTGGAAAGGCATGGAGGGTACAAATTATGAAAAGCTTTAAATCCCATATAAATGAATTTATATTTCATTCTGAAGATAATAAGGATTCACTGCTGGTCATTGAGAAAGGATCTGACACCATCGGACCTTCACTTTAGAAAAATCATCTTGGCAGCTGAATCAAAGATGCATTAGAATGGGGAGATATTTGGTCAGGGAGACTACGAGCTAAATGCAGCTGAATGAGTGAAGAGATGGGGGCACGTGCCAAAAGATATTATCAGGGTAGAAATGACAAGATTAGGAAATGGATTGGATATATGGGGTTGGTGAAAGTGAAGAGTTTAGGATAACACCAAGGCTGCAAGCCTGGGTGATTAGGAGAAAAGTTTTCTTGTTTTATTTTGTTGGGGGCTTTTTGGCTAGGCAATGGGGTTAAGTGACTTGTCCAAGGTCACACAGCTAGTAAGTGTTATGTGTCTGAGGCCGGATTTGAACTCAGGTCCTCCTGAATCCAGGGCTGGTGCTATATCCACAGAAGGTGATATTTTCAAGAGGAATTGGGAAGTTCTGAAGTTGGGGCTTGGGTAGAAAGTTAATGACTTTGTTTTCAACATGTTGAGTTTGAGATGCTTATAGGACATCCAGTTTGAAGTGTTCAAGAAGCAGCCACTAAATATATTATTATAGCTTAGGAGACAGCCTAGGGCTGGATATATAGATCTGGGAATCATCTGCATAGAGATGATTAGAGAATTCATAGGCATTGATGAGATCAACAAGTGAGACAATGTAGAATGAGAAGAGAAATGGGTCCAGGATAGAGCCTTGGGGAACACACATAGTTAATGGTCCAACCTCTTCACTTCAGAGAGTTGCAGGTCCTCTGACTCCAAATCTAGTGGTTTTTCCATTACCTCCAACTACCTCATGTTTTATTTTGTGCAAATATCTGCCATTGCCAAGGTGACCAAAAATGATAGCCCAACCGCAAAATTAGTACGAACCACAGGGAGCAAAGAAAATGTACGCAGTCAAGAATTTGAGACTCTGAAATGAAGCATTTATTATGAAAAACCAAACGGAAAGGGGGAGTAGCTTCAGGCAGATAGAAAGGGTCTTTTTAATCTGTTTGACTTCAAACAAAACAGATGTTGTTTGCAGGGACTATATTCCCTAGAAGTTGTGTACCTCCCTATCATAACTGAGAACCCACAAATGAAGTGGCTACAAAATGGAAAGTGAAACTTTCCAATGCAGTTTTATTGAGTTACCTGGAGCAACAAGCTGAAAGCAACTGGTTTTTAAAAGGTATGGGAAAGAATTTAAATTCTTAAAGCCCAAAGGAGGGAGGTAGGGTAGCACAATGGGAAGGTCTCTAGGTCTAGAGTCAGAGGACTGGGGTTTGAAACTCAGGCTGCTTACTACTACATCACTTAACCTCTCTGGTATTATTTCCTCTGTGAAAGGAAGAGGTTAGGACAGGATCCTAGAATTAGTGCAGAGAGGCACCTCAGAGGCTATCAAGTCCAACCTTTTCATTTTACTGATGGGGAAACTGAGGCACAGAGCTATTAAATGACTTGCCTAGACAGTATGTAAGGTTCCTACCATCTCTAAATCTATGATCCTAGGAGTAACGGAGATAAGAATCTTTCAGAATTTAATTGGAGTTTCTGAGGTTTCTTGAACACTTTTGAAAATTTTAGTTATCACAGCTAATTGTGGAAATAAATTTAGCATGACTTCATATGTATAATGGATATCACATTTCTTACATTCTTATAGTAGAGGGAGGGAGAGAATTTGGAACTGAAAATAAAAATGAAATTGAATTATAAGAAAATTTGAGTTATATTTGGAAATTTAAAAAAAAACTGGAAATACATTCTAGGATAGTTACTGTCCTACAAATGAATTCCACTCCTCACCAAAAATTCAGCCTTGACGGCTCAGGTAATAAAATCATTGTGTTCTTCACAGAAGATACACAAACCAGGTAGGTCATGCCCTACTGATGTGTTCTACCACAAAGCTAATTCATTAAGGTAGATTCTTTACCCTCTCTGGTTTTTAGGGTAGTTTGGCCTGGTTCAGCCTCCTTGAATATGGCTTCAAAGAGCAATCTAATGGATAGGATGGGGGCCCAAGTCCCCAAAGTGACCATAGGTCTCCTTCTGGTCACTGGTCATCCTAACTCTAAAGCAGAGTATGCAAATTAGCTTTTCAGGCTGCTAATTTTGATGGTCTGTAGCACTCTGCTTTCACTATTATTGATTGAACTAGATTAAGAAAAGGGGGGGGGGAAGATTGGAATAAGAATAATAATAATAATAGCTAGCATTTATGTATCATTTTAAGGTTCTCATTTTATCCTCACAACAATTCTAGGAGGTATATGCTATTATTCCCCCTTCCCCCAATATTACAAATGGGGAAACTGAGGCATGCAGTGATTAAGTGACTTGACTGAGATCACACAGCTAATAAATTTCTAAGACTTGATTTCAACTCAATTTTTTGTTTGTTTGTTTGTTTCTAAGTCCAGCACTCTATCCACTGCACCACTTAGCAGTCATTAGAAAGGAAGAGTTTAGCAAAGCCAGAAATTCATTTACCTAGTAAGGCTCTAGAAGGAAAATTAAGAAATTCTGATGCTATGGTCTGTTTCCACTAATCTGGGCAAATCTCTGCACCATTCCAGCCCTGTTTTCCACTTGAATAAAATTGAGGATGTCAGCCTAGGCAATCACTGTGGCCCCTTCTAATTCTAAACTCTCTAATTCCTCATGGGATCACCTTTTTGCCTCAAATGAGCTGTCCATTCACTACAGGTGAATGGAAGTGCTGATTGATTGGACCACTGGATCCTGTCCAGAGCCTGAAGCTTCACATTCCAGCCTGGACCTCCCCCATGCACCCCTAGGCTAAACTGGAACAAACTATGGAGGAATGAAGCGACACTAATCCTGGGCCACTAAAGCTTTGTTCTACCACTTCAACAAACAAGTAATCAACCCTAAGGTAAATACAAAGAGATGCCATAGATTATAGGGAGGAGTTGCTTGGAAGGAGTAAGTAAGTAGCTACAGGGTTGTCCCAGCCAGATTGCAGGGTGGGTGGAGTTCATTGAGGGTGAGTTCTTTGGGGAGAGGTGGGTCTTTAAATGGCACTTACAGGAGAGGAACGTGGTAAGGCAGACTGGTAAAACTGTTTCTGCATCTGGGACCAAAAGGTCCTTAGAAAGGTAAGGAAATCTTGAGTGCAGGAGAACCCAAGAAATAGAAAGAGCAAAGGATCACAGGGCCACTGTTTATGTTGTGATCACTTTTTTCAGTGGGTTATAAATGTTGCTCCCCAATGCTCAACTTGCATAGGGAGGTCGGTTTAAACTGGTATTATTCCCAAGAAGACATCTGTCAAATTGGTAGTAATTTTCCATATTTAAGGATTTACAAGCATTTTAAAGGGGAAAAAAAACCTTTTGTATCTATGCCATTCAGAAAGATTTTATGATATAGATGAGAGGCCCTACACCTGGGATCAGAAAACCTGGGGTTCTTTCTTGACAATTTGATATTTAGCCTTTGAGAAGTCACAAGTCTTATTTCTTCATCTGCAAAAATGTACCTGGCCAGGATTAATGAGATCTCGCCTGTAAAGTGCTTTGAGTTCCTTACAAGTACGTCACACAAGCTAAATAAGAAATATTGTTATCATTGGAGCTACTCTAATCCAATGAGCTTCACTGAGGCTTTAAACAGTATCTTCTTTCTCTTCTCAAATCTTTCTTCCCCATAACTTAAATATTGGCATGACTGATTCATCTTACTTTAGAGAAAGCAGCCAACAAAATGAAAAAGAAAAGCTTTATGAAAATCCTCCAGTATTTCTGTTCAAGAGGTTCGGCAGAGCAAAGAATACATCCTGTTTCCTACTTGCCCTACACATCAGGGCGCTGTCTGGTTATGCAGCTTTAACCGGTCTTTGCTCATACATCATATTATATTTGTATTTTTCCACCGCTGGGCTCAAATCTTTTGGTCTCCTACTTGACCATCAAAATGTGACACTTAAAAGTCACTTTACATCAGGGATTTTTTTTTAACTCCTAGTCTGTGTCTCTTTCAAATAATAATTGACATTTTAAATGTGTTTTCAGGTTTGCAAAATATGCACCATGTAACAGTCCTGTGAAGTATTATTGGCCCCATTTTGCAGATGAGAACACTGAGGCTCAGTAAGGTTAAGGGACTTGATCAGCTAAGTTTTGGATATAGGATATGGATCCAGTTCTTTCTGAGTCCAGGTCCAAAACTCTACCCATCATTACATGTCGCCTTTCTATTTACAGACTTTAAATCGTCATGTAAATGTCAGCCATACTTATTAGTTTTGTAGTCCATTTCCATTATTCAATTTAACAAAACTGAGGCTTAAAGAGGTTAGTTGACTTGCCTAGGGTGACAGTGTTTGAGGTAGAATTCATACTATAAATGAAAACTGATCTCCCCAGTGATGTTAAACTCAAACAGAAATGGATCCCTGCATATACATATTGACTTAAAAAGCCACAAATGACCATTATCTGTGTTGTATTGCATTTTTATTTATTTTGTTAAATATTTCCCAGATATAAAATATATATAATATATACATACATGCATATATATTTGGGGGTGGGGTGTGAAGCGATCAGGGTTAAGTGACTGGCCTAGGGTCACACAGCTAGTAAGTGTGGAAGTGTCTGAGGACAAATTTGAACTCAAGTCCTCCTGACCCTGAGGCTAGAGCTCTATGTACTGCACCACCTAGCTGCGCCCCACATTTTAATCTAGTTCAGGCTGCAGACACTCCAGTTTTGCAGGGTATATGGGTGTATGGGATGTTCAAGGAGAACTAGCACCTCTGAAGTGAGGGCTTACCAAGCCCTTTTCAGGGCTCTCATCCACCTTTGGTATCTACCTAGCACTCAACTCTCACCTGTGTCTCCAAGAAGCTATAGCATGCACAATAGCCACATCCTGGTAAAAACCATCTCAGAAGATGGGCTAAACCAGGTTGAGGGTAACCAACAAGTCTCAAACCTGTCAGTGAGTTAGGGGAATGTCTACCCTGTGAAGACTTCTCCCAGCCCAATGAGCAAATGAGAACGGTTTGTTCCAAAGGCCATGAAGGCAGCTGAAGCTGATGCTGTAGGGCACTTAGAGCTTGCTCAGGCATCGAAAATGCCAAAGTCATCCACTGCATCCTGGACTATCACCAGTTGTCTTGACTTTTGTCTTGCTACTGGGCTTTGATGACTCTGGAAGAGAGAGTAAGGCTGACAAATTTGTGCAACTCTTCCTCACTTAAATCCAATTCACACAGGAGTCAAGCCATCACACTGTTACGACATTGGTCCTCTTTGAAAACAAAGGACAAAATAACAAACCTTTGTTAGATGCTAGGGATACAAAGATGAAAAGCAACTCAGTATCTGCCCTCATGATCCATCCAGTTTAATAAAGTATGCATATGAGTGACTCCTTGCCCTGAAGGTCATGGCATTCTGACCAAATCATTGATGAAGTGGCCCTCTTTTTTGTGGGGGCTATTTGGAATTTCTGAGAGCTCATAGTATATATTCTGTAGTCCTACTTAAGTCCAAATTCCATACCTTTCCCCCACCCTCTATTATGGATCTGTGCAACCAAAAACGTATAAATTCATTCTTTTCATGCTGTGAATTCTCACATCTTCTGTTGGGGGTAGGTGCTGCTCCAAGATGGTTTTGCAGGTTAAGGATACTGAATTTTCATAACCACAGACTATTTGACCAAATAAATCTTCAAGTGAGTCAAAAAACATATCAAACAAGTCATATCAAAATTGAGTAAATGCCTAAAGAAGTGTCAGGATTTTTTTTCTTAATGAAAAAGCTGTCTTCCAATGGACATCAAGGTGACGTTGTCATACTTTAAGATGAAGGCTTCCAATTATTTTTATAGTGGTAATGGTTTGTTTTAAACCATCCACCTTCTCTGACCACTTGAGAACAATAGTATATAACTATGGCACAAGTGGCCTAGGTTAGGAGATTCAGGTTGGTTATATAGTGTTCTGTCCACTAAGCAAATTCAATCAATGATGAATCAACAAACATTTATTATATGCCTACTATGTGTCAAGCACTGTACTAAGAACTGGGGATACAAAAAGAGGAAAAAGGTAGTCCCTGCCCTCAAGGAGTTTAGAATGTAATGGGGAAGACAACATGCAAACAAATATATACAAAGCAAGCTCTATTCAGGATAAATAGAAAATAAGTAACAGAGGGAAGGCACTGGAATTAAAAGGAGTTGGGGAAGGGAACTTCTCACTTGTAGAATCTTCTCACCTGTAGAAGGGACTTAAAGGAAGCCAAGGGAGGTCTGTAGGCAGGAATGGTGGACAACTAGAGAAAATGCCAGAGCTGAGAGATGTAGTGACTTGTTCATGGACCAATCAACAGGCCAGAGTCATTGGATCAAAGAATATACATTGGCAAGTAAATGTAAAAAGACTGGAAAAGCAGGAGGGAGCTAGGTTATGAGGAAGTTGGAATACCAAACTGAGCATTTTGTATTTGAGCCTGGAGGCAATAGGAGCTACTGGAGTTATTGAATGGGATTGGGGGGGGGGGGAATGACACGATCACATCTTCACTTTAAAAAAATCACTTTAGTGACTGAAAGAAGGATGGACTGGAATGGGAAGAGACATAAGGTAAGCAGACCTACCAGTAGGCTATTGCAGTAATCCAGTTGTAAGGTGATGAGGTTCTACACTAGGATGGTAACAGTGTCAGAGGAGAGAAGTTGCAAAAGTAAAATCAACAAGCCTTAACAACAGATTAGATATTGGGGGTTGGGGGGAGAAGGGGAGAAAGTGATAGAGAGTGAGGAATTTAGGGTGAATCCTAGGTTGTGAGTTTGAGTGTACGGGAGGTGGGGTTTCCCTCCACAGCAATAGGGAAGGGGGGGAGGAAGGCTTAGGGGAAAAGAGAATCAATTCTGTTTTGGACATTTTGAGTTTCAGATGTCTACTGACCTCCAGTTTGAGATGTCTGAAAGGCAATTCGAGATACTAAATTGGTGGTCAGCAGAGAAACTGGGACAGGAAAGGTAAATTTGAGAATCATTGGCATAGGAATGGTCATCAAATCTGTGAGAGGTGATAAGATTCTAAGTATAGAGGGAGAAGAAAAGAGGACCCAGGACAGAACCCTGAGGGACACCTATGGTTATAGGGTGTGATCTGGAAGGGAATCCAGCAAAGGAGTCACACAAGGAGTAGTCAGATAGGTAAGAAGAGAATCAGGAGAGAGTGGTATTCCCCAAATCCTAAAGAGAAGCAAGTATCAAAGAGGGGAGGATTATCAACAGCATCAAAGGCTTCAGAGAGGTCAAGGAGAATGAGGATGAAGGAAAGGTCATCGGGTTTGTCAACTGATCATTAGTAACTTTGGAAAGAGGAGTTTCAGTGGAATGATTAGATCAGGAGTCATATTGTAGGAAGTTAAGGAGTGAGAGAAGAGAAAATGGAAGCCCCCATTGTAGATAATTTTTTCTAGAAGTTTAGACACAAAGGGTAAAAGAAATATGGAATAATAATTAGCGAGGATGGAAGGGTCAAGTGAAAGTTTTTTCAGGGTAGGACAGACATGTGCATGTTTGTAGGCACTAGGGAGAGGGCCAGGGAGGGAGAGAGTGAAAAGAATGGGGATGACAGAGGGGGCAATCTGGTGGAGGAGATAGGATGGAATGAGATCACTGGAACAAGCAGAGGGGTTAGGCCTGGTAAGGAATAAGGACATGGCATCATGAGAGACAAGCAAAGGAGGACAGAGTGGCAGAAGGCACCTCAGTAATAGGAGATGAGGAACAGCGGAGAAGAGGGAATTCATGGAAAATGGCCTGAATTTTTTCTGTGAAACAACAGGAAAGTTTCAACTGGGGCGGGAGAGTAGAGAGGAGTCATGGGAGTCTTGAGCAGCAATGGAAAGATTTGGAAGGGCTTCTGTGGAGATAGTAGGATGTTGTGATAGGGAGAGCTGTAGAATAGTGCGTTGATAAGAGGCATACTAAGATCACCTAGCAGCACATGGAAAATACAAGGTCTTCTGGGGGGAAAAAAAGCAAACAAAAAAATATGAACCATTCTCATTCAATTTATTAACTTTAAACCAAATACATAAATTATTCATAGCTTCTGAGTCAAGTGGTACTATGCTATTTGTTATCCAACTTTATTTCTCCCAACTATGGACAGGAACCCTTTGTTCCAACTGATTTCCTCAATATCCCTCATTCTGTCTTCTTCAATCAATCAGATCAAAGATCCTCTGCACAGCCTAGTTCAAGTATCATCTACTTTGGGAAATTGTCTTAAGGTGCTCTTACCATCCTTTCTGCCCATCCAAATCTTACCTATGTCCCACCTGCTCTGTAAAGCCTTTCTGGACTTCCTTACCCAGTGTTACATTCTTCTTCCCAAATCCCATAGCACTTACTGTCTTATTGTTTGCCTACTCATTTAGCATTTAGCTTATACACCTTGGATACAATATATGACTGGCTAGACGATGCAGTGGACAGAGCATCTGGCCTAGGGTCAGGAAGACTCATCCTCCTGAGTTAAAATCTGGTCTCAGACTTACTAGCTGTGTGACCCTGAGCAAGTCACTTAACCCTGTCTGCTGGAGAAGGAAATGGCAAACCACTCCAGTATCTTTGCCAAGAAAACCCCAAATGGGGTTATGAAGAGTCGAAAATGATTGAACAACAAAACTTGAATATATATGTATGTGTATATGTATATACATATGTGTTGTACATGCATGTATACATAGGTGTACTCATAGACATATAGACATATATACATGGACAAGTATAAATAAATGAACATTCTGTGTATATCCATATACATCCACCAAATTTGCAACCTTCTTGACAGAAGCACCAAAGCACAGTGCCTTGCATCCAAAGGACAGCCCAATAAATTCAATTCAGTTCAACAATAAACATTCATTAAGCACCTACTATGTGTCAGGCACTCTGCTAAAAGCTGGGGATACAAAAAGAGACAGGATAGTCCCTGTCCTCAAGGAACTTACAATCTATTTACTGTTCACACAAAATGTACCACATGTATCAAACAAAGGGCCTCATTTTCATTTAAACAAACAGCTATCTATGCCCTGAAGGATACCACCTAGTATCAAAGGTTGATTCCATCTCACTTAGTGGGGTTTTCAATAAGGCAGGTTTCAATCAGACCAAATTAGAGACTTTACCTAATTCAGTTTCTCTAATTTAGGAATTTCCCCTTAGTTCCTCACCACCACTGCCATCACCACCACCACCACCATCATCACCACCACCACCACTACCACCTTAGGGAGTGGTGGCTCATTTACATGACAAAAATGTTTAGAGTACAAGATTCCAGACATTCAGAATTCAAAACAAGCCAACATAAATATGCAGAAATTGAATTGTTTTTCAAACAGCACAATCATTCAGAATGCCTTTCCTCTAGAGGGGATGTTAGCTAAGCATTTTATTTACCTCTTGCCACATAGCCCTAAGGAGTACAAAAGAGGGAAATCAGTCACTGTCTCCCAGACCACTGCCCAAGATCAAGCATTTTCCTGAGGACACTGGATGGCTCAACAATCTTGTAATTCATCCTGGGAATACTGGGACTTATCTTCTCAACGGCTCCAGACTAAGCTTCAGTTCCCTGAAAACTGACACTCCCTTTGTGCTTTGGTATAAATCCTTACCTCCTTTCCAAACCCATTACTCCTGCCCTGACCAATATTTCTTACTCATAGCAAGGTCTAAATTGCAAATCTAGCCTCACCACAGCAATCTCTCGTATGACTAACTGTTGGTTCCTAAAAAATAATGCAAATGGATTCTCACATTTGGTACCATGATCGTTTTTAAGGTAGGTAGAATAAGAGAAAAGGTCATTTTTTAAAATAATGAAACATATCATTATTGTTTTGGTGAATAATTTAGCTTACCCAACCTGGCATGAAGGAAAGAACTAAGTCAAGGTCCTTCTTCTCTTTGAGTCTATTAATGATGTGAAGCAACATAGCCTAGAACAGATACTAAAGCTTGGGGATTGAATCAAATTCTGAACTGACTTGCTATGTGACAAGAGATCACCACCATAACACCTGCTCCATGATCTAGTTTACAACAAAAATTTATAATTCTCACCGATTTCCTATCACTACACCTGCAAAGGGAGTATAGAATTTAGACAATTAGTTTTGCCTCTTTCATTATCTGATGGGCAGCTAGATAGAACACCAGGCCTTAAATCAGGGATACTCATCTTCCTGAGTTCAAATCCAGCCTCACACACTTACTGGCTGTGTGACCCTAGGCAAGTCACTTAACCCTGTTGGCCTCAGTTTCCTCATTTATAAAATGAGCTGGAGAAGGAAATGGCAAACCCTTTATCCTTGGCAAACCTCAGTATCCTTGCCAAATGGGGTCACGAAGAGCCAGATACGACTGTACAACAACAGCTTTCATTATCTGAACATTTTTGGAGAAAGTGGAGTTAGGGGCCTGAACTATCAGAATAACTGATTTCATTCTCAATTATTCATTCAACCAACATTTACTGTATCTATTGCGCACACTGTGCTAAGCCCTGGGAGAAATACAAAAAATAAATAGGAAATGAGTAAGACCCAGTTCCTCCCTTCAAGAAGTTCACAGTCTGGTAAAGGAGATAAGATTTTTCATAAACAAATATATTACAAATTATGTGATATATCTAAGAGGAGTGACAATAATAGACATATGTAAAGTTGGAAAAGGGTTTCACATCTCATTTGAATACAAAGTGTTATGAGGTTGGATGGAGGCCAGGGAGGTCATATTTTTATATTTTTGATCTAGTTTCTTGAGCTTACTTAATGAGTAGTGAACTATTGATGGTCATTCACTGTCAAAAGGAGAAAAAAAATGAAAAGGTTTGAGGATAATCCATATGTCAACTTTGGTTTTTAATTGGAAAAGCAATTTGTTATGTATCAAATATAAAGGTCAAAACTGAATTAATTCCCAGTTAATATGTGGCACAGTAAAGAAATAATTAGAAAAATAATACCAGCTAAGTTTCCCACATCAAGTGATATAAAACTGATTTATCACCCCACACCCTAGTATCCCTGTCCTGGTCTTAATTATTGAAATATTTGATGACCTTGCAAGTTCTTCATTTCTCTATAAAACATTTTGACTTTGTCACAACTTCTGCTCCTCCACATCATTCCAACAATTGCTCAGAAGGATACTGCATATAACTAAATCCCAATTATCTTATTATAATTGTATTGTTAAAGTGTGTCACATCAAGTTGGGTAGCTGGTGTTGCTTAGACATGTCCAAGGTTTCTACTGATGTCTCTATCTCTGTACCACATGGTTTAGTCTTAAAATGGCAACAAAAGGCCAACAGTTGTATTTGGGAAGGTGTCAAAGCCTTATTATTGCCCCTATCTGTTAGTTATCCTTCAAGCTATTCAGGAAGCATAAATGCTGATGTTAGAGAAGATTTGGTGGCAGACATGAACCCCTTGATACATGAAATCAATGAGCAAAACAGGTCCCTGAGTGGATGCAAGGTCAGGAAACTCTAAAGTAGGAACAGTGAATCTGAGCATAAGATATATGTTTGATTTGAAGGTAGGTTGACTTGGAAAGAGTCAGTGCTAGGACAGGTGCAGAAGTTAGTGAACAGCTTTGTTCACTGAAGCCGCTAGGTGGCTCAGTGGATAGAGCGCTAGGCCTGGAGTTAGAAAGATGTGAGTTCAAATACAGCCTTAGACACTAGCTGTGTGACCCTAGGAAAGTCACTGTTTGTCTTCATCCATTAGAGAAGGAAGTGTCTTTGCCAAGAAAACCTCATGGACAATGCTAGAGTGATATGGTCCCCAGGTCATGAAGAGTTGAACAGGACTGAATGACTGAACAACAAAGCTCACTGAGTCCTGAGATTATCCACCCATGGTTCTGTGTCCCGAGGTCTACGCTGCAATATGTCTCTAACTATATTCTGTTATCTAAAAGCTCAGCTTCCTATCATTAACTTCAGTCTGAAGAAGTGCTTACAATTCATATAGGGAAGTGGACCAGATAAGGACTGGCAGTTGGATAAATTAAGCTGAAGAAGTACCCTAGCTACTCCCCCTTCTCTCTCTGACAACCCCCCCTCCCCCCCACAGGGAGGCAGAATCATTTTTTTCTCACCTTTCTTCAAGGTGCCTGTGGACATGACTTTTCACTTCATCAATGCCCTCATTCCACCCCTCATGGGAGAAAGTAGTTTCTTTCTTAGGAGAAAACAATAGGGGAAAGAGAGATGTCCAGGACTAGTGAGACAACCATCTCAGAGGCAAAGGAGTTCAGTACTTTCACCAAGACTCTTTTCCCACTTAATATCTCTGTTTAGCTCAAGTTTTGTCTAGAAGAATCCATAATGGTCTAGTTTCAAATGGCTTAATCTTTTTCCTGATTTGGGGGAGTTACAATATTATTTTATCAGTTTAAAAAAAAATCCTTCTTTGGCTCGTTTTGAGCTTCTCTTAGAAAACAGAAAAAAAAGAAAAACCAACATTGATTTAGAAAGAGAATTTCCTTCTCTCTGTGTATGCATCCCAGGGAAATCCAGCCTCCTGTTCTACTGGTTCTTTTAATCTCGCCAAGGATACACACACACACACACACACACACACACACACACACACACACACACAATAATACCTTAGGGAAACTACTTTCTTTTTGAGAATACATGACCAACATGGAAAACAAATAGATTTTTTAAGGAAATAGGGAATGGTAAATTAACTCAGTGGATCAAGAACAGAGCAGAAGACAGGTAGGAGTTTCAGCACTGCTATTCTCATCAATTAAGTAAGGAATAGCTACAGTTTCCTTCTCTTTCTCTTGTATTCTCTCAGCTATAAGTTTATAATTGTGGCAAGGGTCACTGAAGCTGCAGCACTGAGAGATGACCACATGCTGGTTCTCTCATTCTTTTTCTCCTCCCCCCCTCCCTCCTCCTCCCTTTCTCTCTTTCTGCTTCTCTTCCCCCTCTCTTGTTCCCTTTTATTATCTCTCCCTCTCTCTCCTCTTTCTTATTCTCTTTCATTCTTTCTCTCTCCCTTTTCCTTTTCTCTCCCTCCCCCTTCTGTCTCTTCTCTCTCTCTCTCTCTCTCTCCCTCTCTCTCTCACCCCCCCCATTTCTCTCTATCTCTGTCTCTCCCTTTTCTTCAGAATAAGAATTCTTACCTGTCAATTACCCTTTGCTTGTATCAGTCAGCATGAGGGCTAACCACTTGAGAGTCAAGGAGAGAAACACAATAAGAATTTCCAACCTGGTCAGCAGGTGTCCATTTCCAGTGTATATATACTTCCTTGGCATCAGAAAGGATGCTACCCTAAGATTCTATGATTCTCTAATTCATAATTCACATTCTACCATATGACAAAGTAAAGTATAATACAGTCTTCTGGCCACTGTCCAGTTCAATACAGTGTAACCATAATATATGAGGCAACATGATTTAATGACTACAGCACTGGCCTCAGAGTTAGGAAGATCTGAGCCCATGTCCTCCCTAGGTCACATACGAGCTGTGGTGTAACCCTCTCCAGTAATTTAACCTCTCGCTGCCCCCCAGCAAGCCTCTAATAATCTAAGTAGCAGAGCAGGGAATGATTTACATTGTCAGAGGAAGTTTTCCTCATCAGGGAAGAATTTACACTAATGAAATCATAAGTCTGGACAAAAAAAAAAACATGGCATGCATGATACAAAAAAAAAAAAAACCTTTATTTGCCTTTGGAATCCACTGGTACAATTTTCTTTTCTTTCCTTCTTAGATTTTCTTGATTCCAAGTCCAACACTCTTTCTACTATACCAGCAAATGGCAAAGCATGATTTTAAATATAAAAAAGTAATGATGGCAAACAGGATCCATGGTTACTCTGCTTCTCTTTCCATTTTTAATTGCACTTTGAAGCCCAATTCTATTTCTTACTCCTTACCTTTTTTCCCACCCACTCCTATGGAGGCAATGTAGCACAGCCAAGGGTATGTTGGTAAATGTTTAACTGTCTCTCAGGAAGGAAAAAAAGTATACTTGACACACTTTAAATTTAATCTGAATCATTAATATTTTCTCCATCACTTTCTTAAATCTAGACAACCAACAAAACAATAAATCAAGCTCTGATTTGTAGTGTTTGCCAAATTCTGAGGTTTAAATGCCCACACTGAAACTTTAAAGTTGGCTCTAACAATGGAATCAGTGCACAAAAAAGAGCACTAGATTTGGAGTCAAAGGAGCCAGGTTTGAATCCTGACTCTCCCAATGACCACCAGTGACAGGGGGCAAGTCACGTAACCTCCTTGTGCCTCAGTTTCCTCATCTATAAAATGAAGACTCTATTAAATGACTCTCCTATCTCTAAATCTATATTCCTATTCATATCTTGGCCCCTTTCCTTTTCTTTCTCCTTCTCATCCCAAATTTTTCTGTTTTGACTACTTCTTGTATTCCCACCCTAACAATGCCCTTTCCTTGCCTCCAACTTCTACTACTTATTTTCACACCATAAGTTTCCGGTTCTCTCTCTTGCTTACTACAGATATCACTTAGGCACTTGGGATTAATGGTGAACGTGCAAGAAGCTACTAGGGTTGTAGATAGAGGAGTCGAGGGTGTTGGAGCTGAGATGACAGCTTGACCTTTGGATTTTAGGAGTTTGGGGGTTGGTTTCCTTACCCCTTAAATCAAAGTTTGTTTACTTAACACTGGTTCTGGGGAAGCTGTTTGCCTTTGTTGTCTAAACACTATCCTCAGAGTTGCTTGGCTACTCTTTGGGGGGCCCAGTCAGTCTTGACTGACTTGAACTACCAGGGAAAATCAAAGGAAAAAAAAGGCATGACAAGGATCTGTTGGTTGCTTTCAAGCAAAAAAAAAAAATCAATCAATATACAATTATTAAGCACCTACTATGTGCTGGGCACTGGGCTAAGTGCTGGGGATACAAAAAGAAGAAAAAGACAATCTCTGCCTTCAAGGAGCTTACAATCACAATATAACAAAGGAGACAATGTGAAGGGAGAGAGAGAGAGAGAGAGAGAGAGAGAGAGAGAGAGAGAGAGAGAGAGAGAGAGCGCGCACTATATACAGGATAAGCAGGAAATAATTAACAGTGGGAAAGCACTAGAATTAAGAGGGGTTGGGAAAGGCTTCCTATAGAAGGTATAATTTTAGTTGAGACTTAAAAGAAGCCAGGGAGAATCACTAGTAGAGGAGCGCTAGTGTTCCAGGCATGGAGTCAACCAGAAAGAATCCTCAGAGATGAGAAATGGAGTGCCTCGTTCTTGGAATAGCCAAGAAGCCAGGGTTACTGAATCAAAGAATACATGTTAAGGAGTAAGGTGTAAGAAGACTGGAAAGGAAGGAGGGGGCTAGGTTATGAAGGGCTTTGAATGCCAAACAGAAAATTTTGTATTTGATCCTGGAGGAGCTCCTAATATCTTAGAGCCTTCTGGGCAAATGATTAATTCCAGTCCTGTGGTCTCCTTTGTGGCTGGATTTAATGTTCTCAGACAGTGGAATTTCCTTTTACCTTTGAGAATCGGAATCAAAGATTATTTTTAATGCTGCAGAAGGAGAGGCCCGGTGGTGTAATGAATAGAAAGCTGACTTAGAAGCCCTCAAGCCCTGTCTGTGCCACATATTGACTACTAAGCTTTGACAAAGTTCAGTGAGCAAATCTCTAGGATCCTAGGTTGCAAAGAAAATAGTGATCTTGGCCTTAGTAAAGGAAGTTTCTTCACCCAGGAGCAAGGAAATGATATCAAAATCCAGTCTTTACCTCTATGTAAGAGCCAAGCTTTGAGCTGTTAAATAGATCTCATAAACGTGGTACAGATTACAGTCCTCCCATGCCTTCTCATTCTGTGTGTGTACAAACATTTCTCCAGAGGGAGTCTGCCCACCCTGCTGAAAACCTTCTTCTAGGTCTCTTAACATTAAATGGGTACTAGTATACACATTTGTTACTATTCTTTCTACAAGATGATAAACATAAAGTAACACATAAGAGAGTGGAGAGGAGAATGAATCTTCCTTTCTTCAAAATCAAGCTAATCAGGTAATGAATAATCTTGAAAGACTAAAAATCCTCTTTTTTTTTTCCATTGCCACAAAATTGGGAAATGTATAGGGGAGAATGGCCTCTCAAAAGGAAAGATGTTTGGAAAATATAAGAACGTATGAACAGCTAGTTTAAAATAGCCAATGGTATATAGCAGTTGAAAAAAAAAGACCAATTAGAAGAAAAAACTGAGTTTGTAAAGGGTAAAAGAAAATAAAAATCAGTATGCTGACATCTAAATTGTGTTCTATAGTTAGGTCACACCTATCTTACCTTTTAAGGTTTTTCTCACAAAGAGCCTTCTTTTTTCCATTTGATTTCATGTTAACTATTACTTGTTATTAATATTAATAACTAACAACATCAATTTGATGTTTTAAAGCAATGAAACAGTTACTATTTTATTTGTTCCACAACAACTTTTGTAATGTAGGGGATTTTTTTTTAACATTTTAGTAATAAGGGAAACTAAAATAGTGACAGTTTAGGTGGCTTGCTTATCCAGACTATAATTGCAAAGTTGTTGTTGAGTCATTTCAGTTGTGTCCAACTCTTCATCACCCCATTTGGGGTTTTCTTGGCAAAGATGTTGGAGTGGTTTGCCATTTCCTTCTTTAGCTCATTTGACAAATGAGGAAACTGAGGCACACAGGGTTAAGTGACTTGCTCAAGGTCACACAGCTAATAAGTATCCGAGACCAGATTTTCAGGTCCAGTATTCTATCCGCTGCACCACCGAGCTGTCCCATATTTATAGAGCATATGTGCCCCAAGCTATCAGACACATAGAAAATATGTTCTCAGGTGGCAAAGTTTTGACAGAACTTTTGATCAGCCTTTAAATAAAGTCCTATAGATAGAGTAACAAGTAGCCTAAAATGATCATTAATTAGGCAGAGTGGAGACAGGTCAGATTACTAGTACCCAGAAAATGTCAAGATTGCCACTTTGAGTCTTTCCCAAGAGTAGAATAAATTGTTTTGTTGAACAAACCACAGATTTAAAGTATCTGAAAATGTAAAAAGAATTGATTCATATGTCAGTTAGAAGACAGGTTCAGAAAAGAGTAAATTTTTACATCTTATTTGTATTACTGCTTTTTGTAGCAATTCAAGTGTGTTTAACTTAGGGCAATAATAACCCTTTTTCAAATTGCCAAACCTTGGACAGAGCTTTTTAAAATCTTGACTGCACAAATGTTCAGACTAGGTCCATGATGTTCTTTAGCTATTATTTATTTTTAATGTCTGCACACAGGTGCAGAAGAAGCATAAGTTTGACAACTACCCCCATTCCTCAATCTCATCATCCAGATTTTAACCTTAAATAAAATTATGTGACTTAATAAATAAAAATCTCCCCCATTTATTTGGTAAGTTAATTCCTTCATTAGAGATATGTAAAAAGGCTTTACTATAAAGAGGAAGGGTACACTATTTAAAAAGTGACCAAAGCTCCATAATTCCTGAAGATACTGATGAGCATTTGGGGTTGCCCTTGCCCCCCCCCCCGGAGGAGGACCTAACTCCAAGGGAAAAAAAAAACCCCAACAATTCCTTGCTTTGGATTTCCCAGCAAACAATAGCTGCCCAGCAGCCCCCTGCCTCCTTTTATCTCTGTTAAGTCTAATCCTTCGATAAACCTCTTGTTTCCTACACTTGATGCGTTACTCTTTATACTCCTCCCGAATCCATCAGACATACTGTGGTTGGCTCATTGTGAACAAACAGAGCTGACAGTTTCCTTCCTCAAAGTAAACAGTCCTGGTACTTAGACACAGCTCAAAGACTTTATCACTCCCAAGGTGGCTATTAGCATTTAGGTGGTCAAGTAGGACCGGCCCAAACTTCTAATGAAACTCTTCTCCACCTTCCATTTTAACTAGCAGTAAAATATTGCATAATTACCAAAGTGATGGCCTGCTATCTCAGGCCCAATTTCCATTTTTTCCTCAATGGCTGATAGCCGAAGTGCCCCTTAACTTCCTCTCCTTGTTTACCTCAGCCACTCTTTACAAGAATGGTCCTGCAGTTAAAGAAATAGGAGGCTCCATTTATGACATACAGCAACCTTAGATTTCTCTCAGCCACAAACCTGGATGAATTTCTCCTAATCCAGTAAAAATGATGTTTGTTTTGGCTTCTCTCTCAATGCTCCAACACCCCGAGTTCCCCTCCACTTACTATGTACATTGTTAACATTATAACATGCTGCTGTATACTGTTAACATCTTCTTAATAGGGAGGATGTTCTTCTGAAGGAAGGAGGAAAATAATGGAGTCCCTTTGTGGAAAAAACACAGAGGCTGTATGAGGTCACGCCAAATAGGATGGAAAGCACAGACTGTGGGAACACAATGCCATGCCAGTCAGTCTTTTCCATGACTCCTAAAGTGAGGAAGAGTCCTCATGTACTCCAGAAGACAAACTCATTCCTATTTTCCATTGTTTCTGCAGGGGCCCACTTCCTTTTGTTTATTCCAAGTTGATAAAGGAGGCAGTGAGTAAAACCAATCAATTGAGAGTCCATGTGATTTCCCTCCCTAAATTAACAGAGAGAGATGAACCAGATTAGAGACCTAAACCCAGACCATTGAGGAAGCCAGAGCAGGTCTTGGGCTGCAGTTTATCCTATGGTTTCCTATATCAGCTGGTTCTTATAGCAAGAGCTTCAAGTATCTTTGCCACTTCCTTACTGACAGACCATTCAGAGCCACTGAACCAAATCCCTCTCACCTATCTCAGGACTTTTAGAAACATGTTAGGGGCATTCTTAAGTAAGCTTTCTTTTACACTGGTGGGGGGATTCTCTTAACCCAACATTTTTAAATTGGCTCCCAAACATCCTTTAGATAAGTGCTATAAACAGCCTAGAGGGTGGGTAGACATTTTCTAAGAAGTTATCTAACACAGAACTTGATTTTCTAAGGACCTGAGCAGCTGAGGTGTGTAACACAGCAGCTGAGAGTGAACAATGAGACAATGCTAGCTGAGAGGCTACACAGTCCTTTAAGACAACAGCTGTTGGTGTCTTACAAAGGTGAGACCACCCTCCAGCAAGTCAGTTCAGAAAGGGCTTCCAATTGTACTGGGGTCTTTTCAGTCATATTTACCTGAAAGGGAAATCATTTGGCAGGCAGAAATAGGAAAAGGATAAGCAAATCAGTATTATAATCTATTTTGCTGTCAATCAATTAGTCAACAACAATTTATCAAGCACCTACTGTGTGCCAGGCACGGTAGAGGTGACTAGGGATCTGAGTACAAAGAATGAAACAATCCTTGCTCTCAAGGAGTTTATATTCTTTTAATAGAGGAGGTGCCAAATACATATAAAAATATATACATCATAAAAGTTAATCATTATATCATAATACATATCATAAAATAAAATATGTATCATGAAATATATATCATAAAAGTTAATCATAATCAATTATATATCATTAAATTTTAAAAAGACAAACATATACAAAGTAATTAAATATAAGGTAGTTTTGGCAGAGAGGGCACTAGAGTTGGGGTAGGGGACGATCAGGAAAAGCTTTATGCTGAAGACAGTGCCTGAGCTGTATCTTAAAGGGAAAGAATCAAAGAGGTGGAGGTAAAGAAAGTATAAATTCTAGGCTTTCAGGACAGTGCAAGGCAGTGAAAGGGAGATGGACTTGTGATTAAGGAACACTAAAATGCTGCAGATACGCTATGTAGCTAATACCTAGTCAATCATGACTGTATTCCCTCTTCAGGCAACTCTCCTAACTCTCCATGGGTCTTTCTCTCCCATGCCTTTTCACCCTGGAAGCTCACTCCCCACTGGACTAATTCTCACATTGGAAATACCATATGCCTGTGGCTTTTCTCTCCAGTTGCAAGATCCTTGAGAGCAGGGACTGTCTTTTGCATTTTTTTTTTATCCCCAGCATTTAGCAAAGTACCTGGCCCATAGTAGATGCTTAACAAGTGTTTATTGACTAACTGACTGATTGTCTAGTTCCTCCCAGGACCTCCATTTTAAGGCAGATGTCCAGGACAACCACGTCTTCACTCCTCTTCAGGATGTTCTCCTGACTCTAGATTTTCTCTACCATCCCCCAGTCTCCTACCATTATGCTCCTTCCCCTCTTTCCACTTCCTTTTATGTGTTGTCTAACCCCATTAGACAGTAAGCTCCTTGAGGGCAGGGATTGCCTTCTTTCCTGCTTTTATCTGTATTCCCCTGCTTAGCACAGCACATAGTAAGTGCTTAATAGATGCTTCTTAACTTGATCTGACTGGTATAAAATCAATAACTCTCTTAACCAGCTTTCAGATATTATTCGAATAATCTGTGCTCACCAAGCCTATAACTCCAAATTAATTACTGGGTATATTTGCTAGGAATGACTAAACTGGAGCATTCTTACTGGGTACAACCTCTCTTTCTGGAAGGAGTTCAGAAGCTGGAGCCGATCTTAACTGGCCTGGAGCAGACTGGACCCTGAATCCAACTCTTAATAGTGCTGGATTACATTGTAACCATTACACTTTGGAACAGAATGTCTTCTGCTTTCAACCACAAAGACTGAAAGACCAAAACCCTATGTGGGAACAGAGTTCCTAGAAACAGTACAGCCAGATCTTGAGAAGTAGGATGTTATAATGGGAAGAATGCTGAGTCCAGAGTCTGATCTTTGTTCAAACGCTAGTGCTGCCACTTACTATTTGTGTGACATTAGGCAAGTCCTCTCTGGGCGTCATTTTCCTCATCTATAAAATGAGGGGGCTGGTCTAGATGGCCTCTGAGTTCCTTCTGGCTCGAACCCTATGCTCCTGTGAAGATCAGATGCACACATCTTAGGCTAAATCTATATGCTTCCTTTTTTTTTTTCAAATTTTATTTTTATTTTTTATTTATCGAATAAAACAAGCATGTCCATAACACAGTATAATAATAATATAAAAAGATGCTTGCACATGAAACTGCGAACCTGTTATGTACAATTTGCTATTCCTTTTAAATATATAATAAAGTTATCATGTAAATTTCTTTTTTTTCCCTCTCCCCACCCTACCCTAGAGAGATGGCTACCATTAGACATATATAGGTTGTATACATATATGCATGTGTGTATATGTAAAGTTATTTTATACATACTTCCATTTATCAGTTCTTTCTCTGGATGCAGCATATAGGTTTTTGACAATATATTTGGAAAATCTCAGAAACCTACATGCTTCTTCACCACTTTATATTCTGGTTTCAGAGCAGCACAGGCCTCAAACTGTGGGTAGGCACCCTGGGGAACACCTTCCAGCTCAGCAAACAGGAACATAAAACACAAGCAGAGAAGAAAGGAAAAGAAGCACAGTCCACCATAGCCAAGTTGCTACAAGCCTCCAGAGTCTTACCTGGATTTTCATTCTCATGCTCTGTATTGCTCATCTCACAAAAGAGAGGCTATGGGACAGCGAAACCTAGTACTGAATGTACTTTGAACAACTGCTTCTTTCCTAAAAGAAATGCAGGTCACCAAAATATGACCCTATTTGGATTTCTCTGACCCTGAATCCATTGTTAAACCTTGAGTGAAAAATTGAATTTAATTTCCAATCATTTGGGACATTTGAAAAAAATATCAATTTGGTCAAAGCATATATAACAGGTCCCCCTGGGCACTTGCTATATCTAGGGGTCTTGTGTGTTGTTGTTCAGTTGTTTCAGTCCTGTCTGACTCTTCATGACTCCATTTGGGATTTTCTTGGCAGGGATACTGGAGTGGTTTGCCATTTTCTTCTCCAGCCCAATTTACAGATGAGGAAACTGAGTCAAACAGAGCTGAATGACTTACCCAGGGATCACACAGCTAAGTGTTTAAGGTCAGATTTGAATTCAGGGAGATGAATCCTCCTAATTCCAGGCCCAGTACTCTCGTCACTGAACTACCTAGCTGCCCCACAGACTTATGTAGTAACTAAATCATTATTCTCATATGGGTCTTACCATCCTTTCAATCAAGATTATGGTAATCAGAGTCTTTATCTCCTAGCATCAGTGTCCATTCCAGGATACATAAGCAGGGTATATCTGAGGATGATTAATCAATTAATCAATTAACAAATATTTAGCAAGTGCCTACTACGTGCCAGGCATTGTACTAGGCACTGAGGATACGAGTGAAAATAATAAAACGATATGGCACCTACTTACAATGAGCTTATATTTTAATGGAGAAGACAAGCACATATAAAATATACACAGCATAAATATAAAGTGAATAAATACAAGGTGGCTTGTGAGGGAAGACACTAGTATTTAAAGAGATCAGGAAAAGCTTTCTTGCTAAGACGGTGTCTAAGCTCTCTTGTAAAAGAAGAGGAGAATTCTGAGTCAGAGGTAAGGAAGGAGTGTAAGGCAGAGCGGAAGGCCTGTGTGAAGACACTGAAATGGAATATCATACATGAGGAACTGAGAAGGAAAGGAAAGTCCAACGAGGCTTAGGTTAGGCTAAGATAGGTTAGGGTCAGGCTGTGTGGGGTTTCAAATGGTAAACAAAGAAATTTACATTTTATCCTAGAGGCAGTTGGAAGCCACTTGAGTTGACTGAGTAGGAGTGTCACTGGGTTAGCTCTGCACTTAAAGAGAATTACTTTAGTAGCAATGTGTAGGATAGATTGGTGTGGCAGAGACTTGAGAAAGGGAGATCAATTTGAAGGGCATTTCAGTCACCTAGGTGAGAGGTAATGATCAGTAGTAGCTGCTCAAGTAGAGAGAAGGGGTCAGATGCCAGAGAGGTTGTGAAAGAAGTTTTGGCAACTGAATGGATATGTGAGATGAAGGAGAGTAAGGAGACCAGGAAAGTGATGAGATTACGAACCTGAGACCCTAGAAGAATGGAAGTACCTTGAACAGAAATAGACATTTTTGGAAGAAGAAGCTTACAGGAAAATGTCTCAAAATGAACTCAGACTTTGCTATTAGCTGATTTGGGGATGGGGCTAGGACACTAATAGGAAAATGGGAAGTCCAAAATCCTCTGAACTCTTCAAAGCTCATGAAATCCTCCTCTGCTGACAGGTGGGGGAGGAGGACAGAAGACCTGGCAAAGGCCAAAGCTGACCATTTCTTCTCTGTCGATGGATTCAGGTCACACATGCTCATTGTGGGCATTGCCCAGGGCTCTGTCCCAGGTCCTTTTCTCTTCCTCTACACTTATTTGTTCCCATAGATTCAATTACAATTACCGGGCAAATGACTCTCAGTTCTACTAATCGAGCCCCAACCTCTCTTCTGACTTCCAGTCTCATATCTGCAACTGCCTTCTCAAACTGGACAAGCATCTTAAATTCAACGTGTCCCACACCAAACCCATTCTCTTTTCCCCAAAAACCCTCCTCTCTTCTCAACTCTCCTATTACTATTGAGGTTACCACCATCATCCCAGTTACCCAGGCTTGCTACCTAAGTGTCATCCTTCACTTCTCATTCTCTCTTACCCTCCATATCTAGTCTATTTCCAGGTCCTACCATTTCTACCTTTGCCTCACTGCACTATCTCTTGTTATATACTCTCTTCCCTCCTCTGCCACTGCCACTACCCTCATACAGACCCTCATCACCTCACACCTGGACTATTTCAATAGCCTTCCTGTTGGTCTCCCTGCCTGAAGTCTCTCCCCCACTCTGGTCCATCCTCCCATCCCCACAGATGCCAAAGTGATATTCCTAAAGCACAGGTCTGAACGTGGCACTTCATTAAAAATTCCAATGGCTCCCTATCCTCTCCAAGGTTAAATAGAAAATCCTGTTTGGCATTCAAGACCCTTCACAACCTGACCTATTTCTGCCTTTCCTTATATCTTACCTCCCCTCTTCCCAGCCCCTTCACTCTTGGATCCAGGGCACACTCACCTCCCTGCTGTTCCACACACAAGACACTGCATCTCTCAACTCTACACATTTTTACTGTCTCTATTCATACTTGCTATGCTTTCTCTTCTCATCTTAGCCTCCTGGCTTCCTTGGCTTCCTTCAAGTCTCAGCTAAATCAACCAATCAATAAACATTTGTCAACTGCCTCCTATGTGCCAGGCACCATGCTAAACACTGTAAATACAAAAGGAGGCAAAAGATAGTACCTGCTCTCAAGGAGCTCACAATCCAATGAAAACTAAAATCCCACCTTCTGCAAAAAGCCTTTCACAGTACCCCTAAATGCTAATGCCTTTCCTCTGAAATTATCTCTACTTGCTCTGTATATATCTTGTACGTACATATGTTTACATGTTGTCTTGCCCACTGGAATGTGGACTCCTTAAGAGAAGGGACTGTCTTTTGCCTTTATTTGTACCTCCAGGTCTTAATAATAAATGCTTGACCTGACTTGACTTGACAAGAGGGGGTGGGATCAAATGTACTGGAGGAGCACACTTTTTAAAAAATTTAAGTTTATTAAGTTAATTAATTTTTAAAATTTAAGTTTATACCATTGGGTTTCAGCTTATCAATAACCTATGACATAACTACTTGGGTAGACATGGAAGAGAAAGGCACAAGTCTTTCTTGGCATGTATACTATTTGAAATAAAACAAAAGAAAAGCAGAAAAGAAGAGGAAAGAAAAAGATCAGGGATTAAGAGATTTATAATGTCTGAGCAATTTAGAAAAAAATTAAAGAGATTTTAAAGAAAAATAAAAAGAGATGTTAGAGAAAAAGTTATTACACTTCTTATAAACTATGTTCTTGGACTACTGGTATCTGATGGCTATGACAAGCAGAATGAAATGATGGTTCCTGAGGTTCCCATTAGTGGGACCTGAACATTTACATAGACCTAGTATTCCTACTTATTTCATAGATTGAGTCACACTCTGCCCCCTGTTCTTCTCCCTTTTTGTGACTTTCTGAAACACACATATGCACACACACAATTAAAAATGCTTTATTGAAGCTTCTTTACACCAGTTATGAGGACTTATGCCACTCCCACCAGAGAATCTTTCTTTAGATAAGCAAAACTACACAACATGGCAAATGCATCTGACAATGTAGGCAACGTTCTGCACCCACAGTTCATCACCTTGATACCAAACAGGACCATAACTAAGGTGGAACCAATAGTGTTTTGATCTAGGGTAAAGAAATTTAGAAGATTATACTTGTGCACCTTTGGTAAGCAGAAACAACAGATCTTAGCACCTAATTCACAAAAATAATCAGGTAAAATAGGTTACTATATGGTGCACGATAGTGTACTTTCCCCTCCCCAAATTGCCCCTACCTCTAGCTCTGACTTACCTTTATCCCTCCCCTATTTTATCTGTAAAATAAGGAGATTAGACTTAAAGACCTCTGGGGTCCCTTCCAGCTCCAAAGCTATGCTCCTAGAACTAGAATATGTCCAAGGTTTGAAATCCTATGTTCTTATGACTGATTCTTTTTCAACATTAGTTCACTTATTTGCATCTCTATGTTAGGATTTTCATTCCATGATTCATTTCTGAGCTAAGGGTGTTGGCTTGTGTTTTCATAGTAATTGTTGAGAGCTACAACTTTATGTAGTTCTTAGAACAACATGTTCTAAGAACTTGTGGACCTAGCTCACTCTCTATTGAGAGGGCTAATGAGACATGAAAATCTTAATCTTTATTAATCAGCAGTGAAAAGAAATCATGATAATAAGAGCTTATGATGTATGTCATGATGGTCCATTCACTGCCACATATGGCTAGAGAGTCCCTCAGTAAATTCCCTTCCTAAGCCAGAAGTTCCATAATTGCCAAAGGGAGCTTTGACTTCTGCACTTCCTGATGGCTTCCTGCTTCCTGAAGAAATAATCAAACAAGCCTTTTGGAGGGGAATTCCTGAAAGGGGGCAAATAAAAGCCAGTATGCACAGATTCCAAGCCTGTGGAGTACATGCTCTTTCTGCTTCATTCTTGCTGGTTGTGCTGGCTGCTTGGACAGCTGCTGTGGTTTCATATGATTTTGTTTCCTCTTAAACTAAACCTCAATTGAAAACAATGGCCTCCGGAGACAACTAATTATTCCTTTAGTTTCAGATGTCTTCCTGGGAGTTTTTCCATTGCTTTGTGCCTGCATTCCTCCCTGTTATCCTTTCAATTATTACTTTAAAAAACCATTATTCTCTTCCCATCACTCTTTTTCCTAGGTTCTTGGCATTCTCTTCCCCTATGGAAACCATGCCCTCCAGTGCTGTGTGCTTCATTGGGCCTCATCTTTTCAAATAAGTACCCTTTCTCTAACCAAATGGGGGTGGTGGGTGAGTCAGGAGAACAAGGTCTCAAAATATTTTTACTATTGTAATATCCCTGGAATTCATTCCCTCCTGTTTATTCCCACCATGCTAGTATAGATCCACATTACCACTTACCTGGACTACTGCAATAAGGTATCTCCTTACAGGTCTTCCCACCTCTACTCCACCTTTCTACAAGGCTGCCAGATTAATGTTCCTTAAGCAAAGACTTGATTGAGTCAATTCTCTGCTAAAGACCCTTCAAAGGCTCCTTATTGCCCAGCAAATAAGGGCAAACTCCCTGAAGGCCAGGGCTATTTCATATTTGTCTTTGCATCCCCAACACCAAGCCTCATGCCTTGCTCACTGGAGTTAATTAATGTGATTTGTTTAAATGAATTGGTATTTGAAAATAATAGTAATAGGTAGAATTCTACATCACCCTTTACAGTGTGTAAGGCTCTGTGCATTTATGATCTCATTTGAGCCAAAGACCCTCCACGATATGGTACCATCTTGCCTTCCCAGGTTTATTTCATACTACTCCCTCCATCCTCTGTATGTTGCCAGCCAAACTGGACAATTCACATACCCAGTACATATCTGGTTCTGCCTCATCTCTATGCTTTGTTCATTTTATTTTCTATTCTTGGACCCCTCCACTTCCTATCCACTATGTCCTATCCAACCTTCAAAGCTCAGTTTAAAAGTTATTTCTTCTATGAAGATGTCCTTAATTACTCTCTCCTCCTCCCCATTCCATTCCCACCTGGAATTATCTTTCCTAAGACCATAGAATAATGGGTCTAGAGCTAGAATGTCCTCAGAAGCCTTCTAGTCCAAACCCTTCATGTTATAGATTAGGAAACTGAGGCCCTGAGGAGGTTAGTTAAATGATATATGCAAGAAGTATCAGATCAGATAGTTAGGAGGAAGCATGTAAACCAAGGTCACTGATTCCAGAGCCCATTAATTTCTCACTTATTAATTTTTCTAACACAATGAGCAAGTTTTATTTTATACTCTAGTTACTTGTGTATGTGACATGTTCCACTCTGCCCACTCCAGGAGGGCAAAGGATCTTTTTTTTTTAAATTTTATCTTTATATGTCCTCTAAAATTTAATACAGTGTCTTGAACATTAGCACGTGCTTAATAACTACTGTTTGAAGGTTAAGATTTCAAGACCTGTCAGGTCTATGCATTCGATTCTGTCCTTTTATCCCATTATTTCTTACCTCCAGATCTCAAAGACAGTGAAAGTGAGGATTTACTTTTAGCTTCCAGTTTATTAGCAGCCTCTCTGTGGGGTTATCTGGAAATCACATCTGCAATCACACCTGGAGAGTTCTAGTCTTCCTTACTTTGAGGAGGACACACACACACACACACACACACACACACACACACACACATATACACACACATACATACCCCATTCACAGGGTATCCCCATATAACTGAAAAACCTGAACCATCCTGAAAATAAATTCTCTCTCTTCTCTTCTGCCTGCAATGCTCCACAGAATTCAGAAACACACTTCTCAATAGAAATACTTTGTTTCACTACCCCAGGGCCAGAGGGCTGCTCTCTTACACATTCCAGGACCTCATAAAAGCTGTCAGGATCATCCAGATCAGAGCGGGTTCAGAGAAACTCCCATTAAATATCATCAGCTTGGGTTTTAGTGCTCCTAATAACTTCTCCCTTTGAGTTTGCCCAGACCTCTGCACTTAATAGGTTTTTAAAAAAAAATTACATCTGGTTTGCTGTGTGACCTCAGGAAAGTCACTTAACCTCTCTGAAATAAAATTTCTTCTTCTGTGAAAGAAGAGTGTCATTAAAGCCTGAGCAGATAAGAATATAGAAATCGGTGGTAAAGCAGGCCTATTATAATCAATGAGCTGTTGAAAATCAATCACTCACACACACCCCACACCACCCCCTAACCCCCATCTCAGGTTTATAAGAACAAAGCTGACTAGATCCACAGGTGTGCTAGAGCCAGTAAATTTTCAGTGTGAATATTTACATCTCAGAAAATAACAAATGCTTCAGATAAAGGCTTGGCTTATTGTTTTGCTGATTTCTAGACTTATGAAAATGATGGAGAAAATGTTAATAATGCAGATTAAATTCAAACATGCATCCTGTGTATCGTTTTCCCCTTTCTTCTAGAGAGCCGGCTGTTAAACATTTAGCAGCACACACTCAGTTGGATCCCCAATGTTCCTGTAGCTGTTATCTTTCCTGAAGATTCCAGTGGTTTTCATCCACACTTGGGGAGGATCCCTACTGACCTATAATTGCACTGACAGCTCTGTATCTTTCTTCCAGGCATTTCTCTATTGTGTTTTCAAAGAACTAATCTGAGAAAAACACTAATCATTAGGCAACCGACCTCATTCTGAAGGTCCAAAGGAGCTGAGCAGAAGGCCTGTCATTTCTGCTCAAGAATTCATTGGTCCACAGATTTTTCAGTAGCCTACAGAAATAGTACCAAGGTGAATTAGGAGAATTCAGAAATAAAAAGGAAAATGTCTATTTTAAGGGTCTCTGAAGAGCTACTGATCATTATGTTGACAAAATAAATACTGTAATATGAAGTTTTATTATATCCAGTATATCAATAACACTTAAGCTCTGACCCAGAAAACTTTCCATCATGTCCCCTAAGGGACCTCATTTTCTCAGCATAATTTATCTGGCTTTTATCCAATAAAAATAGCACCATTTAGAAACATTGCCATCCCAGGCTTCTGATGTTTTAAGGTTCTGTCCCAGATGCCTGAGTGTGATTTTTTCTTTTTTCTTTTTTAAGAATTTTGATAAATGTCTTGCCACTTTTTTATTACTAAAATGTGGAACATTCCCCCTCTTCACAGAATCATCTTTTTGGATAGCTATTATTTCTGAATCTGTGAAAAGGCATCCACAAGGAAAGAACGCTGGGCATGGAATCAGAAGAAATGAGTTCTTATTCCTTATCCAACACTTACTGCTTATGTTCCCCAAACTTCTTGGAGAGTTAATGCCTTATTTAAAAAGTTAGGGGATTGAAGTAGGTGATTTCCACTGTCCTTTCTAGCTCTGAATCCTACAATCCTCAGAAAAATAGTGTACATTATTAATAACCACATGTTAAGAAAATGATGGCTCAATGGATACAGTGCTGGGCCTGGAGTCAGGAAGAGCTGAGGGCAAATGTGGCCTCAGACACTTACTAGCTGTGTGACCGTGGGCAAGTCACTTAACCTATTCGCCTTTAACCCACTGGAGAACCACTCCAATATCTCTGCCAAGAAAATTCCATGGACACTAATGGAGTGCTATGGTGCACAGGATCACTAAGGGTCAGACATGACTAAACAACAAGAAAATTATGGCAACTACAGAGCTGGACTTGGAGATAGCTGGGAAGAGTGGAATGAGAACAGGATAGGGAGTCAAAGCATAGGGGGTCAAATTACCAGTCCCAGCTCTGCCACTTAACACTGTGAGACCCTAGTTAAGCCACTACCCTAAGAGCCTCGGTTTCTTCATCCACAAAATAAAGGGTTTTGACTAAGTACTGGATCTTTGACTAGCTTATCCCTTCTAGATCTTGACTTCTGTGAATCTATGGGACTATGGACCTGCATTTAAATCACACTTCAGACTCTTTACTGCCTGCATGGTTCCAAGCAAGTCATTTAACTTTTCTCTAAACCTCAGTTTCCTCATCTACAAAATGGGGATGATAAAAGCACCTTCCTCATAGAACTGTTGTGAGGATCAAATGACGTGATGGACAGAAAGTGCCCACCACAAACCATAAGCACTATATAAAATGTCCGTTGCTATTATTGTTATAATTGGTTCTCCTCCACACATTCTACATCTCCAGCCATCCTGCCCTACTTGTCATTCCTCACATAGGAAAATCTATCTTCCATTAGCAGTGACTTTATACTGCTGTCACCCAGAGACATTCTGCCTTTTAGAATCCCTGGTTTCCTTAAAGACTTAACTCAGACTCTGGAGCAGGTATGTTGAGCTAGACAAAAATGCTGACTCTCATTCCAACATCTTGACTCCTTGTTCTATCTACTCTATCTCTATTTTGCATGTTCCTAATCATTTACGGGCTGTCTCTCCCGCTAGACATAAGCTCCTTAAGAGAAAGGACTCTCTTTTGCTTTTCTTTAGATCCCACGTGCTTGGTGCAGTGCCTGGAATATAGTGAGCACTGAGTAAATATTTATTAATTCATTTCTTGGTTGCTTACTCACACCTACAAAATCCCTAATGGCATACCCTAAATACCCTGTCAGACCTCAGACGTTCCCTATCTTTCACGGACTGACAGAAAACATATCTTCATACTGTTGGTACAAAACCCAACAAGACCATTTTTATCTAAATTCCATCCAAAAAGATGAGGAAAATAAGACAATAATAATAATGATGATGATAATAATATGCAGCTGGACATAATGTGATCGTGGAAATGGCATTCGCTGGTCATCTCATTTATTGCCCATACTCTTTGTTTAAATTGCTGTCCCATTCCCTAGCCCTTATTCCTATAATCAGCTTCACAGAAAGTAGTTAATGGACTTCAGCAGACACATCCAATTCATTTTTTTTTCAGAAACAAAATACATCAGTTGCATTTTATAAATAGAGACTTTGAAACCTTAAATTCTAAGTAACTAGGTTACTTCCATCTATTTTCAAAAGCAAGGCACAATATTTTATCTTGTAGTTACAGTAACATAAATAACAATGTTCTGGAGAAAAAAGTTTTTGCTAACATTTAAAGCCAAGGGGACAGGCTGGGTCCTTTCTAAAGTCCAAAAGAGAATCAGGGGAAAGTCTGATGTTTCCTGTCTTTGTAATGAGTTTACTAATTAAATCTTAATTGTAAACCAAACTGAACAAAATTTAAATGAACCTCTGGTGCCAGGAGCCAGGTTATTATGGTAGAATTGTTTATAAGGACAGGAAAGTGACTTTCTAAACATTAAATTCCTGTGCATTAGCCAAGACCTAGAGGAAGTCCCCATGCGCAGAAGAAGTATAGAACGCATCAGGATAAATGTGATGTGGGCTTTGAGAATTGCCCCAAATGCATCACATTCAGCCATAGACAGGGTCCACAATCTATCTGTTCTGTTGCTATAAAAACATCTCCTGTAATTACTGACACATTTTCCCCATTTTACAAGCCATTATCTGACCAGCAATTTCAGATTATGGTGCTGATATTATATTATCAGTGATGGAAAGAGAAATTCTTCACTATGGGGATCTTGACTAAGCTACTGACAAACCAGCCTTGCAGCTAGCCAGAGGCCCAGGTACCCAGGGGGGGAAAAAACCCCAACATTCTGTACAAGTAGAAAGGAAATCTATTTTCATTTCCTTTCTAAGGATAAAGACAAGTTAATAAAAACAAATCAAATAAAGATATAAGAATATACATATGGCTTTAAATATTATTATTTGCTTATTATTAGATTATTATTATGTGCTTATTATTAGATGATTTCATGGTGGGACTGGATAGGCCTTAAGCTCGCTCTCTCTCTCTGTCTCCCTCTCACTCTCTTTCTCTCTCTCTCTGTCTCTTTCCTCTTTTAAAAGTTTTATTAATGATCTTTTTTGTTTCTTTATATCAATACCACTCAATGCAGCTTCTGAGACTGAAGTGCACCAAAATATGGATCAATTCTCTGCTGCTCAACAATTAACACCAAGAAAACAAATTCGATCCACCAGCCAGTACCATACCATCCAAAAGCAGAAACCATCAGTTACACCAAATGGAGAAATTTTGAATGCTGTGGATAAGTTCACTTGCTTTGGCAGTATACTTTCCAGGGATGTACACAGACATGATGAGGCTGACACATGCATTGCCAGAGCTAGCTCAGCATTTGGGAGGCTTTGAAAGGATATGTAGGAAAGAAGAGGTATTAGGCTGCCTACCAAACTAAAGGTCTACAGCTCCATTGTGCTGACCTCATTGCTGTATACCTGTGAAACCTGGACAATCTACCAGTGCCATGACAGAAAATTGAATTGCTTCCATTTGAATTGCCTTAAGAAAATTCTGAAGATCACCTGGCAAGATAAAGTCCAGGACACTGAGGTCCTTTCTCAATCTGAACTGCCAAGTATTTAAACTCTATTGCAGAAAGCACAACTCCGTCGGGCTGGCCTTGTTGTTTGAATGCCAAATGTACATTTGCCTAAAAAGCTATTTTACAGAGAACTCACACAAGGCAGGTACATACATGGTGGTCAGAAAAGCAATACAAGGACATTCTCAAGGTCTCTCTAAAGAACTCTGGTATCAACTGTTAGTCACGGGAGCTCCTGGCACAGGATCAGTCAGCATGGAATGCCCACATCAAAGAAAGCACTATACTCCACAAGGAAAGGAGAATTATGGTAGCTCAAAAGAAATGTGAGATGCGCAGACTTAGAGACATAACCCTCCCAAATGATCATATTGACTATTTGTGCCTGACCAGTGGTAGAGCCTTCCAAACTCATATTAGTTTGATCAGCCACAATCAGACTGTGGACACTGTATACATACTGTACGCTGACATCATGATGTCATTTTGATACTCTTCAAGCACAAAGGACAAAAGACAACAATCAATCAGTCAATATCATTTCTCAGTGACTGATTTTCCCTTCCCTCACCCAGATTCCTCCCTTGTAACAAATAAATATTGTTGCTGAATTATAAATTTAAAGCTGGAAGGACACGTAGAGCCAACCCCCTTTATTTTACAGATGAAAAAATTAAGGTCCAGTAAGATTAAATCTTTCACCTAAGGTCACACAAGTCGTTCAGTGTCTAAGACAGGATTCAAAATTAATTTCCTTGACCACAAGCCCACCACTCTAATGACTACATCACACTCTACTTTTGGTAGTCAAACAAAGGAAATCAACATGTTAGCCATGTCTAAAAATATCTGCTTCCTTCTGCACCTATTGTTTACCACCAGAGAGGTAAGAGGCATGCTTTACCATCAGTCCTCTCAAGTCACAGGATCATATATTTAGCACTATAAGATATATTAGATGTGATTGAGCCCATATGCCCCCTCACCCCTTCACTGCATTGATTGGAGTTCTCCTCTTTTAATGATGTCGTCCCTTACTTTATTGTGGACATTGTTCTCTTTGTCTCTACATCAGTTCATACAAGTCTTCCCATGTTTCTCTGAATTCCTCATATCTATGGTTTCTTAATGGCACAAACACATTCTAGAGTCATTTTCCACAATTTGTTCAACCATTATCCAATTGATGGGCACCATTTTCTTTCAGGAATGCTGACATAAATATTTTTATACATATATAACTTCTCCCAATGTCTTCAACTTCCTTAGGGTATATGCCTGAGCCATACTTTCCATATAATCCAATTCCCATTTCTTACAGGATTGGGTAATTTGATTCAATAAATGATGAATTGACTAGACAGAAGCTTGGCTAAAATATTCCCTAAAGTTTGTGGGAATTCACAGAATTTGAAGCTAGAAAGGAACTCTGAAGAATATTGATCAGGAAATTTTTCTTTATCCTCCTAGTCACTAGTTCCCTTCCCTCCCTATGCCCCCATTACATTGCATTTATATTTACATGTATATACATATATATAAACAATATTTATACATAGATTAAATATTCAAATATTATATTTTATACATATAAGGATTTTTTAATTTATTTATGTACATATGGGTTCCCTCTATAAAAGATAAACTTCTTAAGGGCAGGGACTGTTTCATTTTTTGTCTTTTTATCCCCAACACCTACTATAATACATGGCGCAAAGTAAGTATTTAATAAACGTTTTTTGACTGACAGCTCAATTTCAAGCCTTCATTTTACCAACAAGAAAACTAAGGGCTAGAAAGGTTAAATGACTTCCTTGAGATTACCTGATCCTCTAACTTCAAATGAAGTTCTCTCTCCATTATATCACAGTGATTCCATTTACTAAGTAGAATCCATGCCTCCATATATGCTCTTCTCATTTGTGGGGATTCCAATGTTAAATCACACACAACCTGCTTACAGTTTTAGGAGCAGTGGCTCCTAAAACAGCTCTGTAACATTATGGATCTCCACAATGAAAGAAAGACAGTAAATGTGTGGACTGATTGATGACCTTAATCAAAGTTTATCTTAATCCTCAAATTTAGCTCAGATGTTTTCTATGGATACCTGGATTGGATTGCTTCCCATATCTTACCTAGTTCCTAAAGTCTACTTGAAAGTACTTTTGGAGATCCTACCCTCCTTACCAACCATTCCCTATTCTGAAACTTGAAGGTTAAACTGAATGGAATGTAAAGTAAAAAAATCCCAGAATGAGTGATGGAGTAGAAGAAATACATCTATCTATATGACTGGAATAGATGTCATAAGTATGAGAGGATATGGAGATGGTTTCAGATAAAGTTAAATCTATTTTTGAGCCTCTATCTCTTTTCAGCCATCCCAAATTCTTACATATGCAAAGGAATTGATTAGTCACTTTAAAATTTTCCCTTTAAGAACTTCAGGCATGGACTAGTTTTCTCCTACTAATGGTATAACTACCTTGGATCACTTTTTCCTTCACCACAAAAGGACAGTAATTTGCATTACTTGGATCCAATGTTGAATTACAAAAGTATGTCCTTAATGTAATCTGAGGCACTCCCTCCTGAATTCCTTGCAAAGTGCTCTTACTAAAAGATATGCCATCTTTGTAGGGCTATGTTGTACATACTCCTCTTCCTCAGCTCCACCTATTGATTTCCCTGGCATCCTTCATTAAGTCCCAACTAAAATCTTAACCTTTCACAGGAAACCTCTAATCCCTCTTAACTCTAGTGCCTTCTCTCTGTTAATTATTTACTATCTATCCTGTACATAGTGTGCTTCGAATATATTTGTTTGTATGTTGTCTCCCTCGTTAGATTCTAAGCTTCTTGAGAGCAGGAATGGGGGTGGGGGTGGAGCCAAGATGGCAGAGTAAAGGCAGAAACTTGCCTGAGCTCTCCCAAATTCCCTTGCAAACAACTTTAAAATAATGCCTCAAAACAAATTCTGGAGCTGCAGAACCAACAAAGGGTGAAACAGTTTTACAGCCTAAGACAACTTAGAAGGTTTCACTGGGGTGAGTGAAGCATGGTCCAACATAGGTCATATCCTGACAAGCCAGCAGCAGGATGCTCCAGGAAGCCAACAACAGGCTTCATGGATGACTGAAGCTGAGCTGGTGACTTCCGGAGCTCTCAGCCCATAGAGAGTCAGAAGGAGATTCTTGGGGACACTTGGCTGGCATTGGGCACAGGACTCTTATGCACTGCCAGGACAAAGGCCTGGATCACAGTCCCAGGGAGAGAAGAAGCATAGAACAACATCTCACACCTTATATACCAAGATAAGATAAAAATAAGTACATGATTTAGACATAAAACATGATACCATAAGCAAATTATGGGAGCATGGAATAGCCCGCTTGTCATATTTATGGATAAGGGGAAAATTTATGACCAAAGAAGAAACAAAAAGCATTATGAGATATAAAATGGATGTTTGAGTATATTAAATTAAAAAGATTTTGCACAAACAAAACCAATGCAGCCAAGATTAAAAGGAAAGCAGAAAACTCACAAATTTCTCTGGTAAAGGCCTCACTTCTCAAATATATAGAGAATTGAGTCAAATTCATAAATTTATAAATGTTCAAAGAATATGAACAGGCACTTTTCAGATGAAGAAATCAAAGCTACAGTCACATAAAATGCTCTAAATCACTATTGATTAGAGAAATACAAATTAAAACAACTCTGAGGTACCACCTCATCATACCTATCAGATCAGTCAATATGACAGAAAAAGAAAGTGACAAATGTTGGAGAGGATGTGAGAAAATTGGGACACTAATGTATTGTTGGTGGAATTGTGAATTAATCCAACCATTCTAGAGAGCAATTTGGAGCTATGCCCAAAAGGCTATAAAATTATGCATATCCTTTGACCCAGCAATACCACTAGTAAGCTGTATCCCAAAGAGATTTTAAAAAAGAAGAAGAAAAAGGAAAAGGACCTATATGTACAAAAATACTTATAACAGCTCTTTTTGTGGTGGCAAAGAATTGGAAATTGAGAGTATGCCTTTCAACTGGGGAATGACTGAACATGTTATAGTATATGATTGTGATGAAGTACTATTGTGCTATAAGAAAAGCAGGATGCTTTTAGAAAAACCTGGAAAGATATACATGAATGGATGCAAAGTCAAGTAACACTAACAGCAATATTGTATGTGATCTGTTGTGAATGACTTAGCTATTCTCAGAAACACAAAGATACAAGACAATTCTGAAGGACTTATGATGAAAAATGCTTTTCACCTCCAGAGAAAGAACTGATAGAATCTGAATGCAGATCAAAGCATAATATTTTTTTCCTTTTTGTGTGTTTTCTTTCACAATGTGACTAATATGAACATGTTTTGCATGACTGCACATATATTATCTATATCAAATTGTTTGCCTTCTCATTGAGGGGGGAAGGAGAAAAGGAGCAAAATAAGGAGGGAGAGAAGGAGAAAGGGAGAGAATTTGGGACTCAAAAATTTTTTTAAATATATTAAAATTGTTTTTACATGTAAATTGGAAAAAAAAATTTAATTTTTAAAAAGAGAAAAAAGAAAAATCATGAATTGTCTTTTGCCTTTTTTTGGATCCTCAGGGCTTAGCACAGTTCCTGGCACATAGTAGGTACTTAATAAATGTTTATTGATTTCTTGATTGACTACCCAGTCAATTACTGCAAGGTATACGTGCCAGAGGCTATAAAATATTCCAGAGTGCATTAACTGGCATAGCTACGACCCAATCTTCCTTCTGCCATTCTGGTGGACTCAAGAAATAATAACAATGAGTCAAAATTCTCCCAAAATCTGTTAAGGTTTTAAAAGGCACTTTCTTCACAGCAATCTTGTGATGTAGGTAGTGGAATAGTATGATTCCCATTTTACAGATGAGGATGTTGAAGCTCAGTGAGATTTTCTAGGGTCACACAGCTAGTAATGAATGGGACTCAGCCCAAGATCCCCTGATTCCAAATCCTGGACTCTCGCTACTTTGCCATGCTGACTCACAAAAGAAGGGGTGTTTAAAAGGTGAGGAAGCAGGGACAGAACTCTTTCTGAATTTTTCCTGGGGAGGAGATGTAGATTTCATTGTTCTGTAGTAGAGCTCTTTAGAGTGAACATCTGAAAATAGGCATTGTTTCATTTTTTATATTTGCATTCCTAGTGCCTGGCACATGGGAAAAAGGATGGAAACTCGACTTCTAATTTCAGTGGTATATAAAACTCTCAGCTAAGCAAATTTCCTCTACCAATGCAGAAAGTCACCTTCTCTACCTTTGATAGTCTTAAGAAGTTGCCTAGAAAACAAAGAAGTTAAAGACTTGCCCAGAAGCACAGAGACAGTACAAGTTAAAAGTGAGACTTGAATCCAAGTTTTCCTGGATTCTAGGCCAGTTCTCTGTTGATCACACCACGCTACTCTCAGGCCTGACACACAGCAGATATAATAAATGGTTGCTGACTGACTGATTGATTGATTGATTGAAGGTTGTCATTTAGGGTGAAAAGACCATAGTAAACAATAATCTCCAGCCTATTAGTCTATATATTCAATAAATATAAAGGGATAACCAAATTCTATTTATATCCCCATCACCCCACTCCCAATGTCCTATCTTTCTTAATTTGGCTTCTTAGAAAAGACGCTTAATGGGTTCTTCCTAGATCAGAGAGGCACATGATATGATAGATATCAGTTTCCAATGTTTAAAACAAGTGGGTTAAAAAAAACATTAAGTGGGGATGCTATCACACTTGTCCCATTCTTCCATTCTCCACAGACATGTCTCGTGGAAAGATACTATGTATAATTTTTTAAATTATTATTATCATTTTGGCCTTTAAATTTGGCCTAAATAAAACACTAGAAAGGTATCCGTTGGGAATGTCCTAATAAACCAAGCAACTTCCATTCCTGTTTTCTGTGATTCACTTTCTTAATTCCCCCCACACACAGAGAGTTTTAAACTGCCTACTATTTATTTACTCAGTAAACTCAAATGGTTTTTATGGAACTTTTCCAGAATTCCTGGTTGTTGTCATTAAGAAGAAGAAAAAAGAGCCAGAGCCCAAATGTAGATTTACATAATAAAACCTCATTTCATCTTCAAAATCTTTTGAGGTTGTTTTGGAATACTGAAAAAGCCATTTCAGAAAGGGTACTTCTTTTCCACTCTTCCTCTCTTCCAGGTAAATGTCATGTTAATCAACAGATAAAAATTGGAAGACTTTCAAACTGTCTGCTTACTTGAGTTGTAGCCATAGATGCCTCCTAAAGGAATAGCTTAAGTGGGTCACATTGATTTCTACAGCAAGGTTCTTTGAAACAGCAAAGTCTAAAATCTTTTTAATTTTTGTAGTGAATCAGAATGAGATTGGCTACTTTGAAATAGGTGGTGGCACTTTTGTTCTGGGGGTTGTTTATACGTTTGTTTGTTTGTTCTTAAATCACTACAGAGCAAAATCTTTTCCCAGACCTTTCTACCCATTTTTACCAATGGCCATTGCAACAAGAAAGCAGACAATTGTGAACATGAGCACACAGTAGTAGAATTCTAGCTCTGCTGGGGTCCATATTTCAGTTGTTGAAGCCCAGCCAAACTTCTTTCCAGCTTTGGTCCTGAGGGGCCTTGTTAATATGCAGGGCCATGTTTCACCCCTGCTTTTGCTAAAGATAATTTCATATTCTGTGCTGGTAAGACTGGCAGTATGTGAGGCTAATTTCATGGAAGTGGGGTACAGTGGCATCCGGTTACTCCCAGAATGTAGGTCAGCTCCACAAAGATATATCAGACCTATGCTAAAACCCTCTCCCACTTCTGGTGATGGATAAGGTGTCCTCCAACTGACCAAAGCAAAGAGAGTATAAGCCAAACAAATCTTTCTCTTCACTTGGCAGATTACATCCATGTTTACAGGTCAGCGTAAGCAAAGGCACTGAAACCTGACCCAGAAAGTTTTGAGGAAACTTTGTTTCATTGAAAAGTGATGTTTCCCAATTAGCCTTCCATTTTACTTCAGAAATGGATTTCAGCCAAGCCCCATGATAACCTAAGCTGCACAAAAAGGTGCTATTAGGTTGAGAGAACTGCAATGTTAAGCAATTCCAGCTTACCAGTTAAAGGTCAAATAAGTCCTAATGACAAGCTTCACAGCAGAGTGTAATGCTCCCTTGCCAAATTGGCCCCAAGCCGAATTATCTTACGATTGGCCACCAAGTCCAGCCCAAGTTTATGTGCTTACCTGACTGCAAAGTCTAATTTGATTTCAGACACTATACTGAGGCAGTCTCAGAAAACCTAACTTCTTCCTCCACACTCTGTGACAAGGAAATCAGAGCTTTGGGATATGCATTTAGAGATAATGTTCTCCCCACAAATATCCATTTGTAGTTTAAGAGTTCAGATTTAGCACAAACATATGCAAGTCACAGAAAAGTCTGGGTGAAGGAGCCCCTAAACATCTGTACAAGTGGGGGAAATCTGAAAGTAACCTCTGTGCTTTGTTCTGCCAAAACTAAAGTTCTGTCGATAGAGGAGAAACCCTGGGTGACTCCTTCAGTGTCAATTCCTTATAATCTTTGTCACCCTAAAAGTGCAGGCCAAGACAAGGGAAGACCTCAAAGAATTCCATTTTTTAAATTGCTCTATTTCTTCATTCCTACAGTCAATAAACATTTAATAAGTTCTGCTCTGGATCAAGGAATATACTAGGCATTAGGGTTACAAAGGCAAGGAACTAAGGCTGAAGATATGAGTAAAAAGAAGATAATGACCACTATAAGGAATTATAAATCCAGAGATAGTCCAGAATCCAGTGGTGTACTGGCAAATGTTTAACAAACAGCTTTCCAGAATTTTTTTTTCATATGAAACACTTTTAGGTTTGGTTTACATTAACATTTTCTCCACAACACTCATAAATCTAGATAAACAACTAGACCACACTTAAGCCTTGATTTTTAGAATTTGCTGATTTATAGGGTATAAATACTTATAACAAAATTTAATGATCAGTTCTCATGAGCCAGTTTGAGTATTACACCCCTGACAAAATCTAATCTAAAAGGAGAGAGTAGCATTATAACAACTGCAAGCAGAAACTCAAAGAAAAAAAATAATTTTTCCATAAGAACTACCATGAGCTACATGAAGACCTGGAAAAAAATGAAGGAAGAGATTTTTTTTAGAAAATGAAATTGAAATAAAAGCTCTGGAAGAAAGAATTGAGAGGAAAATAAAATGACTTAAAACAGAAAGTGGCAAACCTAATCGAAGTAATAGATTCCCTGAAAATTATAACAGACCAAATAATTCAATGACTCAAGGAAACAAGAAGAAATATTAGGAAAAAACAAAAGTTTGAAAAAGTAGGAAGAAATGAAAGGTAATTGCTATCAAACCAACCTAAAAAATAGGCCAAGCAAAAATAATTTAATAGTCTTTGGACTCCCTGAAAATCATGATTAAAAAATATTGTAAGAAATCATAAATGAAAAATTGCCTAAATGTATTAGAACTAGTAGGCAAAAGAAAAAATCCATTGATCACCTCCAGAAAGAAATTCCAACAAGAATAGCCCCAAGAATATCATAACCAAAATCTAGAGCTTCTATATTCAAGAAAAAAACATTGCAAGTGACTAGAAAGAGTTCAGGTACCAGGAACCACAGCCAGGATCATACAAAGCCTGGCAGCTTCTATTATAAATGAGAGGAAATTTCAGACCTTAAAAATGCAAACACAAGAGCCAAGAGAAATCTCAAAAAGTCAATTTACAGGGGCAACCAGAAAGGGCTATAGGGGCAACTAGGTGGGGCAGTGGATAGATAGAGCACTGGCCCTGGAGTCAGGAGGACTTGAGTTCAAATTTGGCCTAAGATACGTACTGGCTGTGTGACCCTGGATAAGTCACTTAACCCTGATTGCCTCAAAAAGGGGGGGGGATACATAAAATGATGAAATGCTAACATACTACTAGAAGAAGGAAGAAACAAGTATCACTTAAGAACCTTAATGTCTTTGAAGTATATTGAGGGAGTTAAATAAGACAAATTAGATTGATTCTTTTTTTCTGTTCTAAGAATTTTAAGAGGGAAAAGAAAGGGGACAATAGGAGGAAGATACTAGGATAGAAAGTATGAAGGATGAGGTGTACATAAAAATCTGCAGGAAGGGATGGAGGGTGGACATTAGGTGAAACTCCTATTTAACTGGACAAAGAAGAGTTTGATTCACCCACACAGGCACACACAGGGAGAGTTTGGTGTTGAAATACATCATATTCCACAGGGCAGGGGAAAGGTCAAGAGGAAGGGTCATATCAGAGAACAGAATAAAACTTCAATTTCAGAGAATGCCTGAAGTAAGAATTAAAAGGAAAAGAACTGGAAATTAAGGGGGTGCTCATCAATTGAGAATGACTGAAGAAACTATGATATATGAATGTAATGAAATATTACTTTAAGAAATAATGTAAGAGATTTCGAAGAATTCTGGGAAGACTTATAAGAATTGATGCAGATGGAAATGAGCAGAACCAGAAAAACACTTAGAGAATGACAACAACACTATAAACAAAAACAACTCTGAAAAATTTTAGAATTCTGATCAATGCAGTGAACAATCACATTTTCAGAGGAGACCTATGATGTAACACATTAATCACCCCTGACAAGGTGACTCAAGGTGTATAAAGAGACATGACTACTCTGAGGATTTGTTTTGCTTGACTCTGCTTCATAAATACAAAAGGGCTGTTTTTTTTTCTTTTCCTTATTAAGGAAGGATTTGCAGAGAAAGGGGATTAGTAATAGTGATGACAATAAAGAAAAAGAAAAGGATGATTGAAATGCTTTTTTTTAATGAACAGAAGAGAAGGAAGTTCAGAAGGAAGCACAGACAAGCAGGACAGCTTTGAAATAATGTATTGAATTTATTATTTACTTTTTATAAGCAAATGGTATAGAATAGACATCCGTGGTTTTTCACAGACAATTCTTTTTTAATGTTCTATTTTGTACATGGAAATGCTTATGGGTTGGGGGTTTTTTTTTGTGCAGTTGTTAAGTTCAGTATTTAAAAAAAAATACACCACCCACTCCATACTTCCCAAGAAAGAGAAAAATTAATATGTTCTATTTTGGACATGATGAATTCGAGATACTTATGGGACAACCACATGGAACTGTCCAATAGGAAGCTGGTGATTTGGGACAGGAGCTTAGAGTAGAAATTAGAGATGGATATGTAGAATTATGACTCATCTGCATATAGATCATAACTGAACCCAAAGAAGCTTATGAGATCACTGAGAAAATTAAGACAAGAGGATCCAGTACAAAGACTTGGCATATACCCAGGTAAAGGAGTCAGAAGGAAATTAATGCCATGAAAACTCTGGAATGGGAGGGAGAAGGGGGTAGTTAACAGTAGTACACACTGTAGAGAGGTCAAGAAGGGTAAGAACTATTGAAAAGTCCATCAGATTTAACAATTAATAGGTTGTTAGTTACCTTGGAAAGAAAAGTTTTCATCACTGAAGCCAGATTACAAGGGGTTGAGAAGTGAGTGGTAGGTGAGAGACAGCTTCTTCTAGAAATCTGACTGACACTAAGGAGTGATATAAAATAATAGTTTGAGAGAATGGCAGGTTCAGGTGAAGAGTTGGTTTTTTTTAAGATGTCAGACATCTGTATACACTTTTAGGCACGAGGGAAGTAGCCAATAGACAGAGAAGGAGGATGGTAAGGAGAGGAAATAAAAGGGGCAAATACCCAGAGGAGATGGGACAAAATAGGATCAAAGGCAAATGAATAATTGGCCTTTTCCATGAGAAAAATAACTACCTCAGAGACTGGAGCAAAGAATGAGCAAATGAGAAATGATGTTGAGAAAAAATGATCTATCTTCATTTTTATATTCAAACCCCCAAAGCTTAGCAGAGGGTTTGGTGCTCAATATTTTTTTTTATTTGTTCACTCATTCATTCATTGCTGTCTAAAGAGATTATAGTCTACTTGGGGAGATAAAACACATACGCATAACAAGCTCTCTAAAACAATATTAGACAATATATGCTGAATATATAAACCAGTGGTAGAAGCAATAAGTTTTATAGCAGTTAAATGGAATGAGAGAGCAGTGCCCGCTGGAGGATGAAGGAAACCTTCCTGATATAGTGAGATCAGAATTAGGCCTTAAAGGATGAGTCTAATTGCAGTGACTATAGCTGAACAGGAAAGTGGTCACCATGTGGTCATGGATATGCCCCAGAAAGGCATACTTTTGCCTCACCAAATGCCATGGATGATGTAATCCACTGAATGAAGCCCACAACAGGGGCTTGCAGCATGGGTTACTATTGATATCAAAACAACTCATTTTTCCACACTATCACTACGTAATAGTTCAACTTAACAAACATTTGTTAAGCACGCTCTGGATGCCCCAAACTGCTAGGGAATATGGAGAAAAGAAAAGAGGTTTTAAAAAGTAAATTCCAGATCCTGCCTTCCTTACATGAGTTTACCAGCTAACTGAGAAGCCTCAAATCTAATTGTGGAGTCAGGTACCACTTAAGCAAGAAGGTGACAGGCAATGTAGTTTAATAGAAAGAAGGCTATATTTGTAATTTTAATCCCAGTTCTACTGCTTACTATCTGTGTGGATTTGGGAAATTTTATCATTCTGGGCCTCCATTTTTGAATCTACAAAATTTGAGAATCAAACTTCAATACCTTTGAAGTACTTTCTACCTTGCAATCTCTGATCTTGTGACTCAGAAAAGGAATGATACTCTTCATTGAGGCGGTTAAAAATGGTTCTTCTGTTCTTTGCTAATGCCTTTGCCTAGGCACTCAACATTGTATACTTGGGTTATTACAATGGTTTTCTAACTCACATCCTTCTGCTGATCAAACTTGCACAACACTACCCAATTAATTTTCCTAAAATACTGCTTTCATCATGTTGCTCTTTTTCTTGAAAGCCTTCACTAGCTCCCCATTGCCTATAGGTAAATTCTAGACTTTATAGTTATAATTTTGTCACATCCCCACTCATGCAAATTTACCTCCCAACACTCTCCACCATGAATCCAATACTATGTCTTAGAAATGCTTCAATATCATATCTCTCCACAATGCCTTCATTCATGTTATTTCTCCCCATCTGGAATATGTTCCCCTCTTTTATTGGACTACATTTAGTCTACATATATTCTTCAAGTACCATCCCTCCTCCACGATGTCTTTCCTTATCACTTTAGCCCATTCCAACCACTTTCATCACTAAACTTTTAGCATTTACACACTGACACTTATTTCATTAATCATTCATTTATTGCCTCATAATTATTTTATGTATGTGTTTCTTATCTCCCTCACAAGATTCTTCTTTAAGGGAAACACCAGGTCCACTGTAATCTTCTTTTTGAGGTTAGGCATTTCCTATCTTCTCCCAGGTTTAAGGGAACAAATTTGATGCTCAAGGAAATTGGGCCACTACATGTTTCTATTTGAAAATGTAGCCCTGCTTAATAGCAAGGAGGGAATATTCCTAAACTGTGGTTGGAAAGCTCTATTTTAAAGAAATAGATCTAGTTTGCTAAACTAAAAAAAAAAACTCATGACTAAGAAAAGCTTGGAGACATAGGGTAAGGATTTTCAGAGGTCATCTAATCTAACCTCTTGCCTCTGGGCAGGACCACACCTAAGATATCTCACACAGATGGATATCTATCCTGTTCTTAGAGGTCTCCAAGCAATTTATTTCTTCAGTCTCCTTTGGAAATCCATTCCAGTACCATGCAATCCCCCAGGAGGCCATTCTTCCTAATATGCCCTGAGGAATGAAAGCTGTCTGTAGTATGTTGACTCTAGATAAAAAAATTATTATAATGGAGGCTACTTCTTGAATGGAACAAATATTAGCTAGAGAGTCAAAGTTCCTAGATTCCATTCCTGACATTTCTTTCTTTTTTTCTTCTTCCTTCCTTTTCTCCTGCTCCTCCTCTTTATTGCTTCTCCTTTTTTCTTTTCTTCCTCTTCCTCTTTTTTCTTCAACTTTTTCCTTATCCTTATTTCTCCTCTTCCTCCTCCAGGAATATGCTAAACATATGACTAGTAGCCCAGCAACTAGATTATAAGCTGGGTCTTACATTTTTTGGTATCCTCCTAAGTACTAAACAGTGTAATACACATAGTTGGTACACAATAAACACTAATTAATTAAACATTTTAGATGTTTTCATTTCTCCTGTGATTTGTAAGTGCAGCTGGGCACACTTATGCTCTTCAAATAACTAAAGGGCTACTCGAAAGATGATGATGGGCAAGTGTATTCTATTTATATGGAAAAAAGGAAAAAGCAAACAATTGAACTTCAGTTTGAGGAATGTAGGTTAAGTATAAAGACAGTGCAATGCAGTGGAAAGACACTGAATTTGGGGTCAGAACACCTGATTTCAGGTCCTGACTCCTCCAGGTAACCTTGACCAAGTAAATTAACCTTTCTGATCTTTAGTTCCTTCATTTACAATTATAAATACTCATAATTGCACTAACTAGCACATGTGACTTCTGTGAGGATCAAATGAGACATTAAGTGTCAGTCAGTAAACATTTATAAAGTACTTACTCTGTACTAGGCATTGTTCTAAATGCTGGAGATATAAAGAAAAGGAAAAGACAGCCTCCGCCTTCAAGAAGCACACAAGGAAAGCCCTAGTATTATGGGGGATTGGGAAAGATTTCCAATAGAAGGTGGCATTTTAGCTGGGACTTGAAGGAAGCCAGGACATGGAGATGAGGCAGAAGAATATTCCAAGCATGGGGGACAAGCAGTGAAAATACCTGGACACAAGAGATGGAGTGTCTTATCCAAGAAACAATAAAGAGGCCAGTGTCACTGCATTGCAGAGTACATTTTGGGGGAAGGGGGGGAAGAGATAAGGCGTAAGAAGCTGGAAAGGTGAAGGAGAGGGTGAATATGAAAGGCTCTGGACTCAAAGGTATTTTGTATTTTATCCTGGAGGTGATAGGGAGTCATTGGAATTTATTTAGGTGACAGGGTGGGGGTGGGGGAGGGAGGGGGGTGTGTCATGGTCAACCTGTGCTTTAGCAAGATTGCTGAGATATCTCAGAGGAGGATGAACTGGACTGGGGAGAGACTTGTGGCAGGCACTCAAGAGCAGGCTATTGCAATAGTCCAGGCATGAAGAGATGAGGGCAGTGTCAGAGAGAAAATGAGAGTATTTGTAAGACATAATCTATATGTAAGTTAATATTATATTAAATTAATTTCTATTATATTATTATATTAATATTATAAAGATGGGTTTCCTGATAGGAAGATTGCTGAAATGCTAAATGGATGGCTGATAGGACATAGGAGAATCTCCTTCTTGTAATTCTTGTTAATAAAATGATCTGCAATGTGGTCTCTACTGAACCATTCAAACAGTTCTCCCAACCCTAAGTAGATTCAGTTCTGGTTTGGATTCCCTTTCAAGGGTTAAAAGAAATGTTTTAGCCTGTGTATACTGGGGAGAGAAGTGCTCAGGGGTCATGAGGAAACGATAGTGAGGCATTCTCATGTAATCCCAGCCTCTATTCTTTCCAAACCAGGCCCAAACAGGTTTCTGAACCCTATGGCTAAACGGGTGGGCAGGGAGGAGTTCTGCTTCCAGAGCTTTGCAGAGGGCTGAAGTATGCCTGGACAGCCTTTGACCTGCAGAAAGTAACCAGTTGGTTTGTGAGTCATGCAAATGGATATTTAGCATCCTCTCACCCACATTTTAAAGACTTTCCTGAGACTCATGGCATCAATTAAATGCATAAATCTTAATGCAGCTTCATGGCTGAAGAAATAAAACATTATAAAAACTACATGTAAAATGGAAAAGAGATGGAAAATTAGACCCTGTTGGACTTGTGGTTAAGACTTGACCACACATAATACACCTATTTCTAGGCATTGTGCAGTGAATTATAAGAAATAAGTACAACTAGTACATGTTATTAATAAGTCTAGATTTTTTTTTAACTTTGAAGCCACCCTCAAATTCCTACCCCTCTGACTGAGAGATATGAAATCCCTTCTCAAATTCACAAGCAGAAATGGCCAGTTTCCAGACGAAAAGGGGTTTTATTCTCAATTTTGGCTTCTAGGATAACAGGTACCACAGGATCTTCAGCTGTGCATGCCTTGAACGAAAAAGAAAAGCTGAGTCCTCAATGACTTGATTTGTTTATAGAGTATCTATATGTGATTTGTGTAATTATGGTAACACAGGGGATAATAAATCATTTGGTTGTTTTTAGTGAGGCAATTGGGCTTAAGTGACTTGCCCAGAGTCACACAGCTAGTGAGTGTTATATGTCTGAGGCCGTATTTGAACTCAGGTCCTCCTGACTCCAGGGCCAGTACTCCCCACTGCCACACTTAGCGGCCCCTAATAAATCATTTGTTTTAAACTAGCCCCAAACTCTCCATGGGTTGCAGAAGTGGTAGGATAAGTTTACTATGCTGCACCTTTCCAGGCTTATTAAGCTTTACCCCTCTTCATGTACTCTATTTTTCAGCCAAACTGGCCTCCTTGCTGCTCCTCTTACACAACAACCCACCTCCTAGATGGCAAAGTGGAGTCAGGAAGAACTGAGTTCAAATCCCACCTCAGATACTTATTGGCAGTATGACCTGGGCAAGTCATTTATTTCCTCAACTGTAAAGTGGGGATAATAATGATATGTACTTCCCAAGGCTCTGGAGGGGATCAAATGAGATAATATTTGTAAAGAGCTTAGCACTGCACCTGGCCTGTAATAGGCACTTTATAAATGTAAGCTATTTTTATTATTATTATAATTATTATTGTTGTCGTCCCTGCAGACATTGTCCCTCTTGCCTAGAACGCACTCCTTTACTTCCAACTTTCAAAAGTCCCATTTATCTCCCTTCAAAAATTCAACTCAATTCAGGTATCACCTCCTGCATGAACACTTTCTTGTTAGCCTCCCATCCCATGTCTCACCTTCCTCCAGAAATTACTCTTTATCTACTGCATATGCTTTATGCTTACTTTTATGTTCATAATTTGTTTTCCCCAATAGAATGTAAGCTCCTTGAGGGAAGGTGCTGAAGCTGTGTAAGCTAGAGCCTCCTCATTTATAAAATGTTACCTACATCACAGAGCTGTTTTGAAAATCAAATGAGAGAAAGTATGTGAACATGTTTTATAACCCTAAAGTACTATAGAATGTCAGCCTTTTTGATTATATTAGTTTTTTTATAAGTCTAAATAGGCTTTTCTCTTTAAAAAAAATAAGGAAAAAGGTTAAAGAGGAGAGAATTTTTCTTCACATGTGTATTTCTTTTTTTTACTTGTCTTGGTATATAATGTAATAAAATGAAATGAATGGAATAATATGGAATAAATGGATATGGAATGGAATATAATGGAATAAGATGGAATAAAATGAAATAAAATGGAAAAGTTAGGAGACAGACCTTAAAGATTGTTATTGAAAAAGTATTGGTAATTATGAACATAAATAAGCATTCTAGTTATTTGTTTAAAAAGAAATATGACACCAAATCAGGGAATCAAATGTTAGAGCTGGAAGGAACTTAGCACTTGGTCCAAACCCTTAATTTTGCAGATGAAACTACTGAGGTAAAGAAAAGCTAAGTGATTTTCTCAGGCATAAGCCTTTTGATATTTTGAGAAGAAATATGTTGACAAGACAGACATTTGGGAATGGAAAACTATAAAATTCATTGTGGACCATGTTTTGTCCCCATTCAGAGGATCTCTATCTCTAGGAATATCTGAATTCAGTTCATTTTCATCTCTCCCCTGTGAGAATTTGAATTCATTGGCCAGCTACCAAGCAAATCTACCAATAAAAATTTAGTGCATAAAGCTTCTTTTTGATGAGCATGGGGCATAATGACAGGAACTAGACCTGTGATTTAATTCATATACAGAAGAAACACTCTCTACCAATGCAGGTTGGTACTTTCTTAGCAACCTGTAATTTAGAGAGCTGCCCAAAGCACTGTGACATTTAAGTATGGTGGACTGTATGCCTGTCATTTAAGGACCAACCTAGCAAAATTCCAACTTGCCAAGGACACAAAGCCAGTATATGACAGAGAGTCAGGACTGGAACACAGATCTTCTTGATTGTCAGACCAATTCTATGACATAACTGCCTCTCCACAGTAAGCATATGAGGAGCTAAATGGGCTTCATCCTAGGATAGAGTAGAAAGGTATTAGGACCTACTTTCCACACAGGTCAGACCCCTGTCCTCATATCATCCACCAACAGAGAAAGCCTTAGTAACATGGGTGGAATTGAAGGACTTTGTGGAAATATAGTGTTTGCATCCCTTTGAGGGTCTGCTTCCATTGAAGTCTTGGCCCCTTTGTTGCAGATCCTGTGTGGTAAGTCTGCATCTATCTGAGTTCTATTACTGTCTTCCTCTGTCATTGTTGTAGCCACTTCTGTTTGCCACCATAACTTTGATGTTGTAGTCTCAAAAAACATTTATTAGGCTCCTACTATGCTATTGGTACTATGCTCCATACTGGGAATAGAAAACCAAAAGAAAAAAAATAACAGTTCATGTCTTTAAGGTGCTTAAGTATTTATTGTCATTCAGTCATTTCAGTCATGTCTGACTCTTCATGACTCCATTTGGGGTTTTCTTGGCAAAGATACTAGAGTGGTTTGACAATTCCTTCTCCAGCACATTTTTACAGATGAGGAACTGAGGCAAACAAGGTCAAGTGACTTGCTTGGGGTCCCACAGCTAGTGTTTGAGGGCAGATTTGAACTCAGGAGGATGAGCTTCCTGACTCCAGGCCCAGCACTCTATCCAATGTGACACCTAGATGCCCCCTCAAATATCATCAGAGGGATGGTTATCTTTCCTTCTCAAAGAGGACCATAACATCAGGGAAGTGATGCCAAGACAAAAGAGTGAATTGGATTTAAGTGAGAGAGGGCTGTGCAAAGTCACCAGCTTCACTTTCTCCTCTGAAGCCCTCTGGGTCCAGTGGCAAGATTTAGATCAGGATGACTGGAGATGGCCCTGGATGTGGCAGGAGACCTTGGCCTTTTTAAGCTAAGGTCTTTGACAGGTCTCAGTTTGACCAAGGCAGCACCCTTTCAGTGACTAAGACTAGGTAAGAAATGAGGCAGAGAATGGCCTCTATCTAGTTAAAAAAAAAATCTGTTCCCTGGGATTTTCACTAAAGTCTTACTTTGGTCATGGTATAAATGTCATCCCAGAGCCTCAAGAGAACTGTGCAAGTAGAGCCAATGCTACAAACAGACAGACAGACAGACAGACAGAGATGCCAGGAAGAAATCTCCAAGGCCCTTAATTCTAACTCTAGAAACAACTTCTGGAAGGAGGACCAATCTAGCTGCAACACGTGTAGAAAAGTCATCACAGAAAGGTGAATTGTTTTAGCCCCAGCAACTCCTGAAGCCATTTACTAAGGGAATTTTGAGCCGAATTTGTGAAGAACATAGGCCCATTGATGAAATCCCAGGTCTTTTAAAGTCCTGAAAGATCGATCCAGGATGGGTAATATATCAGCTAGAAATGTTTACCTGATTAAAGCCTATGCAACTGTGTTCCATTGTTCAATTGTTCTGTCTTCCGAAGCCAAGCAAATGAAATCTAATTTCTCTTCCATCTGGCAGTCCTTTGGACAGATCATTTCCGTCTTTTCAGCACCCTCAGTGTCCCCTAGGAGAGAGCAGCACCCCAAAGGATGGGGACAGAGAATAAGTACATCAGGATGAGTGTAAGGATATAGGAAAAGCTCCAGAGATCAGGTAGTGCTAAGACCACCCAGAACACTGAATTAAGAGGCCTGGGTATTCAAGACCAGCATTAGAGTTCAGATTATAGGACACCTTGTGGCCTGAGTATGGAGGTGATGAAATGAGGAATGATGAAGACACAATTTGCTTACTTTGTTAATTCTGTTGTGGGTTGGCCCTGTTCCTCGAGCCCAGACAGAGCTGAGTAACCAGATCCCATATTAAGAAACAAAGAATCCTGGAACTGGAAGGGACCCCAGAGGACATCTCATCTGACACATATAGAAAGAGGAATCTTCTCTATAAGAACTATAACAACTAATCATCCAATCTTCCCTTGAAGACCTCTTGGGAGGGAGAAATTACTAACTCCCAAGATAGCCCACTCCATTTTTAGATAGCTCTACCTAGTAGGAACTTCTTCCTTATGTAAAAGCTAAATTTGCCTTTCTGAAATTTCCACTTATTATTCAGTTGTTCTATCCTCTAGGGTCAATCAGAATAAATCTAATGTCTCTTCCACAGGGCAGTCCTTCAAATATATTCAAACATATTCCCAACCTCTCAGCCCCCTCACTTTCCTCATCTCAGTGTACTGAGGTTATTTAAAAACAAACAAACAGACAGACAGACAGACATAGATGCCAGGAAGAAATCTCCAAGGCCCTTAATTCTAACTCTAGAAATGACTTCTGGATGCTATGATCATAACCTTGAGAGGACATCCTTTCCTATTTGAACCTAAAGCTCCTATTTTCATCTCCAGGATTCAATACTTTTCTTTACACTGAGATACACTGAGCTGCCTTTGAGTTAAAATGCTGCCCACACCTAAATGACCTTACGCTATTCCTCCCTTTTACTATTCCTCCAGGACTGTCGGACCCCTCTACCTGCTTGGAAAATTCTAAGGCTTAAATCATTGTACTAAGGTAGGAAATGCTGGTTTCAATTAGCGTTCTATCCCTTTAGCTCTTTAGTTGTATATTTCTAGTCATTTCCGATAAGACCAGTTCATAATCTATTGTGTATTGGATGGAATCATTTTAACCCATACTCATTTGTCATTAGCATTTAGTGAAATGATAAAGCAAAATATTCGAAAAGAGGTATGGAATCAATGGTTGTAAGACCAGTCATCTAGGAGAAGTAGCATGTTTGAGTGGAAAAAGTACTGGACTTGGAGTCATGTGACCTAGGTTTAGACTTTGGATCTGCCACTTACTATATGCCACTTACTATACAAATTATATGACAGAAGATTATCCAGGTCTAATAAGACTTGGTCAATGTAAGCTCCTGCTCCAGGCGATGACCTCCATGTTAAAGGAGTGCTACCAGCTTACTTAAGAAAGCCAGCTAATTGTGCAATACTGTTCTAGGTGAGGAAAATTTCTTCCTGACTCCTCTAAGTATTTGTCATATGGCCTGAAGCACAGCAGCTTACCACTTAACATTATCGCAGTTTACCTTAGCTACCCATGTGGTTGGAGATTATTTACCAGAAAGGTGGAATTTCTTCATGATTTATCTATCACATACCCTGGTTAAACATAAAGTAGATGTGTTATGTCAATTAGTCAATTAAGACACTTGGGTGGTCTATCTACACAGTTCTTTTCCTCTTGAGACCTTCCAGTCACAAGCTAGGTTTCTTTTGAAAACAATCAGATTTCTGGTTGATCTTTGACAATTCAATTCAACATATGATTTATTGCGAGGCATGGTGGTGAACACCTGTAATCCCTGCTACATGGGAGGTTGAGGTTGGTAGATCACTTGCATTTGAGAATTCTGAGCTTCAGTGCACTGAACTGATGGGGGTGTCTACATTGTTAGGTATCAAAATGGTGCCCCTAGAAGCAAGGGATCACCTGGATGCCTAGAGAGGAGAAAACTAGCCAAAGTGGGAAGCACAGCTGGCCAAAGCTCCCATGCTGATCAGCAGTGGAATGGGGCCCATGAGTTGCCTGGACTAGATACGTTGCCTTCTCCTCCATTCGAAAAATAATTATGAGTCTTTCTTATGGGTAAAGCACATCTGTGCTAAAGAGGTTTTTTTGATTTCCTCATAAGATACATTCACCCACTTCCTAAGAAAGTCTGAAAATTAAAGTGTCAGCAATTAAAAACACAGAAAAATTTCATCCTGGTTGCAGCTGAAGTAATTGATTTCCCAAAACGAAAAGAATTTCAGAAAATACTGAAGGTTTGAATGTGGCCCAACACACAGAGAAGTTCAATGATAATGAGTTTTATATTTGGATAACAAAAATAGGAAATTAGTACATGCTGACACTTAGAAGAGAGTAGGCCAGTTTAAAAGGAAAATAGACAAAGGTATCGGAAGAAATGAAAAAATGACAATAGTGATCAATACACTGTAACATACACCACAACATATAATGTCAGAATATATATTGTTATATACATTGTGATATGTTATAATAGACATGTACTGAAATTTATACATGTATATGTGTATAATGTATGAGGAGACAGCATGTTTTAGTGGATAGAACACTAGACTGAGAAAGAACACATGAGTTCTAACCCTACCTTGGAATTAATTAGCTGTGTGACTTTGGGCAAGTCATTTAACCTCTGAAATGCAGTTTCCTTACCTGTAAAATGGGAATAATAATATAATCTCTCCCATAGGATTGCTGGAAGGATCAAACAAGAATGATGTATGTAAAGTGCTTCAGAACCTTAAAATGCTATACAAATAGGAGCTCTTTTATGTATTAACATAAATTTAAAACATGTGAGGTAGACAGGTTAACTATTATCATTATTATTATTATTATCATCCCCATCTTATACATGAGAAAACTGCTCCCTAGAGAGGTTCAGATAACTTGCCCAAAGTCACATATCTAGGAAGTAGAAGAGGTAGGGCTTGAATCTTCATTTTCTCATTTCAATTTCTTTCTAATATAAAAATGTTGTAGAATTTTTTTAGGGAAATTGTATTAAGGGTGATTTATTTGTGTGTAGTATCTGCACATATATTGTACACAGGTAACTCCTTTATCTCATTTTGTTGGAATATGAGGTTTTTCCACATAAATGAATTTTCCAGAAAACCACAATTTTTTTAAAAAAAATTAACCATGCTAATGAAATTTTTTTTCAAAGGATATTTTGTACTTCCCTGCCTTTTTAAACAGAGAATATGGACAATTTAGCCTTGTGTTAAGGTCATCATCCATCACTATTGATATTAACTATTACAATGGATATTGAAACAGTTCTGTGTCTGCTTTGTAGTTTTTCTGTCTTCTCTGTCCATGTCAAGGTGACAACTGTCTCTTCTTCTACTGTCATTTTTCTTGGCTCTTAGAGACTCCCACCAACTTCATTCCCCTTTTAATCTGCTTTAGGCTAGGAAACCAGATAACCAAGATTGTTAAGGATTGTCTGTTAAGTAGGAGTCAATAAACCTCAATGTGGGGTAAGGAATTAAATACCTGGTGCTTTTTGACAGCTATTTCAGGCACCCAGGGGATTCTTTGCCCCAGTCTTAATTCACCTTAGGGCTTTGTTCTAAAGGTTGAAGTAGCCCAGAAGTCTGACTTCAAGATAAATGTGGTGTCATTTGCTGTATTTGCATTCCTTTAGTCTATGATAAAGGAAAAAGTAATAAGAGGCTGAATCCACCAAAGAGAAAGAATTAGGATGTTCAAGTATCTGAAGATCACATACAAATGAAGGCTATCTATTGAAAAAAACTGTTGAAGGTCAAAAGAATTATTGTATTTGAATTTCTCTGCCTATCAGGTATTTACTACATTTGGGATAATTGTCAGCAACAAGAAAACTGACTCCACAATAAATATCACCAGTGATGCTGCAACTAGATTGTAATCCTGAGGGGGATTTATTTGAGAAAAGTTCAATAAAAGTTGCCAGTCTTTCAAAGAACACCCAGATACTTTAACATAGCATAACTGAATCCTCTCTGCCCTCTCAGATGCTTTATACAAACATAAGGTAATTTGTGGTCCACTGAGTTTGAAACAATTACTCCCACAAACAGACCAACAGAAAGCAAAAATAGACCGATGTGTATTTTTCAGTTTGTGGTCTCTTCTGTGTTTAAATACAAAGCGAGTTTAAAAAAATGAATGAGTACATTACACCTGAAGAAGATGAGGAAGCCAGATAATCTACTCCAGTGTTTATCTTTGACAGCCATTACAACACATCTACCCAGAAATATAATTCAATCAGTTTTCATGACATGGGGTTTTTTTTTTCCTCCTGGTGTTGCTACAATTAAAACCGTTAGCTCAAATGCCATAAAAATTCACCCCTAGACTGAAACCATGGCATCAAGTGCGTTCATGACTCTGTGTGTGTGTGTGTGTGTGTGTGTGTGTGTGTGTGTGTGGTTTCTCAACTGAGCTGTATTTTGCTGTCTATCCTCCAATGGGTAAGCTCTAACTTGACTAGAATAGCTTTCCTTTGAATGGTCACAGATCACCATAGAGCTGCTATTACAACACACTGGGGGAGATGGCCATTATGCTTATTTCTTCTTAAAACTTTGAGGGTTTGATGCCAAAGAAGGAAGAAAGGAGCTTATCTATTCAGCTATTCTGGATTCCAGAGTAATTTGCCATTCTCATTGCTGTGTATCAAGAAAGGGGCAAATTCAAAAGCTGTCATTTATTCAACTAATGGAATTAAAAAATGAATGTGGTCCAGAGAAGTAATCAATGCCTTGCTCATTGTGATGAATTATGGTTTGGCTAAACAGTATGACCTTTAATTATCTGGAAAAAAAATGCAATTTTCTAATGTCTTCCCTGTTTTCTATGTGATTTCCCCCCACAAATATAACCTGCCATGCACTGTTTTTATTTAGCTTAAATGAATTTAGTGCTCATGAAAGGTGCTGGATTAACAGTCTTGGACTGAAATTCTTTATCCCTTTAGTTCTTTATTATTAAACACTTTTAGAGTACTTTGTTCTTTCCTGAACTATATGCAATCATTTCTATTGGTTATTCTTTACAATAGCCTTGTGGAGGGTTGGTATTGCTATTCCCACTTTATAGAAAAGGACCTTGAAGCACAAAATTTAAGGAATGTGCCCTTGGTCATAGAATAGTTAAGGGCTGAATTGATTTTAAAACTTCCCATTTTTTGTTTTGCCTGTCTACTCTGTAGACCATCAAAATATCCTGTTTCTATCTTAAGTAGCACGGTTGAACTGTGATGTATTTAAGCTATAGTTCCTCCCCAAATAAATGTTGGACTCCATCCCTGGAACCACCCTAGACTGATTGGTGAGCTTTCCTATCTGCCCAGATCCTGGTCTTCACCTTTTTCCCAGCCGTGTCCATGCCACGTCTTTCCTACAGAAGTTATGATTTCTACCTCTTCACTGGAATCTTGGTCTTCCATCTCTGGAACCACCAAAGGTTCCATTGGCTAGTTTTTGTTTTATCTGCCCCGATCCAGACCTCTATTTCACTTCTCAGCCATCTCCAAGTCAAATTACCACAATATTCCACCCATTTCTCTCCCCACTCTCCAGCTTCCTCTATTGGAATGTAAGTTTCTAGAGGGATAGAAGAAGGAGGAAGGAACTTTCAGGCTTTCTTATATTTGTATCCCCAGTGTTTAGCACAGTACCCCCACATACTCTTAGATTTTATGAAGTTTTTATCAGAGTTATGATGAGAGCACTATAAAGGTAAAGGAAAAATTAATGATTGGAAGGTATAAAAGCTTTGGATATATAAGCAGAAAACATTTATAGAATTAATTATATTTCTTATACAAAATTTATATTCTTTGCCTATCACTGAGCCACCCTGAGGAAATATCATTTTAGCACATTTGAAGACCTAGAGCAGTGCATTGGACATAGCAGTAAGGAAAGGCCTTGAGAAGATTTTCAATATAACAGTAAAATGTATGCATACTTTGCAACATGTGGTTGATTTAATAGTTTTGTTGTTTTATACAGGAGCTGAGTGTGGAGAATTTCTAAAAATATATATAAACAAATGTGTTTAACCTTTTCCAACCAAGAACTGATGAGGCCCAATACTAGTTACATCTAAGCAGAAAGAACAGCAATATTCTTGAAGCCTTCTCATGGCACTGGAAATGACACACTAGTAAGTGTTACTGATTAAGATAGGCATGAGCTTTGAGTTAACTTTTCAGTAGTAGGGACATGTTTGCACATACATATGTACTGTCTTGTCCCACCACCCAATGACACCTGTAATGAAGGGAAACTTACTACCTCCCAAAGCAGCTCCTTCTACTTTTAGAAAGCTCTAACTTATATTAAGCTTCAAATTTGCCTCTATGCAATTATTCCTACTACTTCTGCCATCAAGGGCCAAGCATCCCTCTTCAACAGGAGAGTCCTTTGATACTTGGAGATAACTTTCATTCCTGCCCCTACTTCCCTGTCCCAAGTCATCTCTTCTCCAGGCTAAATATCTACAGTTCTTTTACTGTCTTATTGATCCTCTTCTGTATGCTCTTACTCAAATTTGGTTATCCAAACTGAACACAAAATATTCTAGTGTGATCTCACCAGGGGAATATCTTGTGGAATTATCACATCCTTAGTCCTAGACCTTATTATATGTCCCCACTCTCACTCCTACCCCCCCCACACACACACACATACTACAAGAAGAATGTAAACGCCTTGGGAGGGATAATTTTCTTTCATTGTGTCTTTGGAACCCAATCACCTAGCATAGTGTTTTACACATAATAGATGCTAAAGAAATGCTCACTGAGTGAATGAATGAATGGGCATTATGATTCTTTTAATGTAGTCTAAGATAACATTACCTTCTTTGGCTGCCCTGTTGCATTATTGATATATTGTGTTTGCTATCCAATAAAACCCTGAAATCATTTTCACATGAACTGTTGTTTATCCATGCCTTGTCTTATACTTGTAAAGTTGATTTTTTGAACCCAAGTAGGACTTGACATTTAACTCTATCAAATTTCATCTTATTAGATTCAGACTATCAAAATAGATGTTTGTCATCCATTGTTGGCTATCTCTCTCAATTCTGTGTCTTCCATGACTTTGCCAGAAGTCCTAAATTTAAATTCTGATCAAGAACTGAAATTCCAAAAAATGATTCTTTATCCTTTAATTGCAAGATGAGTAGAACTTTAGTGGAAAGGGACATTCTCCTTTAGTGAGCCTCCACTACAACATTTGGACTGCTTGGGTGGTATTTATGCCTCTGTTTCTCAAACCTTGTGAGGGCCAGAGGGGTTTAACCCCATCTCTCACTTGGCCTCCCAAGTAATTTTTTCATTCTGATTCATCACCCCTGTCCTTGGTATGATGTGACTCACTTGATGAGTTAGTTAATGCTTCTTCTAATGAGCTATATAACAAATGCCTCAACACATCTCTTCAAAAGCCATTCCTCCTTGGGCTATGAGCTCATTGGATCCTACAAGTTAAGCAAAAGCAAGTCTCATCAGCACTTGACTGGGTGCTCTCCAAGGAAAATTAGGAACAGAAGAAAATGATGCTGAGAATTCCACAAGGACAGTTTTCTTTCCCTATTACTGAGTCCTAATCCAGTACTGCTTCAGAAGGTCTAGTGCTTAATATGTACATAGATAAGCATTCTAAACTGATATTTTCATTACTGTGAACACAGATCCTTCCCTTAACAGTTTTTACAGGTGCAAGGAATGTTTCAGCTTCCATATATATATCAACTAGTTTGGATAATTATTTTCTTGTCATATGAACTTCTCCTAAAATTTAAATGGGCAAGGATTTTGTACATTCCTCATCTAATCTCAAATGGGATGTTAACCATCATATTTTTATTCCTGAAGTGTCTATATTCCCCTAGGCAACTGGAAAGTGCTCTAAGATTCAGTAAGCTGGGGCAGTATATGTTACACATTTTAAATATACTACATTCCCCAGGGGTGTCATGGTAGATGTCCCAAAAGCCTCAAACCTTTTTTTCTAGGGAACATTTTTCAAATAGCTTGGCTTTTGTTTGTGGATGCTCTGATCCTGGTTTTAGAAAGGTAGTTTCTGTTCCTTGAGGAATATGAGGAATTGAGGCAGAAGCATTTCCCATTTTCCTGTCTCTCTCCCTTGGTCTGATCATTCCTCCCTCATTTCATACATACACACACTCCAAATGTAAAATTCTGATTCCCCAGCAAATATAGCCAGGCAATCACCAGAAAGACAAACAGTCCCAATTTTGCTGACCTCTTAAAGTGCCATCCTTCCAAATCTATGACCAGAATTGTATTTCCCCCTAAACAGATGCCAAGATATCTTTTATAATCTAACTACATGGCAGGATATTCTCCTTCAGGTCCCATATTAGGTGACTAGAAAGGGAAAAGCTAGTAGGGAGATAGGATCTTTCCCGCACCTTGCTATGCTAACACTACTTCTCAGTAACTACATCAGGAAGGGACTTCTAGAAGACAACTCATCAAATGCCTTGCCAAGATAAAGTTTTCTTTTTCATCAACTTATTTTTAGTAGTGCAGATGGGAAATCAAATGGCTGACTGAGTGGAATGCTGGATCGTGAAACAGGAGGGAAAAAGGAGTACTTGAGGAGCCTCTGTTAACAAGCTCCCACAATTCAGGAATGAAACCCTTACCAGGAACTCATCCTGAAGAAGAAGAAGCTTATTCTGAATATACATCAAATGAGTCACTCCTTTCAAAGTCATAAGTGTGCTCATTATCCAGTTTGCCACTAAGGTTAGTTACATAACCTCAGGTAAATCACTTCACCCCTTTTGTGCCTCAATTTCCTTGTCTGTAAAATGGGGATAATAGCTCCTACCTATTTAATTATACAGGGTGATGCTGAGAAATTAATCAAATAAGATACAAAAGCCTTTGGAAAGTCCAAAGTGTTTTAAAATATGAGAGTGATATTCAAGCACTCTTTTGCTTCTGGATGGAACTTGGAACTAGACAGATTTATTTGTGTGTATGTATGTGTATATAAATGTGTATATATGTTATATATATGTATAAATTTCTTCATTTGGTTGTTTGGACCAGACCTGTTATAGTTTTGTTATAAGGAACTGCTAGAAAGGTAACTCCCTCTACCAACACCTGTTCTGTAATTTAAGAGAGTGCCCATTCCCTGGGGCAGTGAGAGATAGGTGACTCCCTTAAGATCACACAGTCAGTAAGTACACAGGCAGCACCTGACCTGGTCTTCCTGGCTCCAAGGCCAGTACTATCCTTCCTTGCCTATCCCTATTTAATATTTTTAAAATATAACTTAGAAAACAGTTTGTAAACTCCTGGAAAAGTAGAAAAGATCATTAGGAACACTCAGTCTCTGAAGAACCAGTCAGGCCATACTCACTTCAGTTCTAGTTTGTGACACCATTTTGGGATCTATTCACAAAGAGATCAAGGGAAGTTTATTGACCTAGCACATCTTAATTTTAGCAAGCCAACTGACAGTGTTTTTTATTCTCTTCTTGTCCACTGGAAACTTTCCCAGTTGTTAACTTCATAAATACAACTGTATGTATCATATATATGTATACATATATCTAGGTATTATGTATGTACCGTACATGTACCAAATTTTCCTTAGTTGTTAGCTTTACTATAAAGTTAGCTCTAGTGTGTATACATATACACAAACATATTAGATCCTTGGTAGAAAGTAAGCTGCTTGAGGGCAGAAACTGTCTTACTTTTATTATTTGTACCCCTAGTGACTAGGACACTATGTAGCATATAGTAGAAGCTTAATAAATGCTTGTTAATTAATTGATTGAATAAGTTTGATAGCTATATGAATTTATAGCTTATTGAACAGCCATATAAAGAGTACTGATTAATTTGTTGATATCAACATAGGAGTTTTCTAGAACAGTCCCCCACAGGGTTCTATACTTTCTGCTGCCTAATTCAAGTTTTATCATAGCTGTGAAGAAAGCAAATATAAATGTTCATCAAATGTATGCATGACAAAAAGTTGGGAGGGATTGATACTACATATTATTATGAAATTTGACAATCAGAATTGATAAAGGATCTTGACAGGCTGACATAAAAGATTTATACTTCCAACAGTATGATCTGGCTCCTCAAAAAGTTTTCCTGATCCTAGACTATATTAATAAAAGAATGGCATTCAGCAAATTGATAGTAATGATCATACTATTTTTTTGTATCAGTCAGATCACACTAAAAATATTGTATTTAGTTCTGCAGTCCCCTATTTTAAGAGAAATATCAACACCTACTGTATGTTTAGAAGAAAATAATCAGAAAGGTAAAGTATCTAGAAACTGACTAGTTAAATGGATTGTGAACATGTTGAATGAGGAAATGAAAATAATGACCCTGGAGAATATAAGGCTGAAGGAGACAGAACAGTTGTCTTGCAATATTTGAAGGGTTAACCTAAGGAAAAGGAATATCATTCAATCTAGGTCGCTATAGAAGGTAGAACTAGGATAAATGGGTGGAAATTTAAGAATGGGCAGATTTTTTGACTCAATATAAGGAGGAACATTCTAGCCATGAGAGATGTCTGTAAATCAAATGTGTTACCTACAACTAGAAATGCTCAAACAGAGACATCTGGCAGTAATGTTGAGATTTTTGCTCTAGGTGAGAGTTATACTAAATGACTTAAAAAAGCCCTTTTAACTCTTAGAACTCCACAAGATAGAGAGTTCTCTTTGACTGTTACATGCTACCAAGTGGATAAAAAGTGGATTTGGATGTCTAATATTTTAATGGGCAAGACATACAACCTGGTGAAAATGGGACACAGGAATATTTTGTTAAAAAATGATTTGCTAGAGGGTAAGCAGAACCAGGAAAACAATATTGATAATGACTACAATAATGTATGTGAAAACATTAAAAAGGCACCTGGCCTTTTTAGATGAAGTGAGCAATCTTGGTCAAGAACAAATAATGAGGGGGCAGCTAGGTGGCGAAGTGGATAGAGCAACGGCCTTGAAGTCAAGAGGACCTGAGTTCAAATCCAGACACAGACCAAACACTTGACACTTATTAGCTGTGTGACCCTGGACAAGTGACTTAACCCCAATTGCCTAAAAAACAAACAAACAAAAAAAAAACAACAACAACCAGATAATGAAACACATTCCCTTTCTCTCAGTAGATAGGCGAGGAACTATGGGAGTGAAATGGTGCATATGCTGTCACACAATAGTTTTGTCATTTTTACATAACTATTTTTGTTTTTGTTTGTTTGAATACAAGGGTGAGTTCTTTGGGAGGAAGAATACAAAAAGAAATTACTGTGCCATTAAAAAAAAGGCTTCAATAAAACTTTTAAAAATCAAATGGTGCTACAATTAGCAACAAAGAATCCTCACACAAATCCAAAGTGTTAAAGGTTGGCATCATTTATAACAAAAAGCTACAAAATATCCAAAGGATAATATAATTTTCCATTTTCCATCTGGATATTATGACATTGTGTAGACATAGCCCTAGAAGCCCAGAAACTAGACAAGACTCCACAGGTATGAGTATAAATATGTTAACGAGAATATCATTTGTGAGATATTCCAACAATCTTACCCCTTGACTCATCAAGGAAACTCGAGCTAAGTTAGATGCTTTGGGCACTGTGTTTAGAGTGTTTAGACGGGTGGGAAAATCTGAGAAGAAGGAAGAGCTGAGCCGCAGAAATGACTGAAGGCCTGAAAAACAATACGTGAGAGCAAATTCAAGGTCTCAGGCCCTTTCAGTAGTAGGAAGGAAAGGCTCAAGGGCAATTCTGCCTATTTTTAGGAGCATGAGCTGAATTATTACTATGTTAAGGAATATTAATATCTGATATCTACATAGCACTTTAAAGATTGATAAGCATACATAACCCCAGTAGGTAGGGACAACCAATATAATAATCCTCATTTTGCAGGTGAAAAAAAAAAACAGGTTCTAAAAGGTAATGACTTGCCCATAGTCATATAGGTGGTAAATGTCTGAAGAAAGTTTAGAACCCAGATCTTCTGGACTCCAAGTTCAGCACTCAATGTACTTCATCTTATGACTGAGTCTATAATAATTGCTTGAATTTTTAAAGCTCATTTTTGTGATGAAGCACATTCTCATGTATTATGTCATTTTACCAACAGAACAATCTAGTGAGGCAGTTAGCATAAGTATTACTATCTGCTTTACAAATACATCTCAAAGGTTATACAACTCACCCAAGGTCACATATAGCTGCATAAGCTGCAAAGAATAGGTTTGACTCATTAGATCTTCTAACTCTGTACCCATTACTCTTTCCAAAATTCCTATAATGAATCCTCCATGAAACTCAAGACTGATTTGGCTACCAGTAGTTTCATTATCTCTTTGTGCATATAATAACTTCACAGTTCTAATTCATGTCCAACCATCACTATTTTAAATTATGATTTTGGTATGTTTACTTTAGCAACCTATTGTTCAAAATACACTTTAAAAAAAAAGGTAAACCAGAAGCACTACAAGAATCCCATGAAAAAGTAATATTTCAATTAAACTAACATTTGAAAAATGCACTACTTGAAGACTCTTTTAAAATGTGGGGCACTATTAGTCTCTGATAAGCTAACAATGCTATTTCTTTATCATAACACATAGAATTGTCTTTAAGGTACTACCCTATCATGACTCAAAAGAAAGTCTAAACTAAGGCTATAAAATCCACACAGTTTTCATTACAGCCCAACCATCACTAGAAAATATTTTGTTTTGTTTTGTAATTTGTATTACTATTATTTTCAATTTTAAGAGAACCAAGTCCTGTTTGGTTGAGTTGATGACCACATGAACAAGACCTCATTTCATTTCTCCACTTATTATAGACCTGGCTTGCAAGGAGTGAACCAGGTTAATTACCTTGGCATCACATTCAACAGCATGTACTGGGTGTGGTTCAAGGAGATGTGTAATATCTAGATAGCCACCCAAACAAAGAAGTTTTCTATGAGAGTGAGCTTTTGATGTCAAATGAATGCCCCTAAGAAATTCACATGACTGAACTATTTTAAAAAGTCATCTAGTAGTTTTGAATCAAGAAACGGTCTACTTTGATAAACAGGGGTTGTCAAATTAATTAGCAATTGAGGTTTCAATCCACTCAAGTTTCTTATGGGGTGGGGGGAAAGGGGGTGCCAAGTTCTAAGAATTGGCTTCCTGTTTGTCTCTCAATGTGATTCAGTTTTGATTTTAATCTCTAAACTCTCAGAAAGGTAGGGGTCTTGGTTACCTTATAGGTTTTCTTTCCCTAGACTCTCTGGAAAGTCAGATCTGCCAGAGCATGCCTAATAACAGTTCCTCAAATAGGAATATTACAGAAATGGAGGCATGATACAGTCTTTAGAAATCTTGAAGATCAATCTTCCACATCACACTTTTTGTCATCATATTTTAGGAGACTTTCTCTTTAATAATTTTTAAAATGTATTTATTTTTAAAATATCCATATGCCTGGTCTCTGTTTTATAAACTTGAAGGATAATCCAAGAAACTCTTGGGTTCTATTTTTAAGCAAGAACAATAATCCGTGGCCATCTAGTTCTTACGACGACAAAAACCTCTGCTGTCTCTGCCAGAAAGTTTTATTGCCATTTTTATACATAGGGAAATGGTGGGGTCAAGGGACTGGTCAAAGGTCATAAATGAATCAAGGGTGAACTGAAATAGTCAATTCATAATTTTGGACTTAGATCCTTTGTAAGAATTCAAAGTTATTTACAAATTTTATGACAGTTTTCAAAAGGGGACTTTTTTTAACCTAATAATTGAAATACAAGTAGAGAAGAATGTGTTAGGAATCCTACCTCATATTATAAAAGCACACTAATTAAACCATTAATTGGCCTAAGGTATATTAAAGAGAATGGTTTAGTTTACTTAAATCCAGTTCTGCTAATTATAACTGAACTGTTTTTCAAAAACACCTAAAATATCACCTCACTCATGTGACTCAGGCATGCCATTATCATGGGAAAAGTTCTATTGCTTTGAAGAGAATTCTAGAGATTTGACTCAAACCATCTTGTCTGCTGCTTTCTGTAAGTGATCATCTTCTTTCCCTCAAGGAAAGAAAGTGTTATTGCTGCTAGCATGGCAGCCACTCTAGTAATCTATTGTGGGGGCTTGAACTGGCTGTTCCTCTGCCTTGCACATCATTAACCAAATTGTCAGCTCAGTTCTAATTACAGCACTTTTATGACTGTTGATGATGTAATGTGCAGAGTGGGCACACCTTGGGTTTTTTATATATATACATATATATTTTTTTTTCCAGGCCCGGGTGTGTTTGTAGTGTTGGCAGTTGGGGCCAAAGCATTTTTCATCTTGCACAAACTACACTAATTTATGTGGGAATCTGGACCTTCTTGGTGTTGTTTGTACTGCTTCAATTTGCAGAGCCTAATGAGCCCTTCTAAATGATGGAAAAACTCCCCTTGGTTGTGTTACTGATTATGTTTTCAAACCATGACACAGAAAACAAAGATGCTCACCTTGGGAAGGAGTTAGGCTCATCTTCTGATTTAATGCTTTGCTAAAAACAGTATCATGTTAATGGGCCCTAAATAGGATGTAAATTTCTGTCTTTCCCTGTCTTTGGTGGACTCATTCTCCATGAACCAAACTAATGGAAAGTGCTAAAGGCCTGAACCAGGGCCCACTGTTTGTCTTCTGATTAGAGGTTTTGTTTACCCAATGGATTGTGTAAGCAAATCCTCTGAAATATTGTGTATGGCATTTGTTGAAATGTGTTGCCAATTAAGATATCATCAATGACTTTCTGAACTTTGGATTGTCTCTAGCCATGGAGAGTCAAAGACTAAACTCACATCACATAGCATTTCTCTGATAACTTTCATAGAGTTTCATAAGTATGGAGAAGCAGACCAGGGTTGTCAGACCCAAGAAGGACAGTAAACAGATCTGAGTGCCAGACCATTGGAAGTTAATGAACTTTAGTGGGGAAGGGGAAAGGAACAGGGATGTACAGGTGCACTTGTAACCGTCCTTAAATAAACACATCTAAGGACTTATCTACTCAGAAAACAAGGCACTTTGTATCTCACTTAAGTACTTTTATGTTCTACTTTGTATTATAGTTAGTTATTATATGTCTTATCTCCACCCAACCCCACTAGATTGTAAACTCTGGCAAGAGGTCCAGTGCCTTATTTATCTAATTTTTTTTAAGTGAATTTTCCTTATGGGCTGAAAGAATTATGGACCTAGAAGGAAAAAGAACCTCAGAGGCTATCTGGCTCAACCTCCTCATTCTACAGATGAAGAAATTGTACCCAGAGTAGTAGTAAGTATCAGAAGTAGGATTTGAAGCCAGTTTCTCTGACCCTAAAGCCAGCGCTCTTTCCACCATTTTTCTTCTATGCCTAGTGTAGTACCTTATTCATACCAAGCGTTTAAGAATACATGTGGAATTTTGAACAATGACCCCATACTGTCCTTTGGGATCCAATCTTAGAAGTCACATTTTCATTTGGATTTCAAAAACACAATATTTTTGTTTTGTTATTGAAAACTACTTAGTATAAGTAGGCCATGATAGATTCCATAACTTGAAGCTACATAAGAGCATGTGAAACCTAGGCTTGTGCCACAGGCTTTCATGATGAATATTATCATTTAGGCAAGTGTCAGGCTATTTATTTAATCCCATTATTTCTTGGGGCAAATTCCAGGAACATTGTCATGCTTTTAGAATAGTCTCTTATAATGCCTAGAACTTATAGCAGCCAAACAATAAATAGTTGTTGAACTTAATTGAACAAATATTCCTATCCTCACACACACTTGAAATGTCAAAACCTGGCCCTACACGAATCTCAACAAAATTATTCTTCTCAGAGGTACTGATAATGGCACTGAATCCAAACTACAAACTCTGAAATTATAGCAGTATTCCTAAATTAAACCAAAAATACTTCCCCCTCCCCACCACCATCACAATCAATTGCACTAAGGGTACCTACATTAGCATTTCAATGGTACATCTTCATTACATGATTAAAAATACTTTAATCACCACCACCCTCAATATCTTGCTGTGTAGATGTTACAAGCTGTCTTGCATAAGATTTGGCTAGAATGTACTCCCAGGAAACAGTGAGTTCTCAGGGAGGTGAAATTCCAGGAATACCTCTAAAGCAACTTTTTCTCTCTATGAAGCAGGTCTTTAAGGGCTAAAAACATTCAACCAAGGCATCAATTTGCACATAGGGGAGCCTATCAATACCATCAACACTGATTATACAGCTCCTGATGGTTCTATGCCAAGTGTTGAATCTAGAGTTGTGATTTCATACAGGAAGCAAAAATCAGCAAACTGTAATAGGTGACAATGGTCATGTCTCCAAGCCAATGCTATGTAACTGAAGTGCTTCCTCATTTCAAAACCCTCTTATGAAACAGAAGACAAGAGAAGGACAAAAAGGTCATTTAGAGGAACGTAAAACTGGAAAAACCACCACTGATGCAATACAGCTCCTAAACTAAACACAAAACACACAGTGTTGAAAGTATTTTAATTATTTTTTTAAGTACACAATCTGCTGGCCTGTCCCTGAACACTGAAAGAAATTCAAACATTAGTGATATATCTAAGAAATACTTGTCTTCAAATTTATCTAAATCATCTTCATTTATTCCCCTAACCACCACCACCAACCCCAACTTCTAGCTAGAAGAAAACTCCTAGAAAACTATAAAGTTGCAAACAAGGGTGTTAAGAATCAGGAAAAGATAAATAAATTTTGAACTATGGCAAAATGGTTCTATAACAGTGAGGTGGCACGTGTTTCTTCTCCCTACCCAGAAACTTTGTTTAACCATTTTCACCAAATTTTGTTTCCCTCCCCCCCAAAAAAAAATTCAGAAACATTCTATTTCTTATGGCGAGGTAGAAAATGAGACATACTGCTTCCTTTAATTTTTGCACACCTCAGCTCTCCTGACTCATGGCCAGGGCTAAAACAAAATGGAAGTGTTGATATTGAGAAATAAACCAACAGGAAATTCCAACAGAAATCTCATGAGGGAAATGGATCTCGAGAGATTTCTAGCCTAGGCTTGCCAGACTCCTGGGATAAACTTCCGATAAGCATCAGAGCTCTCAGGTGTTTAACTGAACCGAACCTCCCAATCTTTTTGAGGTTTGTCTGTGACTAGTAATTATATTGTCATTTAACAAATGTATCTGCATTAAACCAGAGATGTTACATTAGTGGTTAAGTTCACATCCATTAAAAAAAAAAAGTCATGCATATATAGAGCATCCAAGGGTCTTCATGTGTGGAAGGAGCTGAAAACTAATGAATGTAAGAGACCATAAATCAGTCTCTAAATACCACCTGTTACATTTAGAAGCTCTGCTAATGCAGGAAGTTTAACCTTTTTACCAGTGAATAGAGGTCAGAGGAGGAGGGTACAGACTTGTAGCTTAAATGGCAAAATTTAGAAAACCCCCAAGGAATAACAGTTAGGTGAATAAGACAAAGAAAACTGATTCTACAACCTTCTCTTCAAAAATGCCAAGTCTCTAAGGAACAAACCAAGAATCTTAGCTTCCCTGGGGAGTAGTACAGAAGGATTAGGGGTTCATTTCTGGAGACTACAAAACTTTCTTCAAAGTGCTTCAAATTCAGCCTAAGGATTATGAAAGTAGATTAAAAGTTTCTTTAACTGAAAGCCAAGGAAACCAACATAGAACGATTACCTGTTTCCCAGAGAAATGAAGACTGAAACAGCAAGCAAAGCATTGAGAATTTCTTTTATTTGCAATAATGCTTTTCTCCCCTAAAAAAAAAAACATGGAGGTAAATCGGCAGTGGTGGGAGGCAGGGTGATATACTGGGGAAAAACCAATGGTTCTGGAGTCAGAGAATCTGAGTTCAAATCATACTTTTAAGTCTTGCAACCTGTGTGACCTTGGGCAAGTAGTTCCTTGGGACTTCATGGACCTATTTCATCTTTTATTAAATGAAAGGTTTGGCCTAGCTGTCCTCTGAGGCCTCTTCTAGTTCTAGAAATGTAATGTATTTATCCAAAGCACTGAATCTACCTAAATTCTCTGCTAACTGCCAATTCAAGTTAAAGCAAATAACAGTTCTAAAATAAGTCAAAATGGATTCAAATGCTGCAATAAGGAAAGAAGGTTCATCAAAAAATGACATTTATTTTAAAAAGTAATTCATGCATATCATCTTTATGATCACTCGGGGGGGGGGAATCTGCGGCCTTGGGGCCACATGTGGCCTTCAAAGTCCTTGGGTGCAGCCTTTTGGCTGAGTCCAAGTTTTGCAGAACAAATCCCTTTATTAAGGGGATTTGTTTGTGAAGTTTGGATTCAGTCAAAGGGCCAAACTTTAGGACCAAAAGGGCCATATGTGGCCTTGAGGCTGCAGGTTCCCCATCCCTAATCTAGGTTTAGCCCCTTCTAGCCTCAAATCCTGTCAGGGCAGAGTGGATGGAGGTAGGGAATCATCACCCTTCAGATGCTCTGGCATTGCCATTTGTCCTGCTAACATACCCTTATGTACTCCTGAGGTCTTGTCATCTGCCCTGCTCCTATACCCTGAGGATCACTGGGCATTTTTGCTGCTAGAACTATCCAGCTGTTAAACCCTCCCATATGTATTACTTCCCTCAATTAGAATGTTAGCTCCTTAACAGCAGAGAATGCCTTGCTTATATATTTATATAGTACAGTGCTTGGCACATGGTAAGTGCTTAATAAGTGTTTTTTCATTCATTCATTCATTCACACCAGTACCATATTTGAGAGGGTCCATGTTACCCCCACTTCCAGTTTCTGTCATTCAATACAATCAATTGCTGTCTAGGAAATCAACAAAGTCAACCACTAAGAAAGTCCCCCACTTCTTTTCACCCTTTTCCTCCCTAGTCATCCTATATTCACTAATACTTTAAACTAGCAGTCCCGTGCCAAGTGGAACAAGATTGATGCCTCTTATTCCAACGGCGTCTGATTGTTAATGTAGATACTGCGTAGGCTTGCCTCTGAAGGTAGCTTTACCAAAAGAAAAAGAGCCCTTAACACAGAGCCTGAAACTATGAGTTTGAGTGCTGCATCTGCCATTTAATAGTTTTACGACTTTATGACAAATCATTTATCTTCTCTGAAATGGTATCCTCTTCTATAAAATGGAGATTGTTTAATTGCTGACATTAATATGTTAATTTAACATCTCAGTGTACCAGGCAACTTTTGAAGATTAAAAATTATAGATAAGTTGATGATCTGCACTGGTACAATGGGTTTCCACAACTGAAGTTCCCTATGATGATCAAAGTGGGACTCTGGAACCTCTCTCCTCACCAAAAATAAATATATAAATCTATAATATTTCAAGATTTCAATGTTCTTTCTTCAAAGCAACTTGTGAGGTGGATTATTATCCCCATTTTACAACTGGAGAAACTGAGACTCAGAGAGGTTAAATGACCAGCCCAGAGTCACAGAGCTAATAGTTATTCAAACTGGGAATGAAACCCAGTACTTAATGAATACTTTTTATTCATTCATTCATTCATCCATCCATCCATCCATTCATTTATCATAGCTCCAAGACTGAGATGTTATTCCATTCATTGTACCACACATGTTTCCTACTTTTCCTGCAGGTCTTTTTGTGAACATTAAATGGGGGGAACATATATAAAGCACTTTTGTAACCATGAAATACTGTATAAATAAATGTCAGAAGTTTTTAATGTCCTTTAGGACCCAAGTTATGACTAGTAAGAAGATATCTCAAATCATACAATGACCTGACCTTCAGCTCCTGAAGACCTAGATTAGCCCTGACCTGAGGATTTGCTTGATTAGATTTCCACAGTACTGGCTTTGCAGCCATCTCAAGGCCTCGTCGGAGGTGTGGACACTCAGCAAGAACACCCAAGTCTACAGAACCAGATCCCCAGAGTCTCCAGGGCTTAAATTAGTAGTCTGACATCCCCCACACTTGACAATAGAACTGATTGTGATGCCAATCGGCAGGGGGTGGAGGAAATTTGAAGATCTGTCTAGAAATACAGGAAGCAGCGTAAACTCTGTTGTAACTAAAGCTGGAGCCTTCAAAGACAAGTATCCCAAAGAATGGCTTTGGGAAATACAAACAGGTTGATCCCAGTAATACTACCTAGTATTGAGTTGGTAAACAGAGGGCAAGACATATTTCTGCCCCAGTGGCTCCATTTTTGCATAGCTAACTTTTGAAAATCTGTTTATTCTTGAATTCAACTTCTAATTCAAAATAGACATTTACTAAAGTATAAAGTACTTTGCACTGGCTTCTCCAGAAGGAGAGGGAGAATAAGGTAAAGACATATAAAACTTTTTTTTTACATCCTTACAAGACAATCTGAATCATAGATTTACAGTTGAAAGGGACCTCCAAGGCCATCTAGTTCAATCCCCTCATTTTATAGATGAAGAAACTGGGGTCCACAGTGGTCCAGGTCTACTGCCTCCAAAATTCAAAAGCTTTCAATGGTTCCCATATAGTCTTATGTCATAATATTTAGAGCTGGAAGGGACCCTAGAAAAAAGTTCATCCTCTTTATTTTACTGATAAGGAAACAGAGTCGTAAGTGATTTGTCCTTTACCGTACCGGAGACTCAGATTTACAGAGATTTAGACTTTAATTGGTCTATCTTTGACTGGGGCAAGTTAAAATAACAAACAATCTCATGGCAGGGAATAATGGGAAAATCCAAGAGGACTACTTAAAAGTGAGATATTAAGGAATAAATATTGCCCAATATGCAAGGATCACTAACATAATCAGGTAGTTGGAACTATTGAACATACTCTACAGAAAGAGAGAAAGACTTGAACTCAGGAAAGACCTGGGTTCAGATCCTACCACTGATATTTACTAGTTGTGGCCATGGGCAAGACACTTTCTCTAAGACTCAGTCTCCTCATCAGTAAAATAGGCATAAAAGTATCTGTAACATCTAACTCAGAAGTTTATTGTGATGTCTGAAGGAGGTAATATGTGCAATGGCAGAAGATTTAGTCTCCTCCCCTCCTCCAACCTTAGCTCAGTTGATGTAGCCCTAAGATGTATACACAGATGGTAGGTGTTAATATTGGTAACAAGGTATTAACATGCAATGATCCCTTAACAAAATGTGAACACCTTTTTCTGATGGAGTTAGGGAAACCTGGTTATTGAAGAAACAAAATAACAATAATGACAAATTAACCAAATGTCTAGGGATCCTAAATAGCTAAGCTTCTAGACAGTGGACCAGTTTTTGAGTTGAAAATAGTAAAAGCAAGACCCAATAATCAGGGAAGAACCCATCCCTTCACCATCACCCCTGTCTACCATGTTGTCTAACAGCAGAGCTACTCTCCTAAAAAGAGGCATTCCATCCAGCAATTACAGGTTCAGTTTGAGAGAATTTAAGGCAGAATTAGGAAAACTATAGGGATATAGAGCTTCAAGGGACATGGTTTCTATCAGTAAAGAAGAGAGCCAGCCATGGACTCAAGAGAGAGCTAATCATAGCAATTGAAATTCAGTAATGGATGAGAGCAGACCTTGGGAGGCTAGCAGAAAAACCTGCACAAATGAGACAGAACTCCTAAAGAAGTGAAGAAGTTTAGAGAGGACTCCAAAGAAGAAAACAGACTTCAAGGCTGAGCAGAACTGGAGAAGTAGCCTTGGACACACGCTCCCTACATGTCTACCTCATTACCATCATACTACAAGTTTGAAAGCACTCTTGCTGTGGATGATATGTGTATTTGTGGGAGAGGACACCCCAGGTGCATGGGGGCATTTGTTGGTGTTGGTCTTGCTGGTCCTTTGTTTTCAAAAGCACTGGTGACATCACAGGGTGGTGTCTTGACTCGCTTATGAATCGGATTTAAGTGCGGCAGAGCTGTTCAACGTCATCAGCCTCCCTCCCTCCTCCAGAATCATCCAAGTCCAGGGGCAAGAAAAAAGTCAGGATCACTGGCCATGGCCCAGGATGCAGTGGATGGCCTTGGCACCTTTGACGTCTGACCAAATTCTAAGTGCTTCACAGAGCCTGCTTCAGCCCACTTCTTGGACATTGAAACAAACAGTTCTCATCTACCCATTCTACCAAGGAAAGTTTTCACATGCTTGGGGTAGACATCCCCCTAACTCACAGACCAATGAGTCTGAAGCCTGTCAGTTACCCTCACCCTAGTTTAACCCATCTGCTAAGACAGTTTTACTGTGGTGTGGCCTCTGAACTTGCTACAGTTTCTCGGGGCCACAGGTAAGAATTGAAAGAAAGGTAGACACCAAAGATAGATAAGCAGTCCTAAAAGGGGCTTGGCAAGGTCTCACACCAGAGGTGCTACTCCTCCCTGAACGTTCCATACACTCTACCTACTGTTTGTACTATAAGGCCTTAGGAAATACCTTTGTTCAAAACTAATTGTGAATACTGGCTGACTGTTAAGGGTATGCACAGAGGTGAGGTCTCTACAACTTTAGTAGAAGTAGACATCCAGATCCACAAAGGTACCCTAGAATCTGTGGGAGTAACTGCCATCCTTCAGGGATCCAGCCCACTATTATGAGTGTAAGTTGGAAAGTAGCCCAGAAGAGGTACTATATAAGGAAAATGCTATGCAATTGTGAGTGATTATCGTTTCCAACAAGAACAGGATGAAAGAAAATGAATGAAAGTTACAGCAGCAGAGATTTAAAAATAAGATGAAAAATGGGATTCCTATAGAGTTCTTAGGCACTGAGTTATTGGTAGAGTCCCTGAAGCATTCTTTCAAAAAAGGGCTAAATGCTTTAAGTTTGACCCTATTTGAAGTCAATGCTGCTTTCTTGGGGGTGCTGGGTCTTTTGTTATTTCAGGCTCTCATGCACAGTGGTCACACTCCAGTAAAACCATCTTTACAGGCAGGCTAAGTGAGGTTGAGTGTAACCAACAGGCCTCAGATTGATCGGTGAGTTAGGGGGATGTCTACCCCAAGCATGTGAAAACTTCCTTTGGCAGAATTAAGTGGATGAGAACTTTCTGTTTCAATGTCTTCATGAAGATGACTGAAGCAGGTGCTGTGGAGCACTTAGAGCTTGTTCAAACACTGAAGACATCAAAGTTACCCACTGCATCCAAGCCATTGCCAGTTGTCTTAACTGCTGTCCTCCCACTGGACGTCAATGACCCCAGAAGAGGGAGTGAGGCTGCTGACTTTGTGCAACTGTCTCACTTAAATCCAATTCATGTGCATGTCAAGACATCACCCCACGATGTCATTGGTCCTCTTCGAAAACAAAGGACAAATATCTTAAATCAGAAGGGCAAACTAGATGATCCAATCCTCTCTCTCTCTCTCTCTCTCTCTCTCTCTCTCTCTCTCTCTCTCTCTCTCTCTCTCTCTTTCTCTCTCTCTCTCTCCTTTTCTTTTTCTTGCTGAGGAAATTGGGGTTAAATGACTTGCCCAAGGTCACACAGCTAGTAAGTGTCATGTGTCTGAGGCCACATTTGAACTCAGGTTCTCCTGACTCCAAGCCCGGTGCTCTATCCACTGCACCACCTAGCTGCCCCCCAATCCTTTCTCTTCAGATAATTTTCATATTCCTTTTTTAAAAAAAAGGATATCCCTTTTAGAAGTAAAGTCCTAATACATGTTAACGAGAACACCCTCTTCTTAATGATATCTTCTCCATCTTATCTTGTCACTCAGTATCCAAAATCTTTATGTAGGAAGGATATACAATACCCAGAGCTGCATAAAAAATACTTAAGTGATGATAATAGAATACGCACTAGGTCAGAGCTGAGACTAGAAGTAGGTCCATGACTTTGAGGAAGTCATTTAATCTTTCTCATATTTCTAAAGGGAGATGCTAATGTTTGTATATGTGCCTTACCCCTCTTCTAGAATATAAGCTCTATGAAAACAGAATCTTGTCATTCTAAACTCTGTATCTCCCCCTGTTCATAGCACAGTGCTTTGCACAGAGTTAGTATAAATCCAACCCTCTATGTAAAATCTCTATGCGAACCACAAGAAGCAATAACATAAGGCTTGATAATTGTCCTCAATCCCTTGCAGTTTGGCTTTTGATCTCATTACCATCCTGAAACTGTTATTTCTATAACACTTTGTGGTCTTTTAATTACTAAATTCAATGACCTTTCTTTAGTCATCATCTTTCTTGACCTTTCTGATCATTCTCTACTTCTGGATATTTCTCACTAGGTTTCTAGACATTACTCTCTGCTGGTCTTTTTTTCTATCTGCTTGACCTTTCCTTATAGCCTCCTTTGCAGTTCATCATCCTCTCATCCATCTCATCTCCTGTCCTCTAAATAAGGATCTCCCAGTCAAACTAGACCACTAGTTGCTCCCCTGTTCCCATCCTGCAACTTTCCACCAACGAGGATTTGTGCAGAATGGTCCAAGGCTCTGTCCTAGACTTCTTTTCTTTCTCTTCTTTCCCAGAGTGATCTCATCCACTCCATGACATCAGTGATCACCTCTGTGCAGATGACTCCCATGTCTAAACCCCAGACTCTTTCTCCTGACCTCCAATCCCATATATCTAATTGCCTATTGATTAGATATCGCTGCTTGGTTAATTCTGCCAGGACCTCAGTATGTTACAAAATGAACTCCATCATTCTCTCCATCTTCAAACCTTAACCATCCTCTCATCATTCCTGCTTCTATTGACATAGCACCACCATCCTCCCAGTCACTCAAACTTAATATTTGCCCCTCAAATGACCATCCATTCCCTTCACACCCCATCCCCCATCAGTTCCCAGGAACTCTTCCTTCACAATACTTTTTAAATCTATTCCAGCCTCTCCACTCATACAGCCACTGCCCTATTTCAGGGCCTTATCACTTCTCTCCTGGACTGTTAAAATAACCTCTTAACTAGTCTTCATGCCTCCACTGTATCCTTCATATTTACCTGTGCCACCTTCCACTGCTCAAAAACATTCAAAAGTTCCCAATTCCCTGTAAGACAAAACACCAATTCCTTAGCCTAGCATTGAAGGCCCTCCATAGGATGGATCCAACCTATGTTTTCAGCCTTGTTTCATATCACGATTCCCTTTCATGCACTCCATATTCCAGCCAAATTATACTAATCACCAGTCTACAGTCTCATCCTGCAACTTCTCACCTCCATGCATTTATACAGTGTAGTTCTCATGCCTGAAATATACTTCCTCTCATCCTTTGTTTCCTCCAAGATTCAATTTAGCTGCATCTCCACAATGCCTTTTCTGACCTCTCCAATTGAAAGTGATCTCCCTTCCTCCAATTTTACTAGAGAATTCTGACCTTGTATCATATTTTGTAAAACTCAAGAGCCAGAACTGTATATGTATATGTATATGTACATGTACATGTACATGTACATGTATATGTATATGTACATGTACATGTATATGTATATGTATATGTATGTGTATATGTATATGTATATGTATGTGTATATATACATTGTATATGTATATGTACATATACACACATACACACACATACAAACACACACCACTCAATGAAGTACAATATGCAGCTGAAAAAATAAAATGTGATGGTGATCAATGGTTTGATTTAATAAACATTTACTAGATACTTACTATTAAGTAGGGCACTGTTTTAGGTGCTGGGGATGCAAAGATAAAAATAATACAATCCTGTATAGTATATATAGCACATGCATCACATAGAGTATATATCATATGTATTGTATATACTATATAATATATACATACTACATATGTATATATGCATAATATATTAAGATATTCTATATAGCATATATATACATACACATGTATACATACATACATACATACATACATACATATAAATAAATTCTAGCTCTGTCCTATAATCCATCATCTTCTAAATTGGACAACCTGAACACATAAATATATGCCAACTAGACAATAAAATTAGGTGATCACACCAAGAAGTTTGGAGGAAGACATTTAGGATAAGTTCAGAGGTCCTAAAGGTGGCATATTAAGATCGGTAATAGATTTAAAAGCTATGGTTTTGAAGATGCTCATTGCACAAAATACATGCAATTATTGGGTATGCTTATGGAGACATTTTCATTGTGAACACTATTCAGTTTTCTGTACTTTATTATTATATTCTGTTTATTAGTCATTTTGAACTAGGACTCTTTTTAAGTCAGGGCATTGTTCTCTCATTAGCCTGCCTTACTGTTCACAAATCACATAATTGCTGTTTGCCGTGGGATCTGAACATTCCATTCACATCCTCATCAGCCAATCAGGGCTGCTTGATGAGATGGGTCTCTGAGTAGAACTGAAGAACTCCAGGAGATAGAGAAATCATGTATTTGGGTGAGGAATCAATGACTTGAGATAATTAACTCTGTCAGAACGAAGATGTCATGTTGCTAATACAGATCTTGTGAAGCAGCTCCCAGAAGACAGGGAATGCTTAACTGAACTTGTGCTGTGCCCTATGCAGGTGGGCACTTAATTAATCCTGTAACTATGACCTAGAGAGTCTTGGAGGGCAGAAGCCATTTACCTGGAAAACAACAGAGTTGATCTTCCCTCCCCTGGGCGGGCAGCCTGCTTATGCAAACCCATCCTAGACAATGAAGGTGGCTTTATTCACAGAGGGTTCTAAGAATTGAGGGTGGGAAAGCACATTTCTTCTATGGTAAATGGACATTTCTCTCTCCTCCTTCCCCATAATTTGACCAAAAGGGAGTTAGGGCTAGGAAAAATGGAATGGAGTTGGCACGAAGAGCTACGCTGTACAGATAAATCTATGTCATACCTTTGTCACCCTTCTAGAAGCATAATTAAGCTGAGAGAGGGACAAAGACAAAGACAAACATTGCAGAAGACAGTGAAACAATAGGAACGGTCATGTCAGGAAATTGGACCTCCTCCCACCCCCATCTTCCTCAAGTCTGTGACCTGGGTCACTTATCATCTCGTGGAGCCTGTCTCCTCTTCTCATAACCCCCAGTGACGTAGGGAAGGGGTAGGCAGAACCACAAGGCACAAAGCTCAGGTACAGTGGTATCCAGAACGCTGAAAGGAAGTGCAGCAATCCCTCCCAAAAAATGTAAGTACTGGGGACCATGACCAGAAACTGCCCCGCCACAGTTATGACTTCACTCCATTCAGACTATGCAAAGGATTGTCTCTGTACTGAAAATATGCTTAAGGAGTGGGGATAAGTCTTCTGTTAGCTGCCTCATGTAGCAGAGTAGAACAGGAATCTTAATCTTTTTTTGTGTCATGCCCCTTTCATAGCCTGATAAAGCTGGTGAGCCCCAGAAGAGCAGGGATTACAAGATTTTTTTTTTTGGCTTTTGTATCCCCAGCACTTAATACAGTGCTTGGTACATAGTAGGTGCTTAATAATTGTTTATTCAGGGCAGCTAGGTGGTGAAGTGGATAGAGCACCAGCCCTGGAGTCAGGAGGACCTGAGTTCAAATGCGGCCTCAGACATTTGACACTTACTATCTATGTGACCATGGGCAAGTCACTTAACCCCACTGCCTAGCTAAAAATAATAACAATAATAATAATAATAATTGTTTATTCCCTTGACTTCTCCGGGTAATATTTGTTGCCTACATTCACAGTTGAAGGAAATGCTAAATTTCAGTAAGAGATGAGTGAAAATAACAATGTAACAGTTTTTTCTCATCTAAGTTCACCTAAAATCCACCCAGGGAGCTTTTGATAGTTACATGTTCAACCCCTTCTCTAGGGAAAGGGAATTTTGTAGAAATTTTGTAGAAAGGACAAAGAAATATACTCTCCAGTAGGAAGGAGAATACTTAACTCATTAACACTAATAACTTTGGAAGTGGTAATTGTTTCATTTGTATCCCTAATACCTAGCGCAATGCCTGGCACATAGTAGGCGCTTAGTAAATGCTTGTTGATTGATTGAAGTTGGGGCACAAGAGATCTTAGGAATCTGTCGGGTCAAAATAGGATGTCAGCAGATTCAAAGGAACATTGCAAAATAAAGTGTATTAGTTAGTGACTACTGCCTCTTCCAGGATGCGTACCTCTGGCGTGTGGAGAAGATGGAGGTGGAAGAAGGAAAGAAGGGAAGATGTGCTGTTTACAGGGATAATAAGCACTTGCCAAGCATTTTGTTTTCTTTGGGGCACATTTTGTATGAGGTTTTCAGTAATAAGCAGTATCTCTGATATTAAATTGCTTCATTGGTTTACTAATGATAAGTAAAGACCAACTGAAAAGAGGGACCATACCTTTCAGCTGTGTTGGCTACCCTCAGAGATTCAATGAAGACAATAGCTTCATTTAAAAAATACGGGCTGGGGGGAAGGTGTGGGTCAAGAAATGATTGAGTACAAGCAACATTTTATTCCACTGGTGTTTTTATCCCCACCCACTACATAGCCTTCCTTTTGCCAAGTAGAAAGTAGAATCTGCACCTAAATCTGCACCTAAGGCATCATTTTCTTTCTGGTCTATGTATAGAACTATGAATATTAGCATAGGTTCCCAGCTTGGAAGATATTTGTTTGTGCCCAAAAGAAATCAGTACATGGGCCAGTAGGAGTTAAAGTAAAATATAGAAATATTGATCCATAGTTCTCACATTTACTGTCAATGGATGCATAACTGCAAAGACATTGATAGGTATGGGAAGAGCTAGTCATGTCAAGGTAGGAGGACACTGCCATTTTTTTAAAATCAGAAAATACTGAAGTCCACACCCACTGGGTTCAGTAAGCAACATGCCATGGAAACTTACTAGCAGAACAAATGTTTGAAGATGAAGTTCCTGAAATTAACCATATCACCTTCCCACCAAAACTACTAAGGGAGAATTAAACTGTCTTTAACGCATAACAATTCCACCAACTATGAGGAAGCTTTTGTTGGATTTGTAGTCATCTCTGTGCAAATAATTCTGTCAAAAAGCCTTTGAAGTTTCTTCTTCTCTGACATGCCAGGATATTGGTTTTGATGAGAGATTACAAAACTAAGGAACTCATCAAGCTTCAGAGAAGCCTCAAGATCATTTACTAATGAATCAGGAAGAAATTGTAGACCTGATTCTGCCTGATATTTCCCTCCTTTCCTAAATGATGACCTGATTCAGGGATGTACAGAACTTTCAATTTTCTTCCTCAGAACAATGAGTAAAAATAATTAATGAATGACCATAATAATAGTGAATATTCCTACTGCTTCCTTCATCCCCTAGTAAACTGTATGTTTTCTATATATTTTTGATGCAAATAGCTGGGAAGGGCACTGATACAGTTATGTTTCTAAAATCACTAACATCAGAATCCTAGGGCCTTCATATTCTTATTGAAGAGACAAAATCAGCTCAAAAATCAGTGACTATGGTAGATAATCTCTAAATTAGCATTAGTAATCTCTCAAAATCATAAACACCTTTTATCCTAATGGGGGAATTCAAAGCATCTTGTAACAATGCCTAGAGGATTTCCTCACCAAACTATTCCAATATGAGCATCTCTGGAAAGATACATGGCTGATGTCTTTGAAAAAAAAATTGATAAAAAAAGTGAAAGGTTTCAACCTGAAACCCTGACCAGGTTAAAATCCTATTTTAGACATCAATGCTAAGATTAAATTCTTTCCCACAATAAATCCAGCAATCTCATTGTACAATCCATGAAATCCAAAGGGTATACTAGAAGTTGCTGTAACCTTTGTATGGTACACTTTCTGCATTAACATAGTAAAAAAAAGCTTGCCTCAAATCAATACTGCTAAGCACCAATTATCTAAATAAAAGGTATCTTGTGATTCAGCATCATTGGTGTATGCCTTAATTGCCAGCTAACATTTTAATGGATGACTGATATTATATAATCATATAGTATTTTAGAGCAGGAAGGAACATATAAATCATCTGTGTTAGTTCTATCTTTCAGATGAGGAAACTGAGGCCTAAAGTGTCCAAGTGACTTTTCCAAGGTCACCCAGCTACAGTGGACAGAAGCACAGTTAGAAATAGAATTCAGATTTGAAGTTATAAGGTATTATAGAATATAAAGCCTTATAGGTGCTTGTAGTCTGAGGAGGAGAAGAACATAAAAGAGACGAAGAGTAATTTATTACTCTGAAAATGACTGTAAGGAAATTAAAGAGAAATCTTACGAATGGAAAACACCAGTAAAAGCCAAGTCACTCTAATTTGCACAAGTGATCAGAAAAGGCAAAAGATGCAAAGCTAGCAATGTTTTAGGGTGTTAATGGGGTCATATTAATAGCTGTATCTAGGCTATGCCAACACCTGCAGAAAATAACTTGAAGCTTTTTTTTCTTCTTGAACATATAAAACTTAAAACTGTTTTTTCTCAAAAAGAAGTTGTCTGTATTTTGTTATTGTTTAAGGCAAGAGAGAAATATGACAGCACTTATGCCACTGTGAGGTCTTTCTCTTTTGAAAACTAACCTTGTTTGCAGTACTATAACCTAACATGCAAACCCAAACAGTGAATGAACCCGAAGACTATAAGTGAAATAGTTTTTGTTGTTGTTGTTGTTAAATGAAGTAAATCTTATTCTAGTATACTGGTTTCACCATTTCACAGTTCCTCAATCTATTGGTTTTCAAATGTGATACTGATGAAATAGTACTTTCCCTTTTTATAAAAAAATTAAAAGCCTCATAAGAAAGATTTAAAGGTGCTTTTAAATACATCTTAGGCCCTCATTGGAAAATTGATGTATATACCTTCAATGGACCAAACAGCCCTACTCAAACTTAAGAAGCCATTCAAAACCAACTGAAATGCAAACTTGCTTTGAAAAATGACTTATCGATGCATATTTTAAACTTATTTTTGCCAAAAGCCAAGGTTCACTAGATGGGCATGGGCAAGGCTTAAATATTAGATGACTCCCAGAAATTCTTGAGCAAACAAAACTCTTTTTCCACTGCTACATTCTCCATAGCCTCCCTTCCAACCCTGTTTTATCCTGTTTTTTCTTGACCAAGACCCAACAAATCTGTTGACACTCCCAGTCTCATCTTCTTGATACTTCATACCCATGTGCCCCATTCCTGCACTCAAATAACTGAATCCCAGTGAAAGACTCTCACTTAGACTCGGTGAATGCCTTACTCTATTATGTTCTCTCCTTGGTTTCTCCATCTCCCGTTCTCCTCCCCATGCTCATTACAATAGAACTTCCTGGCGTGACTCAGACTTGAGACTCTAGCCCTTCCCCCTCCCAGCTACCCAGGACTTAAAATATGCCCAAGAAACAAAATGACAAAACCCATTAGAAGGTTGGTTTTGTTTTGTGTGTGAGTGCATGGATGCTTGTGTGTGTGTGTGTGTGTGTGTGTGTGTGTGTGTGTGTGTATGGATTCTTGTGTGTGTGTGTGTGTGTGTGTGTGTGCTGTTCATTTGTGTTTTGGTCCTAGTGTGGAAATTCCCTGAACACACATACTTGCAATTTGCCTTTCATTTATAGTGTTATATCTTGTTCCAGAGGCACTACTTGAACCTAGAACTTCCTGATTCCAAGGCCAAGTAGTTATGTCTCTAGACAGGAGTTCTAAACCTGAAGTCTATGAACTTAGTGGATTAACAGGTTTTTTTTCCAAAATATTTTGACAACTGTATTTTGAGGTGCTTGGTTTCCCTTGTAATCTCAGGTATTCTACTTTATTTGTTTAAAAACATTATTCCGAGAAGGATTTCATACGCCTCACCAGACTACCAAAAGGGCCCATGTCACAAAAAAGTTAAGAATCCATATTCTTGGAGGATCCCCTTCTTAGGATATTTAGAATTACTTTAGAAGGTACTTATGAGATAGATTTGACAGCTTGTTAGAAAAACCAGAAAAACAACATAAGGTACTACATTTGGTTTGGGGAGGGGGGGAAAGGGGTGTTTAAATGTTTACCTGAAGTAAAAGTCAATAATGCTTACTTATGTAGATGTTCTAATTGCTCTTAAGGCCAATTTCAACTTGCAATTAGGACACAAATGGTTCCATTTTTACATGTGGTCTAAAATCAAATAAATTATTTTAGTATTGCCCTAAGTAAAAATCATTCCTCCCATACTCTCATATTATTCCCTTATAACATAATCTCCCTGTCATTGTCACAGATATCTACCAAATGCCGTGATGTTCTTCACTTTAGGCCCTATCCAGTTCAGGTCCACTCCACATTTGCTTATCCTTGTAATTGGCCCTTAAATTGTGCCCCACAGAAAAAACATTCTATAGTGATCAGGTTTCCCCTATAGCTTCCACGTTATTCACAGTTTGTCTCTCTCTTAAAAGTTTTATTAACCTGTATTGCTTTTACATTATGCACATTTTCAGATTACTCTCATTTCATGAGAGGTCTCTAATTAAAAAAGTTAAGCAAAACCAATAATACATTGGCTTCATCTGAAAGCGCAAGTAACCCTTCACATTTGTAGCACTTGGAACACATCTATTTTTTAAAATTAAAAAGAAATATATTTTCTCTCCCTTCACCCCACTAAAAAAAAGAAGAAGAGAAAAGAAAAAGAAATGTCTTGTAACAAATATTCTAATCTAGAAAAACAGATTCCCCTCAATGACTATATACAAAAAATATATATATATATATATATATATATATATATATATATACAAAATATATATATATATATATATATATATATATATATATATATATATATATATATATATATATCATTCTGTCTCCTAAATCTGTCACATCTCTATAATGGATAGCATTTCTTATCACTGTTCTTCTAGAATTATCAATGGTCATTATATTGATCATAGTTCTTACAGCTTTCAGTTATTGTTATCGTATAAATTTTTCCTGGTTCTACTCATTCATCAATTTATAAAAGTCCTTAAAACTGTCCATTTTAATCATGTATAATATAGTATTATAATAAAATATATTATATAATTATACTATGTTACTATAATAAAATATACAACATTACATGATAATATATTATTACAACATGGCATAAATTTTTCTACTGGTCGTGCTCATTCATCAGTTTATAAAAGTCTTCAAAACTGTTCATTTCTTATATGATAATATATCTTATTATAATATTATTATATATAACATTATATTATTATATGTAATAAAATATGTAATAAAAGAGTATATGATATGTTAATATAATGATATATAATATATATTCTATATTTATATTATATATTTCTAATATAAATATATAAATATGTGAATATAATAATGTATAATATGACCCAGTAATATAACATTATTATTCAAATATTTATTGGCTGTATGACCCTGAGCAAATCACTTAGTCTCTCAGCGCTAGGCAACTCACCACAATTATAAGCATAGAAAAAGTGTTCTGCACTGGTACAGAGAATGATGCTTCCCCTGGTAGTTTCCTATCCCAGTGAAACCACCGGTCCAGTTCTTCTCCCTTTCACTCTTCTCTAACCCATCTCCTGGAACCATCCTCAGTGACTTTAATATCCACAATAACAGCCCTTCTAAAACTCTCACAGGACCTTGGCCTCCCTGACTCTGATCACCTCCAGTGATTCCATCTTCACTCTTCTTCAACCCTCACATTGTTACTACCAATCTTATCATGACTTGAAACTGCTTCACCTCCAAGATCTTGAACTTGATATCAAGACCTGACTTTGGGACACAGTGACTGTGTGACCCTGAACAAGTCACTTGACCTCTCGATGTCCCAACAACTAAGACTATAACTTAAAGAGCACACACACCCATTTGCTTTGGTAGAGCGAGGATTTAGAATTGTAAAGACCTCAGAGGTCATTTTACAGATCAGAAAATTAAGGCCCAGGGAGATTAAGTGCCCAAGATCAGTCATCAGGAGCTCCTCATAGCAAAGAAATCACATCCAGTTTTGGTTTGGTTTTGTTTGTTTACTCCTTTTTAAGATTTTCTTCCTTAAACTATAAGCTTCTTGAGTTATCTTTGTATCCTGCATAACACTTCCTACAGTGCCTTGCACATTGCTGGTATTTAATCTGTTGCATGCTGTCTATTGGGAAATGAGCACAACACTGATGGAGGTAAAAGAAATTGAGTCACCAAGCCCATAAATATAAGGCCAGGTCCTCTTTTCTTTCCCCTACTCTTCTCCTTCCCCTGCTGAAGTCAATCCTTTCTCCAGAAGCAAAGTGATACATCCTGTAGGTGGTAGTTACAGACCCTACCAACTGTTTTGTTGAGGAGTAAGCTGATGACTACACTTGTGGGTGGCAGTATCTTAACTTGGAAATGAGTTCCCTGTTCTCTTTCCCTCATTTGTTCCCTCCTTTGCTTCAGAAAACTTCCTTTAACCTCTTAAACCCCCTTTTCCAGACCAAAGTCTACTGACTGGGTTGACAGGACCTCAGGGCCTCTGTCTGCTTTATCATTTACACTTTCTCTAGCTCTCCATTTAGACAAGGAGAAACAACTGAATTATCTGGCAATCCAGGACCACTGAAAAACAATTGCCTTGGAGAGGCCCAGATTCAGGACAGTCTTTCGATCAGTTTGCTGTGAAGACTGAGAAACTAGGTTGGGGCTGCCTCCAGAGGATCTTCCTAGATCTCAGAGTCCATGTGTCTATTTTATTTTTCGATGACATGAAGAGAATGGCCTGGGAGTCTTGCCACTTGCCTGATGGAGAGGAGGGAAATCAGAGACTTCTTTTTTAAAAATTCCTTTAAAACCCTGGCAGGTCTTCACAATGGCCATTATACTCTGTGCCATGACACAAGAAGGGCAGAGTTTACTATTTATTTTCTGACCTAAGTGGCTATCTATGGCTTGGTTCCCGAATATGAAAACAGAAGGAAGGATTGGTACAGAGGAATGGATATTCTGGTCCAGACTGATTTTTTTTCTATGTAAATGAGTTAGTGCAAGATTGAACTAAGAGTTAGAATTGACTGATCTCGGGCCAGTCAGCTTTTCTTGTCTCAGTTCATCTATAATAAAGAGGAAGCTGGACTAGAAAACAGGGCTTCTTGACCTGGCATTCATAGCCATAGATAGATTTTCAAGGGTTCCACAAACTTGTATGGGGGAAAAAATTAAAACTTTATTTCAATATATTTGGTTTCCTTTGTAATCTTATATATTTTTTTACTTTTTGCATTTAAAAGCAATATTTGGAGGAGTCCCTAGGTCTTACTGCCAAAGAACTCCCCAATACAAATAAAATTCTTCGATTTTAAATGTATTTAGACATTGGGAATAAACATAAATATAAATTCCAGAAAAGAGAAGCATCTATTCTCCCCCCAAAAAAACTACATATTTTCCTTTTCCTCAAAAAAAAATTATTCTTCTTTGACTTTGCTCTCCTACCATGACCACTATTTGCCAGTGATGAAACATGGTGGCATAGTTAATCACTCATAGAATAGTAAAATGAAGAAGAGGTCTCAAGGGACCAGGAGGTGAGTCTCCTAGAATCCAAGTAATTGGTTCTTATCTAACTGTTTAACTGCAGCTCCAAGTCTCCCCTATCAGATTATGAGTAGGGATAAGGCCTTCTATTCCCTCACTTCTCTTTTTATTGCCTATTATGGTGCCCAATACACAAGGAATATTGGTTGAAAGACTAGGAAGTGTCATTGTTTGGCCACCCTGCTTGTAGGAAATTACAGCAAGTTTCTAAAAGTTTAATGTCAAGCATAGACGGGATAGCCAAATGGACTCTTTCTATGACTTATCTCAGATCGAACCAAGTCAGCAGTGGTACTGTACTCCCCAGGCCCTTCAAAAAGCTCTTTTGACGTAGTTTGTCATATTGCAAGCAATGACAGCTTCCATATTACTAAGTAAGTAGCAAGACAGCACTGTTTCCAAATCCAGAAAACAAACAAACAAACAAACACATCTTTTCTTTGGGGTCATTCTGGTGTCACAGGAGATCTCACACCCACCTCTACATCCTCTCATCTTTCTACCTAGCTTCTATCTTGAGTTTCCCCAGTCAGATGGCCAATTCCAAGGTTGATACTGTGGATAGAATACTACTGGACCAAAAGTCAGAAACATCAAGTCCTGGTCACCTTAATGCCAATATATCTCAGTTTCTTCCCATCAGTAAAACAGGAAGAGTAATCCATAGCCTCGATCAACCATCGTGAGCCTCTTGGCAGAAATGTATCCATGAAATCCTCTGAACTTTTCAGCCCAAAACAGTTATATTTATATCCTGCCTTATTCTTCGGTGCCCCTAAAAGCATGCAGTGAGGACCTAAACTTTTTTTTAAACATCTTTTTTAAAGGAAGACTGACTGGAATGTATGACGTGCAAGACAGAAACATCCTTGCAAGCATGTCAGCGGTAAACTCAGCATTTTGCCACCAACTTTTCTTTCTACTTCAAAACCAGCTGCACACTTCAGAGAGCATACAGTAATCAAACTGTTTGCTGGTATATGGTGCAGTGAGGCTGCTGAGCAGGGAAGGAATTGCAGAGTGCATGTCAGACCATCAATGCACAGAGTCTAATGCTTCTAGAAAAGTTAAGTGGGCTGCAACTGAGGCACAGAAACTTAGCCAAAGTACAGAGATCAGCAGTATTTTTAAAATGTTTTGAAGATGCTTTTGAGTGTTCCCATCACTACTAAGATACTGCCGCTATCCTCATGACCACAATATATTAGCTCCAGTACTTTTTAGCGACTCAGCTTTGCCACAGCTTCCTGCGTTGAGTTGAACATGCCCTCTCTGCACTCTGCTGGAGCCTTGCCAGCCTTGGCTGTGTCTCGAAGTCTCCAGTCTAGAGTGTTAGGTGGCCCTTTTTTTATTGGGGAAAAAGTCTGCAACTAAAATTGTGTTCACAGGATCCAGAAGTGGGAAAAAATACAACCCTTATACTTAACTGATTCCTCTGGCAAGTCTATTTTTTAAATTAATTAATTAACCACTGTCCACAATCAGCACTTGCTGCAGACATCCTTGAGGAAGCAGGCCTTTTGAGCTCTATAAGGAAATGTTGTTTGAATGAAGGCATTAGAGCCAGGTAATGGATCCAAGCAGTCTAGGAAGTCTTTAATCAGGTCATGGATTTCTCCCTTCTCAGATTAACTGTTAGGTTGTGTTTATTCGACAGAAGAGTTTTTCCTGGCACTGTTTTTGCTTTTTGCTGTGTGAAGATTTTTTTTTTTGGTCACATTTTAGGGTGTGAGTGTGGTAAGGGGAATAAAAAAAGTTCTGATGGATTATTTTTTTTAATTTTTTTTATTCTGAAATCAACTATCAAATAAAGCAGGCATTTCTATATACATAACAGAAGAGAAAAGGAGGATTGTACGTGAACCTGAATATCTCTATTGCATACAGCTTGCTTTTCCTCTTAAATATACAAATTAGTTTTGTCTAAACTATACTGCTTCTCTGTGTTTCTTTCAGACCTTCTTTCTGTTTTCTTCTGTGCATTAAAAATAAGTTGCCTCAATTACCTTTTTTCCTTTTTTTAAAATTTTTGCTGCCCTATCTCTCTCCTCTCATCTTCTCACCGCTACTACCTACCCAATTCCCATCACCACTCAAAAAGAAAAAGGAAGCCCTTGTGACAAATAGGCATAGTTAAGCAAAACAAAGTCCCTCAGCCATGTGCGAAAATGTGTATGTTGTTGTTCTTCATCATGAGTCCATCAACCCTCTGTCAAGAGATGGGAAGCATGCTTCATCATCAGGCCTCTAAAACTGTAGTTCGTTATTGCATTATTCTGAGTTATCTTAAGTCTTCCAAAGTTGTTTTTCTTGTTAATGTCATTATTCTATAAATTGTTCCCCTGGTTCTGCTCACTTCACTCTACATCAAGTTCTTGTAGGTCTTCCTCAGTTTCTCTGAAACTGTCCCTTTTGTCATTTCTTTTGGCATAATATTCCATTACAGCTACATACGATAAATTGTATGGCCATTCCTCAATAGGTGGGCATCCCCTTTGTTTCCAGTTCTTTGCTGCTATAAAAAAGAAGCTGCTGTAAATAATTTTGTACATATGGATCCTTTTTCTCTTGATTTTTTGGGGGCTGGGTAATAGTTTTAATACAAACAAAAGAGAAAACTCACTAATTTCAATCTACTATCAATTGATGAAACCATAAACATTTATTAAGTCCATACTAGGCACCCAGCTAGCATTGTGCTATCCCACCAGGGATACTGAGACAAAAATGAAACAGTCCCTGCCCCTTAAGGAGCTTACTATCTAGGAGGCAATATGTATATAGAAAAGTATATGCAAAATAAAGTGCTGGTATCCATGAACTTGTTTTTAAATATTTTTATAATTGTACTATAATATAATTTTTAATCATATATATTTTATTTTGTGCATTAAAAATAATTTTATTGAGAAGAGGCTGATAAGCTTCAATAGAGGGGTCTAGGACACAAAAAAAGATTAAGAAGCCCCAGAGGAAACAGGATTCTAAGAGGCTAAAGTCAGATGGGAGTATTTTCCAGGCAAAAGGGTAAGGGCAAGGAATTCACTATGATTTTAAGTTCCATGAGTCCAGGGACCATGTGGTCTTTTGTATCCCCCAAAGCACCAGCATGATGCCTAACACAATATATTCAATAAAGCAATTACTTTAAAAAGAATTCAATGGCATTCACCTGTGTGAGGGGGTTTTAAAAAATGAATTTCTAAGCCCCAAACTGTTGAGTGGCTCTGACTGTGACTTCCTCACCTGTTTTGGAGGGTCGTGGTAGGGGTGAACAGCTAAGTCATCACTTAGTGTGATGTGTGAGTGTGTGTCAGTTAAAACTACAAAGGCATTTAAAAGGAGGTCTTATCCGCCCTCGTTAACTTCAGTTGGGAACAGCAGGTAGCAGTAGAAGTTGGGTTTTATTTTTTCACCACGAGGCACTATAAATAGATGTATGAGTGTGGCTTCTGGCTTAGTTACTACCTGCCTTACGCTTTACAATCCAGTCCTTTTCTAACACCCACATACACATTCACATGTCACCAGATCCGCCGAGATACAGTTTCCACAACATGACATGCATAGGGTACAGAGAAATATTCCTGGGCTTCTTTGTCCTCTTTTGTGTTTTAACTTTAGTTCTACGTGGATTCCACCCACTTTGTCACCTCTGAAAGCATCTCTCACATACCTTCAGAAAATAACCACTCTTGGGTTTCTCACTCAATGTGTAATTTTCAAAAATGGTATCTATGGAGGCAGAAACTTCATACTTCATGACTAAAAATCTGTTCCTTTTGTTCAACAAGCTAATTTCAGATGATTTGTAGTGTTCTTTCACAGACCACTTTTTTTTTAATAGACTGTCATTACTTACTCCATTCAACAGTTCCGAAAAGAAAAAATATTTTCACTTTTAGTAAAGTGTTTTCTAGGGATTGAGAAATTTTTTTTAAAAATGGGTTTCTATTTCTAGCTTAGTCTCTGACTCACCATATGATTTTGGGTGCCACTTAAAATTTTAGTTTCTCTAACTGTCCAATGGAGATGATCTCCAATTTGTTCAGCACAGATAAGTGAAATTTAATGTGGTACAGTGGGCAAGAGTGCTAGACTTGGAGTCAGGAAGATCTGAGTTCAAATTATACCTTAAATATTAACTAGATTTGTGACTCTGGACAAGTCACCTAATTTCATTTAGCCTCAGTTTCCTTGGCTGTAAAAATGGGAATATTACAGCACTTACCTCACAGGGTTGTCGTGAGGATCAAATCAGATAACATAAATAAAGTACTTTGCAAACCATACAAATGCCAGCTATTATTAAGTCTTTATGAGGTCCTTAGTTATCTCCCATTAGAAAGAAAGAAGTGAGATTCTTGGTCCTTAATTCCTTCTGTTACACAGATATGAGCAAAATGTTTTGGCAACAGGGCTGTTCCCAACCCATGATTCTCCTCCTCTTGGCTTCATCATCTCTCAGTGTATAAGAGGAATTATTCTCAAAGTCTGCTTAATCCACTAAATATGCTACTCTTCCATTTTATGGTTGTGAACCATGCTGGTATTTCTCTAGTTAGCTGAGCAGCTGTGATTTAAGCACAAGACTGAAAAGAACTTCTAATGGACATATCCTAGTATTGATTTTTTTCATCCCTTATTTAGCTGAACTTTTATTCCTTTATGCTCAAGTCCAAAGATTGGGTTAGCAATATAGGTGTATGGTTGACTACTTTAGTGTTTAGAGCATTGTGTAGGTGGGGCCAGCATGGTTCTAAAGACCAGTTCATCACAATTGACTCTATTTTGTTTCCTTCAAGATTTAGTTCAAGCACTATCTTCTATATGGAACTTTTCCTACATGGAATTCCAGCTCCTAAGGTTCTCCTTCCAAAAGTTACTCTATAGTTATTTTACATATGTTATATATGTGTGTGTGTGTGTGTGTGTGTGTGTATATATATATGTATGTATATGTATATATATGTATGTATATATATATACACACACACATATATACATATATATATATATATATACATATTTATGGACATGTCTCCTCCAATAAAATGTAAGCTTCTAAAAGTAAGGAACTGTTTGATTTTTATCTCTATACGTATCTTCATCCCCTAGCACAGGGCCTGGCATATAGTAGATGCTTAACAAATGCTAACTGATTGTTTGACTCTCAGTTGAGCTATTAACTCTGGCCTACTTTTTCATTGATATTAATTGATCCTAATAGGAACCAAGTAAGAGGGCAATTATAGATCAATGCACATAGGTTATTGTTACTGGGGGAAAAAAATAATTTCAACTGAATGCTCTTCTGTAGGTAGATCAGTAGTATCATCTTTGGGGCAGCCCTCATGAACAGTGAATAGAATACCATACCTAAAAAATATCTCTCCCATTAGAAATGTATTTTTTATGTTTTTTGTCACTTTTTGGCCTTCAAGATACCATAATGTAGACATACCTTTTAGAACCTGTGTGGGGAAAGATTATGACAATTAAGGGCCTGTAGGAAAAGGGACAAAGAATAGACATTTGGAGAAAGCAAGGGGGCAGGTTAGAAGGAGCCTAAGAAGGGAGTAGAAGGCACCAAAGACACATTTTTCCACCTTTGCAGTTTTGTCTAAAGATGGTCCTGGACAACTGTGAATTGGAAGAATAGCACATTCCAATATGTATGTATATGAACATATACATGCATGTATGTACAGTAAAAGCATAAATTTTGCATATTCTTCAAATTAATTTCTAGATTTATATGGAGCTACAATAAGTAACTTGTTCAGGTGATGTTTTGTAAATGATTTTTTTTTCATGGTCCTCTAATTCCTCCAAAGAAGTTATTAGCTCTTACTAGCTCTGAGTTTATTGCAGCCAATTTGACTCCTAAGGCAGATAATCCTAACCATGGTTGAGAATAACTTTAATAATGCAATAAAATAATACTCATTTCCCTGGAAACAGTAAGAAAACAGCAAATAGCCCAGATCCTCTTTGCTCATTTGCCTACATGCAAATAGAATTATGATACAAATGAATCCTAGAAAAGTGTCCAGTACAGAATCCTATGGAAAGCAACTGAGGTTAAAAATTGTTATCAGCCCATTGCCTAAATAGTTTTCCCAGAGAATTGTCTATTAATAAGGCTGCCCTTGTAGGTTGAAAGCGTATTTTTCACCTCAGAAAATGTTCACAATTTTTCTATAGTCATATTTCCCTCCTCATTTTCAGGGTCTGTCCTATAAATTGACATTTCCATAACACATTCCATATGCAGACTGCTTGACAATTAATTAACTAACCCTCACAGAAGTCCTATGAAGTACATGGATGAAAGGCACTGCAGTATTATCTCCATTTTTCAGGGAACTAAAAACAGAAAGGTTATGACTTACCCAAAAGTCACACAGCACACAAATGGCAGAGCTGGGACTAGAACCAATGAACTGTCTCATCCAAGCCACTCTAGCTCTCTATGTAACTGATTATTCTGACTCAACATAGACCAAGTACAGCCATTTAGTTCAAACCTAACTCTCTGATATTTCCTAGAAGAAAGTTCTGAACTGGGCTGTCAGGAAAAACAGAATTGAATTAAACTTAATAGGCAGAGAAAGAGGATAAGGAAGATTGTCAATAAAGAATCTCTCATTCATGAAGCCAACCTGCCAACCTGTCAACTTAACCTGGCATTGCAAGGACAATGAATACAGAAATATACTCAACTAGGAAAATGTTAGGTTCCTGGTACTGTCAGAAGGAAACAAAGACTTACATAAACAAAGACCAAGGTATCTTGGAGTCATTCAAGGCTGGGTTACAGTCAGTTCTAAGCTTAAGTTTTTGTGCTTTTTTTTTTTTTTACTTCAGTTTGAGTTATTTGTAGGAGGCCCTCCCAAGGCTACAAAGTCATAAAGTTCCTTTGTGGGATGAACAGTTTCTTGTCCTTTTGTATTCTGAATTTCTTCCCGAGTCTTTTTTCAATGTCAGACCCAGATGGTTCAAATGGTTTCACTCCTTCTGTGAAGCAGAGATGCAGAACTATTCTAATTTCCTGGAAATGTATATTAGAATCACAGAGTTAGAGCTGAAGAGTTCCTTAGAGTTTACCTAGTCCAACTCCTCTTTTTATGGATAAAGAAACTAAGGCTCAAAGGTTATAAGGGACTTGTCCAAAATCACAAAGATGGCAGAAAATGGATTTGAGCCCAGATGCCCTGATTCTTTGTCTTTTCATCTGTATTCCTCTGCTTTGAAGACCACATGTCTGATAGATTTAGAACACTGAACTTTGAGTCAGGAAGCCCTGGATGTGTGACTCTGGGAGAAGTGCTTAATTTCTCAGCCTCAGATTCCTCATCTGTGAAATGAGAATGATAATAGTACCCCCTCACAGGGTTGTTATGAGGATTAAATAAAAATAATGTCCTGAAAGCAGAATACATTTTATGTCATGAACCTATTTAAGAGTCTGGTGAAGCTTAGGGACTCCTAAAAACAACTTTTTCTAATGAATAAAATACATAGGATTACAAAGGAAATAAATTATATTGTAACAGTTTTCAAATTTAAAAAAATATTCATTAACCTCAGGTCAAGAATCTCTGATAAAGCATTTTACAAACTTTAATATGCTGCATAAAGGTGAACTAGCAACTCTCTGATACATTCTAGAAGTGACTATTCATGATCATTAAGGAAAGGCTATGGTTCAAACAAGCACTATAAGAGTCAAACAACTACAAACTATGCAGAAACCAGTTGTGTCCACACCTGAAAATTGCTTTGTCCATCTCACTCGAAGGCCTGGGCATCACATCTGGTGTGGGTGTATGTGTTTACTTTTTCTTTTTATTCTGAATTTAATACCAAATAAAATGGGCATTTCTACACAGTAGAATAGAAAATGAAGATTGCACGTGAAACCACAGACTTCTATTATGTATAGCTTGACTTTCTTTTCAAAATATTTAATAAATTCAAAAGCTGTCCTGCTGGCTTATCTGAGCTTCCTTCTTCCCTTGTGACCTGAAACGTTTCATCAGGAAGCATCCAGCTAAAAGCAAATAGGTAAATGTAATTGTTTCCAAAAACATTCGTCAATGAACAAGTACCCTCGCTCTTTGGAAAAAGTCGATGCAGCTAAGGTTTTGAGTTTGTTCGATGACTTAATATATAGGAATGATAACCATATCTAAGACCAAGACCAGTAAGTTAATAGCACTGGTTCCACTTTTTCAAAAGGGAAATTAGGGCCCTGAGAGGCCAGGCCTGCAGACCACAGTAGCAAACTGGGACGAGAATTCTTCAATCGGTTTCTAAATTAATCCTTAGCCATGGCAGTTCTGAGCTGCTGACTTTGCTGCCAAATTGAATGGGACCATAGGAATAACAGAGGCTTTGGGATAATTCTTTTGAAAAGATTACAATTCTTGTGCAGGAATAAATTAGGATGGCTGGAGAAGAGACTCAGTTGGCTAAGTTGTAAGCTACTTTATTAATAAGTCATTGACAACTATGAAACTGTTAACACTTTTAAATGATGCTTACTTTCTGATGAGACCAGGCAATTTAGAGATGCCCTCTAATGACACTGCTATTAATCATTTCCTGTTTAACTGTTGTGTGACGTCTTGACGAAGTGGGCGATTTAAGTTGCTAAGTATTTTTTCTGGCTTGGGTTGCATTGTTGTTTAAGTTTTATAGCCTTTAAAAAGAGTTTGTTAGGCTCACTCCTACCAGCTGACCAATTTACATTCATCAGTCCTAGCTACATAACTTTCAAGGTAGGGAAACTCCATTTGCAATTTCATTTGTTTGATTGCTTTTTAAGCTACACCCCAAAACCAAAGCGGTCTCTTCATAAGGGAGCTATTGTCTTCTGGTTTTATCCTCATCACAATATCACCCCCTTTCAGTTCTCTAGCCCAGGCTGCCTCTTGGATATGGAAAAAATGGGAGACACTTGAGCAGTGTCTGTTTCATTTGGCTTTTTTCCCCTCAGCTCTCCCTCGTCTATCCTCACTAAGGCATTGGGTTCTCATCTAGCAGTCTGTGATTCTCATTTTTCAAGATTGGCACCAATAGAAAAGGACCTTATGAGCACCAGGCTAGATTCTTATCCTATGTAGGTTTTCTCTAAAGAGAGGGAGTAGAAGAAGAAAATAAAACAGAGATGAGAGAGAAGATGGAGAAGGATCATACTGGTGGCAATCTCTGGTCTATTATTCAATCTTAAGGTATACTTATAGGAGAGGGTTGGAAATTAGGTCAGATTTATAAAAGAGGAGGCTATATTCTACTTTGTGTCTAGAAGACACCCCCACACACCTTGTATTCTCCAAATGTATTCAAGATTATAGCATCTAAGAATGAGTCAGATCCCTTTTGCTGCCACACTCCCCTACTACCCACACTTACTATCATTGTACTCCCCAAGTCCCACACATGAGCAAACCCAAAAAAATTGCCTCAGGTCTACCATTGGTGACTTTGGCCCATCTTTCTTTTACTTGACCCTGGAATGCATCCCCTCTTGTTCTGCTCTCATGCCAAAAGGGGAAACCCTTTTTCACTTACTCACTCTCATGTTGATAATTTCCCCGTTAAATGAGCCTGCTTCTTGATGCAGGTGTTAATGGGAGCCAAATGGGAGCTGAATGGAAGCCAAGTGATGGATAAGGCAGAATCCGGCTCAGTGATGATATCTTATTCTTTAAAAAATCTTACTTGAAAAGGAAGGATAAAACATACCCACACAAAAGCCCCACAATAATGGCTTTAACTTCCAAATGGAAACTGACCATTAGTTTTCCTTTGGGAGTGGAGGTTGAGAGGGACTAAAGAGTTCAGTGTTCAAAAAAAAAGGCAGTTACTCCTATATTTCCTTTTTCAGACAAGTCAAAAAAGTGTTACAAGTCCCATAGAAGAGCTCAGTCTGATAGTAGTCTCATTCTGATCATGGATGTATCAATATAAATATATACAACCATTGCAATTTTAGATATTTTTCCAAACTGAGCTGTGAAGTATTTTGGGACAAACCCACACAAATCTTTAGCTTTTTTTCCCCTCTCAGATAGTGGATTACTAGCTTAGCCCATTTTAAAAAAAAAGTTAATGTCAGGATTCTCGTAATAGAAACCAAATGTGGTCAGAATAATCTACTTCCTACTGCAGAAATTTCAGAACAACTTGAGTACCCAAAATATGCAGATAGGGAGTGAGACTTATTAATGACTGAGCTTTCCAGATCTCTCTTGTGCAACATCTAGAATTAAAGAAGGTTTTACAGATGCTCCCTCACTCTAGAACTTTTTATACTTTTTCCCACACCTGACTAATCAAGAATGAAACCCTTTTTGTAGAACAGGAAGACATGTTTGAGGCATACAAGGGAAACAATTAACAAAGATTAAAGAAGTGAGGCTCTTACAAATTTTGAAGGTGAAAGTGCCTTCTCTCTGAAGGGCTAAATTGGACTTATGCCTGAATGATTAGGGCCCTGAAACCCTGAATCACTCATTTCCCTGTTCAAAGTAGCAACCCTCAAGCCAGGAGGAAGAAGCAATGCTCTATTATTGGGATAGAAATGATGAAAAAAAGTGAACAAATCAAATAGGTTTCTTTTAGTGGAAAAAAATAGTATAGCCAATTGATTTTGCTAGGGTTTATGACTCAAATTAATGGTCTGTCATTTAACTTCAATAAATCAATATTCTACATGTATACACACATACACATACACATATGTATATGAAGAGTCGTATTTCTTTCAGTTGGCATATATAAGCATATATATGCTTATATACATACATATACACATACCTTATATACCTAGAGGATGCTGTTATGCTTCTGTCTAGCTCTTTTCCTCTCCCTCTTCCCAATATCTATTTACCTGTACAGGGAGAGCATTATGTGGGGCAAGTCTCCCAGAGCCAGTTTTCCCATCTGTAAAGCTGACGTTTGAGAATCAAACTTTGCAAAAATACTTTGCACCACCTGCCTCAAAGGGTTGTGTGAACATACACACACACACATGTATATATATATGTATACGTGTGTGTGTATGTGCATATATATATCACATATGTGAAACTATCCCTAGACCAATATTCCATAGTCAAATGAAGAAAGCTAATAATCACTCTCACAAATTACTTCCTGTTTTGTCTATAAGTTATTATAATTTTTAAATTAATAAGAATTTTTGTGAGCATCCTACACATTAGAATACAACATATACACACAGAGACTTTATCTAGGTGGTACAGTGAATATAGCATTGGACCTAGAGTAAGGAAGACTTGAGTTCTTCCTCTAGACACTAGCTGTATGACCCTTGGTGAGTCTTAAAGGATGAATAAATATGAGCTACCATTGTTATTAAATGATCAAAAGGCAGATGAGTTGGATTTACTAGAGGTAGGAGGGCGCAATGTAAAGGATCTCTGAAAGTTTGAGTTGCTTGGAGGAATCCTGGTGTGTATGCTAATATACAGTATGGGATCACCTAGAGGATTCATTTAATATCTATCTGCCTCAGTTTCTTCATCTCTAAAATGAAGATAATAGTTGGATGCACCTTACGAAGTTATTGTGAGGATAAAATGAGATAATATTTGTAAAGCACTTTACTTAAATCACTCTATAAATGCTAGTTATTAGTACTGTTATTATCAAAGCTGAATAGATAATAACATTTAGAAATTTTTGTATAATAATAACTAGTATGTACATAACATTGTGGTGTGAAAGTGCTGTACATGTGTTCTCACAACAGTCCTGGGGGGTTGGTACTATTATTATCCTCATTTTATAGATGAGGAAACTGAGGCTAAGAGAGGTTAAGTAACTCGCCAGGTCCTACAGCTAGTAAGTGTCTAAGGTGGAATTTGAACTCAGATCTTCCTGACTCCAAGTCTAGCATTCTTACTCCTGCACCACCTAACTGAAACGAATATGATACTTGAACAAATACCATATAGAGAAGGTTCACCAAGGTAAACTGACAATCGACAGAGGATTTAATAGATTCTCAAATAATCCCAAGGTAGTCCCACCACATATATTAACATATACACCAAGATTCTCAAACTTTCAGGGATCCTTTATACCCCCCTTTAGTAAATGGTCTTTTGACCACTTAATTATAATAGTAGCTCATACTTATCCATCCTTTAAGACTTACCGAGCACTTTTCTCACAACACCCCTGTTGAGGTAGGTGATGTAAATATTATCCCCATTATAAAGATAAGAAAATCAAGGCTCACAGACATCAAGTGACTTGCCCAGAGTCATGCCTGTGCTGGAGCCAAGATTTAAACCCAGATCTTCTGACTCCAAGACCAGTATTCCACCCCAACCCTCCAGCGAGCCGGTAGGGGAGAAAACAAAAGACTATTTTTTTTGATATAAGGAAGTTTGGGGATTGACTACAAATTTCAGTGATCTATGTGAAATGATTAAATGCAAACTAGCAGCAATATTTTGTTGTTGGCATATTCCAAACCAAGATGGGTGGTGTTGGATTGGGATAGGGCACAAGCTCTGTCTTAGAATTAACTTCATACTACCATGAAGTCAGGAATAGAATTTTGAGATGAAATTTGACCTTTTAAACAGTGGATAACTATTTATCTACATATTTTCAGGTTGCATAGCCTCCTTTCCTCTCCCTTTAACTTATGTTTTCTTCCTATTCTCGGCCAAAAAACAAAGTTTAAATTTGCCCATACAAGAATTTGTGTCAAGGTCTCAAAAATAACAATTATACAGTAGAAAAGTTTCCATTTAACCATTCAAGCTAAACAATAACTTGTCAGTGTTTCCCATTTTATTCCCTCTTTAGATTTATGCAAATTAGCAAAAGAACTTGATGAAGATCTTTCTTACTTAGCAGAGACTGGAATCACTGAAAATATCCCTACACCTCCCATATCTAGATAGGAAATTTTGCTCTATAGTTAGAGTAAATGACTTAGGACTCGGGCACTATCTCTAAAACAGCTTCAGAAAAGTTTACCATCAGGAACTAACCAGAGGCAATAGCACCTTCTGCATCACCAAAATGGGAATTGTTTTGCTTTGCTTTCTCTGAGATAGTTCTAGTTGTTAGGCAATACAGCCTGTTTCCTTCCTTCCACCCAAGAGTTGTAAGCAAACAATGAAAATCCAGATCTCTATTCATGTTTGAATTTTGCCTTTGTGTGTCCTTCTGTATATTTTTCTGCTTGGCATAAATGAAGTACTAGATCTAATGGGGTTTTGGACCCAGTTCAGCTCCTGTCATCCAATGTCATGCAAACACACTAGGGAAGTTTTTGAAATAGGTAGACACTACATCTTTTGGTGTGGAGCTTCTTAACCTTTTTTATGTGATGGGCCACTCTGGTAGCATTGTGAAGCCTATGGGCCCCTTCTCAGAATAAAGTTTTTAAATGCATACAACAAAATACATAAAATTACAAGGGAAACCAATTATATAAAGACAGTAATCCCAAAATTTCTTTTAAGTCCACAGTACCCAGGTTAAGAACCCCTGATATAGTATATTTTGACAAAAGAGTATATTACAAAATGATGTGGCTTGTCTCATATGAAATTGTCCATTCAAATAATAATTGGACGTAAATTCTTCCCTGGTGCTCAGTATCAATGTTTTAGGAGCAATCTTTAAGCAAAGTCTTCTGTAGCTAATGTAAAATGTCCTTAGCTGCAGGATATCCTTGGGGGGAAAATATATATGTAACTTTTAGACATTCAGAATGGAGTTCAATAAATGGGTTTGATGCTTACTCAAAATTTAAGACTCCATTAGGAAGTTCAGTTTTACCATGTCACTGCGATACATTTCAGACCATAATCATACCCTTTCCAAATCCCATTTAAAGTAAACCATTTATTTTTTCTACTTTTCCCACAAGTGCTTTAATGTAGGATTTGGATACCTTTCAGAAGAAACCTGTGAGGTAATGCATTTGAGAGACATAACAACATTTATAAAGCCTAGAAAAACCTTTCGTTAAATGAATGGGGAAAAACTCAGCATTGGCAATGTGGATTATAATATTGATAGTATATTTGGTTGTCTCTTGTGATCTTTATAACAGATATAAGAAGAGTTTGCTCCCTGTTTCTCCTCGAGAGGCACCACAGCATAAAGGAGAGTATTGAACTTGGGAGTCAAAAAGACCTGAATTAACTCCCAGACACTTAACAGCTGTGTGACCCTGTGCAAGTCATATAACCTTGTTTGGAAAGTAGGATTGGAATTTTAAAATTCAAAATAAATTTCTAAAGAGATAGCAATGCTGCTTCTATTCGCAAGAGTGTCAGGTTGTTGAGAGGCTACATTGATATTGAGTAATTAAGCCAAAGCAAAAGAGTCTATATTTGTACTTGCTGCACATATAATTTTCACAAACTCATTAAAAAAAGTACCTGATTAGACGGTCATATCCTCTTTTCATCTACCGAAAAGGTTAAAGGCAAGAGTCATAACAATTTCCTTGTATTGAAAAGAGGCATCAGCCATGTGAGAGAAAGTAATTTTGGTCTCTCTGATTCACTCAGTCCCTGGCCTACTGTCACTAAAGGTGGAAACTGCAATATGAACACCTGTCCATGAGGAACTAGACTTAAGATAACCAGATCATTTCACACAGGCCATTGTCCAGCCATCAGATGGTAATTACTTTTGGTCCCCATCAGCCTTGCCTGGATTCTAGCCAGTGGGTTGTGGGTGGAATGGTCGGTATCACATTTCCATTCAGCCGAGCCATAGAGTCTCCTACTTGCTTGTTTTCAATTACATTGACATGGTGGCTTTGGCACATGGTAAGTAAATAGCAATGTATTCTAAAAGAAAGGTCTGAAAGCCAATATCTGAAATATACTCTTGAGGTTTCAATGAGTACAATGCAATTGGCACTGAAACTCTGGCATTCTGACCCAAAGTCATAAAGTACAATTAATTAGGTTAATTGTACTGAATTTGCATAATATTTCATTAAAACTATTTTATATATATATATATATATATATACATATATATATATATATACATATATATATATATATACATATATATATATATATATATATATATATATATATATATAAAGCAAGGGATGAAAATCTGATAAGTAGTGGAATGTTATTGAATTTACTATTATGGAAATAATTTGGAAATTAACTGAAACATTAATTAGACTAGAGTAGAGAAGGAAACAAAAAAGGTAGTGTTGGTGCATGACTTTCCCATTCTCAGTATTTTGTATGTCCACAATGAAAACTAAAATTTTGAGACAACTTGAAACTTTAAAATTTATAAAATAACAGAGATTTTCAGTATCTGATTTAGAAAGCTTAGTCTTTTTATTTGAGCCAAAAGTGATTTTAAAACAGTGTTCCTTCTAAAAGTTTTATGCCCTCTTATTTGCTAAGATTAACCTAAGAATATTGTGCCTAGGGAGCGGAACCAAGATGGCAGAGTGAAAGCAGCGACTTCCTTGAGCTCTCCCTCAAACCCCTCCAAATACTCATAAAAAATGGCTCTAAACAAATTCTAAAGCAGCAGAACCCACAAAAAGACAGAGTGAAACAAATTTCTAGCCCAAGACAACCTGGATGATTGATCAGAAAGGTATATCATGCCGGGCTGGGAGAGGAGCTCAGAGCAGCATGGGCTCGCAGGCCGCAGCGAACCTGGAGCAGGCCTCAGAGGACTGAATCACTGGCAGCTATGGCAGTTTCAAGACTCCTCAATTCACAAATGCCAAAGACAACTTAGAAGATCAGTAAGAAAAGTCCGTTTCTGTGGTTCTGAGAGAGAAGAGAGGTGGTCTCAGCTCCATTTCCCAAGAGCTTGGCCCTGTAAGGGGGGCAGCTGCCTCCTGAGCTTCCAGCCCACAGACTGAAGGGGAATCCAGTGGCTGATCAAAGAGGGATTGCAGGGATCTCTTTGCCTGTGCAGAGGCAGGAATCTCTTGCTTTGCCCCTGCTTGGATCTGGGTCACAGTTCTGGGCGGTGATCCTGGGCTGAGGAGGAGTGCTGCCATGGCAGAGCTTGTAGTGGCTGTGAAGAGTAAACCCTCCTCACAGTTACAGGACTGAAAGGAGTACTTGTGGTCACAGGCCAGGAAAGGAGTAAACACCTCACCCCTTATCATACCACCTTGGAAGAACTGACAATTTACAGGTCCCTACAAGTATCTCTGAAAACAGCTGTACAAACCCCCAAAGCTTGGGACAGTACATTCTTCACATTGGAAGCAGACTCTTACCTTAACAAAGAGTTTAAAACTCAAGTAATTGGCCGAGATCGTGAGCAAGCAGTGAAAAAAGAGTAAGACTATATTATCTTACTTTGGTGAAAAAGAAAATCAAAATATACAACCAGAAGAAGACAACAAAGCTCCTACATCCAAAGCCTCCAAGAAAAATGTGAATTAGTCCCAGGCCTTGGAAGAGCTCAAAAGGGATTTTGAGAAGCAAGTAAGGAAAGTAGAGGAAAAACTGGGAAGAGAAATGAGAGTGATGCAAGAAAATCATGAAAAACAAGTCAACAGCTTGTTAAAGGAGACCCAAAAAAATACTGAAGAAAATAACACCTTAAAAAATAGCCTAACCCAAATGGCAAAAGAAGTCCAAAAAGCCAATGAGGAGAATGCCCTAAAAAGAAAAACTCGCCAAATGGAAAAGGAAGTCCAAAAGATTGCTGAAGAAAATACTTCCTTAAAAATTAGAATACAGCAATTGGAAGATAGTGACTTTATGAGAAATCAAGACACAGTAAAACAAATCCAAAACAATGAAAACTGAGAAAACAATGTGAAATATCTCATTGGAAAAACAACTGACCTGGAAAATAGATCCAGGAGAGAGAATTTAAAAATTATTGGACTATCTGAAAGCCATGATCAAAAAAAGAGCCTAGACATCATCTTTCAAGAAATTATCAAGGAAAACTGCCCTGATATTTAGAACCAGAGGGCAAAATAGAAATTGAAAGAATCCACGATTCCTCCTGAAAGAGATCCCCAAAGGAAAACTCCTAGGAATATTATAGCCAAATTCCAGAGTTCCCAGGTCAAGGAGAAAATATTACAAGCTGCCAGAAAGAAACAATTCAAGTACTGTGGAAACACAATCAGGATAACACAAGATTTAGCAGCTTCTACATTAAAGGACTGCAGGGCATACATAAAATATAATATTCTGGAGGGCAAAGGAGATAGGATTACAACCAAGAATCACCTACCCAGCAAAACTGAGTATAATCCTTCAGGGGAAAAAATGGTCATTCACTGAAATAGAGGACTTTCAAGCATTCTTGATGAAAAGACCAGAGCTGAATAGAAAATTTGACTTTCAAATACAAGACTCAAGTGGAACATGAAGAGGTAAACAGGAAAGAGAAATCATAAGAGACTTATTAAGTTGAACTGTTTACATTCCTGCATGGAAAGATGATATTTATAACTCATGAGACCTTTGTCAGTATTAGGGTAGTTGGAGGAAAAAATTATATGTATGTATAGATAGATAGATAGATAGATAGATAGATAGATAGATAGATAGATAGATAGATAGATGGCACAGGGTGAGTTGAAGATTAAGGGTCATATCTGGAGAATAAAATTAAGGGATGAGAGAGGATTATACTCGGAGAAGAAGAAAGGGAGAGGTAGAATGGGGTAAATTATCTCAAAAAAAAAACAGAAAAGAAAAGCTCTTACAGTGGAGGGGAAATGGGGAAGGTGAGAGGGAATGAGTGAATCTTATTCTCATAGGATTTGGCTTAAGGAGGGAATAACATACACATTCAATTGGGTATGGAAATCTGTCTTACCCTACAGGAAAATAGGGGAGAAGGGGACAAGAGAGCAGGGGATGATAGAGAGGAGGGCAGATTGGGAAAGGGGTAATCAGAAGTAAATACTTCTGAGGAGGGACAGGGTCAAAAGAAAGAATAGAATAAATGGGAGGGCAGGATAGGATTAAGGGAAATAGAGTTAGTTTTTCACAACATGTCTACTATGGAAGTGTTTTGCATAACTGCACATGTATAACCTATATTGAGTTGCTTGCCTTTTCAGTGAGGGTGGGTGGGGAGGGAGAAAGGGAGAAAATTTGAAACCTAAAGTTTTAAAAACGTATGATTAAAAAAAAATATTTTCACATGCTACTGGGAAATAAGAAATGCAGGAAATGGGGTACAGAAGTCTATCCTACCCTACAGGAAAATAGAAGGGGAAGGGGATAAGAGAAGGGGGGAGAGATAGAAGAGAGGACAGACTAGGGGAAGGGATGTTCAGAATGCATACCATCTTGGGGTGGGGGACAGGGTGAAATGGGGTGAAAATTTGGAACTGGAAAATCTTGTGGAAGTAAATGTTGAAAACTAAAAATAAATAAATTTATATTTTTTTAAAAAAAAGAATATTGTGCCTATTCTCTTTGTCTTGCTCTCTCAGGACTCAGCTTACTCTTACTTTCATCTTACTTTTGCCCAGCAACTTATCCAAGTCTCAACCACACACACCCTGATTCTTGCCTTCTTTCTTTACAAACTTTACATTAATGAAAATTAGAAAATGCACAAAAAGTTAGTTACTAATTACCCTCTTACTTCATTCAAAATGGAGAAAAATCACATTTGTCTGCAAAAGTAATTGGCCCTAACCATACTTACCAATTCCTCTACCCACTTGCCATCCCCTACTCTCTAATTTTAACTATCCTTAGCTATTCATTGTTACCCCAGGTTAAGACTATATGTCCAAAATGCTAAAAAAAAAATTAAATTAACCAAATGTTTATTAAGCACTTACTACATCCACAGTATCACATAAATTGTCAACAGATTTGTTGTTTGTCCCAAGTTTTCAGAGGACTGACATCATGGGTGATGTCTTGACTTGAGCATGAATCAGATTTAAGTGAGGTAGAGTTGCACAAAATTGTCAGTCTCACTGTCTCTTCCAGAGACATCAAGTCCAGTAGCAAGATAAAAGTCAGGACAATTGGCAATGGCCTGGGAGGCAGCAGTGGATGACCTTGGCTTCAGCTGCCTTCATGACCACTGGAACAAATTGTTCTCATCTGTCCATTCCACTAGGGGAAATCTTCGCATGCTTGCAGCAGACATCCTCCTAATTCACTGATGGGTCTGAGCTCTGTGGGTTCCCTTTAACCTGATTAAGCTCATCTGCTGAATCAGTTTTACTAAGGTATGGCCACTGGCCTCTACAGCTTCTTAGAGCCACAGGTGAGAGTTGATATAACCAACGGATATCATCCAGTCACACCAACAAAAAAAAATCAGACAAATTAGTATTTTGCCTGATGTGACCAGTTAGCTTTCTAATTTCAGTTTTCTGGTTGCTACCTGATTTTGTTAAACCCTACCTCATTTTTTCTAGTCATTGGGAATACTTTTATTAATATGATTGCCTTAATGCGTTTAGTAGATGCATATAAGAAGTATTCAATTATATTTTGATGATAACAATTTTACTACATTTCTTTGGTTTCATCAAAGATATGACAGAAATGTATAGCTGGAAAGAAGATGGGTTGGTCAATATGAGAAAAAAAAACTAAGCAATGGACAGCCCATACTTGTGGGACATCCAATTTGAAATGTCCAAAAGGCAAGAGATGATGGGGGCCTGGAACTCAGGAGAGAGATTAGAGCTGGACATAAACTCTGATAATCATCTGCATACAAATGATTACTGAACCCATGGGACCAAATGAGAAAACTAAGCAAAATACTTTGGAGGGAAAAGAACAGTGAACAGAAAAGAGCCTTGAGGAATACCCATTGCTATTGGGTATAACCTGGACAAAGATCCAGCAAAGGAGGTTAAGAAAGAGTAGTCAGCCAGATAGGAAGCCAAGAAAAGCAGTGCCAAGAAAACCTAGAGAAGAGTATCCAGAAGGAGAGAGTTCAGAGGGCTTCAGAGAGTTTAGAAGAATGAGAACTGAGAAAAGGCCATTAGACTTGGCAATGAAGAGATCACCCATTACTTTGGAGACAGCAGATTCAGTTGAATGAGACTGGAAGCCAGGTAGCAAGGTGTTTAGAAGAGAGGAAAAGGACAGAAAGCACACACTTTTGTGTAGATGATTTTTTAGAGGAATTTAGCTGAGAAGGGGAAGGGAGATATAGGATGATAGTTTGAAGAAATGATCAAATCAAGGGGGCTTTTTAAAGATGAGGGATTACATGGGCATATTTGTAGGCAACCAGGAAAGAAGGTACGGATAGAGTAAAGATTAGAGGCACAGAGGATGATGGTGGAAACAACATGCTGGAGAAGACAGGACAGAATGGAAATCAAGGATGCCTGTATGGGGGGAGTGCCTAAGCAAGGAAAAAGACTACATCTTCATTTGGGACAGGGGCAAAAGAGGAGATAGTGAAGGAAGAGTGATTCAAGAGAGTAAAGAAGAAAAAGAATCAAGAGAAAAAAAAGTATAATGAATGCCCTCAGTGTTTACAATGAAGTTTGAATTTTAAAATGTCATAAACAGAGAGGATAAGGAAAAGGGGTACCATGTGAGGCTTGAGGAAGCATGAATGGGTTGAAAATAATCACTGTGGTGAGTGGTACAGCAAATTGGTAAGGAACGTATGAAAGGATTTGCCTGTTTCAATGAAGGTCCAGCTGAAATGATTTGTAATGGATCCAATCATGGTTTCAGGGTTTTTGCCAGCTCTGTTCAGCAGTAGGGGAATAGGAGCAAAGAAGGTGGCTGGCAGGGGTAAATACAAGGTTGGGGTTTCCCTAAACATGATCCCTAGGGAATCCCTAGGACAAGGGATTAAGTAAGGCCTAGGCCTTAGGGTATTTTTTTTCAGATTTCATCACTCAGAATTTGATTACAGTTAAGCCATTTAAGTTCTCCATTTATTATGTTGAAAATAAGGATAGTATTTGAGGATCTATCAGCATATCACAATCTCCCTATGGCTTAGTAAATGGTCTCTATGAATAGTGGTGGTGGAGAAAATTCAGCACCTGATTTTCAACCTTATAAGGTTGAGGAGCTCCAAACCTAACTAGGCAAGTCCACAGATGACAGACATAGCCTGTAGCTAACCAGTTCTGAAAGCTTTAGCCACTGGTACAGCTTTCAGGAACCCACGGTCACCTCCATCCCATGAAGCATTAGAGTAGGATTCTAGCAAGGAAACATTTGAGGATAACTTATCATCCTAAAGATATGGACAGAAAAAAATTAAAAAGAAGCATGTTCACACGCATGCACACACATACACTCACAGTTGTAGGAAATCATTAGGTGTTTTTGTCAAGTGATAAGAAGGTGTTCAAACAAAGACATAACAGTTATTGGACATTTTACTCATCTATTACATAGGAATAGGAATACCTATCCTATCTACTTCACAGAGTCATTGTCATAAGGAAAGTGTTTTTGTAAACTGTAAGACTCTACAGAAATATTAACTATTGTTAATGTATTTCATTTTGTAGTTTTCACATGTAACAAACTGAAATGGGTAATTACAAAGGCATAGGGAGAAGAAATACTCTAAGGACAAGCTGCAACATAACCTCTCTAATTCTCTATCTTATGTATCTATTTATACAGCTAAAAATTGGTTTACTTTTTCTGACTATTCTGTCACTCTCTTTGTTAACTTATATTGATTATGTGGTCTACTAAAGCAGCTGAGTCTTTTCCCCACTTTGCTGCATTATCACAACAGGACCAAGCTTTTTTTCCAGCTCTTGAAGACAGGGAAAGACCTTCTGCAGTCACATTCCTTATCTGGGGAATCAGTAATAGTGGGTGAGAAGTATCAGGGAAGGGGCAGACCAGGAGCATTTGCCAAGCACAAGCCCCAATCTTTTGTCAGGAAAGAAGTTTGTTACACCATTAATGAAAACATATGTGAGAAGTTCTGAGGAAACATCAGGTGGTCAGTGATATCGTTAACCGATTGGCTAAGGAATAGTTCAGGAAGCAAGAGAAATAAACAGGTTGGGATGGGTTCCAGGGATCTTAAAGGCAGCCAGAGATGCTTTGAATGTGTCTCCAGAATACTGTGAAGCAGTTGGTTTTCCAAGTCTGATCCAGCTATTTGGAATTGACAAGAGAATAAGTATTAGCTGACACTGACAAATTTTGAGTGATAACTCCCAATGAGTGAAAACAGATTATAAAGAGCTCAGAAGAGGGAAAGATTGTTGCTCCTAGGTTGGTCAGAGAAGACTTTAAGAAGAGGTGGGATTTAAATGTTACTAAACTATGCATAACCTTTCACCCAGCAATATTATTCCTAGACTAGACCTATACCCCAAAGAGATATAAGAGGAAAAGGACCCTACATACAAAAATAGTTATAGCAGCTCTTTTTTGTGGCAAAGAAATGGAAACTACAGAGTATCCGTCAACTGGAGAATGGCTGAATATATGAATTACATATGAATACCATTTGTTCTTCTTGTGCTATATGAAATGATGAAAAGGATAATTTCAGAAAAGACTGAAGTTACACGAACTGACGTAGGCCAGCATAATTTATATAAGAACAACAATATTCTAATGACGAACAATTTTGGAAGCCTTAATTTTGATCAAACCAATGACCAATCATGATTCTAGATGCGTGATGATGAAGCACACTACCCTCATGCGGAAAAACAGATGATGGACTCTGGATACAGATAAGACTATATATACACACGTGTGTATATATGTATACATACACACACAAACATATTATATATATTCAGACATGACCAATGCAGGCATTTGTTATGCATTTTGGTTAAAAGGTTTTGTTTTTCTTTTTTCTTTTTTTTTTTTTTTTTGCAATGAGGAGGAGGGATGAAGGGAGACAAAATAGTTTTTTTTTTAAATTGGAAAGAAATTTATTTTTTAAAAAACAGGCAGTGGAATTTGAGCTGGGCTTTTAAAGAAGGACAAAATTTAGACAATGAGTGGGGGAAGGAGCATAAAGGAAAATATTCCAAACAGGATGATTCTGAATCCCTTTTCCAATCCCACTCCTACCTGGACTGCTATCCCCAGGGCTAAGACAAATGGATATACTCCTCACTACGTCATTTTCAATAATGGACTTTATTCTTCACCACGGTAGTACCCAAAACTAACAGTATGGACCTCAGAGACTGGTAATGCATCACAAATAAAAAACATTTTATTACTGAATCTTTTCTTTTTATTTTTTTCCCATCATTACTAAACATTCCTTCCTGCCTGCATTAGAAAATACTAACTTTCTTAGTATGACATTTAAGGTCCTCCACCATCTGACTCGAGCCCTACCTTTCCAGCCATATTTCCTATTACTTACCTGCACACATCCATTAGGCCAGCCAAAATGAACTAGTAACTATTCCCTGATTTTAATCCATCACAGTGCATTGGCACAGGCCATTCCCCCTCCCAGCTCTCTTTATTTGTACCTGTCAAAATCCTTCCTTTCCAGAAAACTCAGCTTAAGTTCCCTCTCCCCCAAAATCTCCCCTAATCCTCTTGGCTGAAAATGTTCTCTCCTTCCTCCATTTTCCCAGAGCACTCTGGATCTCCCTCCTTTGCCCCATACCCCCCTACCTTCCATTATGCTTTTCTGAGTCTATGTCTAACCCCACTAATACACTGTGAGCCCCTTCAAGGCAAAGATATGTCATTTTTATCTTTATATCCCCAAGACCTAAAAAACCTTGACCTTTTACCTATTACTGTCAAGAGCACCACCACTGTTGTCTTCCTTTAGTCGCATTTAAAATCCTACTCTCTGGAAGAAGCCTTTCCCAATCCCTCTTAATAACCAGTGTTTTCCCTCTGTGATAATCTCATTTTTCCTATATATAGCTTGTTTGCACATAGTTGTTTTCAAATTGTCTCTCTCATTTGACTGTGAACTTCTTGAGAGCAAGAGGTTGTTTTGGCCTTTCTCTGATGGCCACAGCAAAGCTAAGTAATGCTAATGGTTGCCACTGGCAGGCCAACCATGAAAATAGGAAGAAAGAAAAACAGTTAAAAGAAGCACATGGGGAAGGGAAAGAAAAAGGAACAGGAATGAAATTAAGGGAGAAAAGAGACATATATTTTAGACATGGACAATGTAAAAATTTGTTTTCCTTCACCAAGCATATTTGTTACAAGGGTTTTGTTTTTCTTTGGGTAGGGAAAGACAGGAGGATGAGAAAATGAGAGAAAGAGAGAGAGAGAGAAGAGAGAGAGAGAGAGAGAGAGAGAGAGAGAGAGAGAGAGAAGGAGGAGGAGGAGGAGGTGGAGGAGGAGGAGGTGGAGGAGGAGGAGGAGGAGGAGGAAGAAGAAGAAGAAGAAGAAGAAGAAGAAGAAAGGGGAGGAGGAAGAGAAGGAAGGAAGGAAGGAAGGAAGGAAGGAAGGAAGGAAGGAGAAGGAAGGAAGGAAGGAAGGAAGGAAGGAAGGAAGAAAAGAGGGCTCCAGCAATGAGGAGCAGAATTCTATTCTCTTGTATATGTATAGCCTATATCATATTGTGCACCGTCTTGGGGAGGGTGGTGGGGAGGAAGCGGGAGAAAAATTTTAAACTCAAAAGTATATAGAAGCGATTATTGATAAATCAAAATAAATTAATGAAAAAAATTCCATTCTGTAATGACTTAAGCGCCACGCAACGTCAAATTCAGTTTTAAACTCCAAGAAATCAACAATTAAGGATATTCAGTTTGACAAAGGACCCTGCAGAACAGAGATCTCTAACTCAACAGTCCAGGAGCTGCTTGCGGCCCCCCAGTCACTCATAGAGCTCTTTGTCCTTCGGTTCAGAAAAATATATAAGGGGATTAACAAATCTTTGTAAAGGGAACAAAGATTTAGATAGGAGAGAAAATAGATTAGTAACATAAACTTAAAACTTTAAGCAAACATGATTTCAACTCACATATAGGCCCATAACAAATGTTCTTTTATAAGGGTGAATGTGTCAGAGAACAGAGGCAGGAAACAACTAACAAATATCCATAACATAATTCAACAATACCCTTACAACTCTGCTCTCTGTGTGAGGATGCAGTAAAACTGGCAACAAAAGAAGTAGGTTTTCACCATGATAGTCCTGCTGTTGCTACATTAAGTAGTCTGAGGAAAACCTTACATGAAGAATCACTGCAGCACCTATGGGAACTCAAAAAAGTGGTGGGTTTTTTTTCAAATAATACTATCACACCACACTGTTCCTTGGCAAACTTAATGGGGTCCATGTAGGTTCTACCCCGGCCACACTCTTTCTTGCTCAGATCAAAAATCATTACACCAATGTCCAGCTGTAGTATAATGGTAAGAAATAAATAGAAGTTGTTAATAAAATTGTAATCCTCGGATTTATTACCTAATAAACCTGTTCAAAGCAACGTGAATCTAAAAAATCTATATATATATATTTGTTTAGTTGGTTGTTGGTTGGGGAGGGGGTTACTTTTATTAACATCAAGTGAGTTGCCAAAGTTATAAAACAATTAATAATTAGAAGTTTTAAATAAAGTTTTGTTAATCTTTTGGGTTTTTCCTTCTTTCCTCGCCCCTCCCCAAAAGCCATCCCATATAGCAAATATTTTTAAAGACAAAAAAAAAAGGGGAAAAAATCTGCAAAACTAATCAATAAACTGAAAAAAAAAGTCTGAAAATGTGAGCTCCTTAAGGGCAGGACCATTTCATTTTTGTCTCTGTATCCCAATGGCCTATCACAAGCCCCACCACATAGTAGGCACTTAATTAACACTTGTAGTATTGAATTGAAACTTCAGCCTCTATCTGAACCAGGATACATAGGCCAGGGTCATTATGAGCATATCTGCTTTGAGAATTATAGTAATCCTACTGTATATCACATTTGTTCCAGTTTAGTTAGACAGACAGATAAAATAAACATGAACGTGCTTTCCTAACTTTAAGCATAATGGGGTGGCCTGAGATAATGGCCCTGTTTACTTGGAATTTAAGAAAATACTAGGTTTTTCAAATGGCTCATTAGTAGTTTTTTACAGCTGGGACATGAATACATCTTGTTGGAAACTGAAGCAAAAGACCCAGAAAAGAAATGATTTACCTTAGACTTCCTAGTTACTGATCAGTATCCTTAAGGAGTAGATCTCACACACCCCTACGTTTCCAATTTGTTACTCATTTCTTTAGGTCAGTGAATAGCATCTCCAATTTAAAACATTGTGTTTAAAAATCCCATCAGGCAAAGTAGAAAGTGTGTAGTTCCAAAGAATGTCAGCCAATGTGACCCCAAAAATTGAATCTTTTTTCTAAAACTTGTTGGTCAAGATTTTGTATGAATTTAGCTCTGTGGAAGAATTCTTTGTTTGCTTCGAGTTGATACATCTCCTCTTAGTTTGATGATATCAGGGCTAGGAGGATATGGATTCTTAGGAGAGTGAAAGAATAACACTGATTAGAGGCTAGAAAAAGTGAATTGGGAGAGGTGGGATGAGCCTATGTGTATTTTTTGTTGTGGATTTTCAACTGCCTACAAGGCAGTTCTCATCCTGGCAATTCCTAGTCATTCCAAGAACCATGCATTTTTTTTTCTAGTTAGATGAAACTAGCATCCAGGGGATCTGGGAAAATTGAGACACTAATGCATTGATGGTGAAGTGGTACACTGATTAATCCATTCTATGGAGCAATTGGAACTATTCCCAAAAGGCTATAAAACCACATACCCTTTGACCCAACAATACCATTACTACTTCTATATCCCAAAGAGATAAAAAAACAAAAAGTAAAAGGACTTATATGTACAAAAATATTTATAGCAGATCTTTTGGTGATGGCAAAGAATTGGAAATTGAGGGGCAATCGATTGGGGAATGGCTAACCAACCTGTCATATATGATTGTGATGGAATACTATTGTGCTATAAGAAATGACAAGGAGGATGCTTTAAAAAAAAAAGCTGGAAAGAATTACATGAACTGATGAAAAGTGAAATGAGCAGAACCAATACAGAACAACAATCAACTGTGAATGATTTAGCTATTCTTAGCTAAAGACAATCCAAGACAATTCTGAAGGACTTAAGATAAAAAATGCGACACATCTCCAAAGAAAGAACTGATACAGTATGAATGTAGATTGAAGCATACTTTTTCTTCATTTTCTTTATTTTTCTTAGGGGTTTTTTTGTCTATGTTTTCTTTTAACACATGACTAACATGGAAATATGTTTTACATGACCGCACATGTATAACCTATGTCATATTGCCTGCTTTCTCAATGAGTAGGAAAGATAAGGGAGAGAAGGAGAAAATTTGGAGCTCAAAGTTCTTTTAAAAGAATGTTAAGAATTGTTTTTTACATGTAATTGGGAGGAAATTATCTTTGAAGGGATCATATGGCATAATTTGAAAGGCTCAATCCTAAACAAACATTACAAACATTTCTCTAGCAATGATAAATGAATATCAAAGCCAAGCAAATAGCCTACTTCATAGCTGTCTCATTCTATATTCAGACACCATTAGTTCTTTTCCTGGGGATGGATAGCATTTTTCATCATAAGTACTTCAGAGTTGTCTTGGATCATTGTATTGCTGAGAATAGCTAAGTCATTCACAGTTTATCATTGCACAATATTGCTATTACTTTGTATACAGTATATTTCACTTTGCATCAGCTCATGTAAGTCTTTCCAGGTTTTTCTGAGAGCATCCTACTCATCATTTCTTACAGCACAATAGTATTCCATCATAATCACATACCATAATTGGTTTAGCCACTCACCAGTTGATGGGCATCCCCTCAATTTCTAATTCTTTGCCACCAGAAAAGAGCTGCTATAAATATTTTCATACAGATATGCCCATTTCCTTTTGTTTTTTATCTCTTTTGGGATAGAGACCTAGTAGTGGTATTGCTAGATCAAAGAGTATGCATGGTTTTATAGCCCTTCGGTCAAACTTCCAAATTGGTCTATAGAATGGTTGAATCAGTTCACAACTTCACCAATAATGCATTAATGTCTCATTTTTCCCACATCCCCTTCTTGGTCATTTTCTTTTTCTGTCCTATTAGTCAATCTAATAGGTATGAGGTACTATCTCAGAATTGTTTTAATTTACGTTTTTCTAACTCATTATTGAGTTAGAGTATTTTTTTCATATGTTTATAGATAGTGTTGATTATTTCATCTGAAAACTGTTCATATCTTTTGATCATTTATTAATTGGAGAATAGCTCTTATTTTTCTAAATTTGACTCAGTTCTATATATGTTTGAGAAAAGAGGTCTTTATCAGACAAACATGCTTCAAAATTTTTTTCACACTTACTATTGCTAACTATAACTCCCTCCATCCTATTCTCCCCACCCCATTTATTCTATTCTCTCTCTCCTTTCACCTGTCCCTCCTCAAAAGTATTTTGCTTCTGACAACCCTCTCCCCCAATCTGCCCTCCCTTCTATCAACCCCCCCATCCACTTCCCATCCTACTTTCTTGTAGGGTAAGATAGATTTCTATATCAACTCAAGTGTGTGTGTTACTCCCTCTTTGAGCCAGTTCTGATGAGAGTAAGATTAACTCATTCCCCCTCACCTCCCCCCTCTTCCCCTCTACTGTAAAAGGTTTTTTTCTTTCCTCTTTTATGTGAGATAATTTACCCCATTCTATCTTTCCCTTTCCCTTTCTCCTAGTACATTTCTCTCTCACCTCTTAATTTTATTTTTTTAGATATCATCCCGTCATATTCAACTCAAACCTGTGCCCTCGGTCTATATATACTCCTTCCAACTGCCCTAATAATGAAAAAGTTCTTATGAGTTACAAGTATCATCTTTCCGTGAGGGAAGGCAAACAGTTTAACCTTATTAAGTGTCTTATAATTTCCCTTTCCTATTTACTTTCTTATGCTTCTCTTGAGTTTTTTATTTGAAAGTCCAATTTTCTATTCAGCTCTGGTCTTTTCACCAATGCTTGATTCTTGAAAATCCTCCATTTCATTGAATATCCATTTTTTCCCCCCTGAAGTATTATGCTCATTTTTCCTGGGAAGGTGATTCTTGGTTGCAATCCTAGCTCCTCTGTCCTCTGGAATATCATATTCCAAGTCCTCTGATCCTTTAATGTAGAAGTTGCTAAATTTTTGACTGTTGTGCCACCATACTTGAATTATTTCTTTCTGGCTGCTTACAATATTTTTTTCCTGAGAGCTCTGGAATTTGGCTATAACATATTCCTGGGAGTTTTCATTTTGAGATCTCTCAGCAGGTGTTTGGTGGATTCTTTCAACTTCTATTTTACCCTCTGGTTCTAGAATATTATGGCAGTTTTCCTTGATAATTTATTAAAAGATGATGTTTAGGCTCTTTTTTTGATCATGGCTTTCAGGTGGTCCAATAATTTTTAAATTATCTTTTCTCAGAAATCTATTTTCCTGGTCAGTTGTTTTGCCAATGAGATATTTCACATTGTCTTCTATTTTTTTTTTCATTCTTTTGGCTTTTTTGTTTTGTTTGTTTGCTTGCTTGCTTCTTGATTTCTCATAAAGTTATTAGCTTCCATTTGCTCAATTCTAATTTTTAAGGAATTATTTTCTTCACTGAGCTTTCATATCTCCTTTTCCATTTGGCCAATTCTACTTTTTAAGGAGTTTTTTCTTCAGTTAATTTTTGTGCCTCTTTTTCCATTTGGCCAATTCTGCTTTTTAAGATATTCTCCTCATTGACTTTTTGTACTTCTTTTATCATTTGGCCTATTCTGTTTTTTAAGGTGTTATTTTCTTCAGTATTTATTTTTTTGTATCTCCTTTACCAAGCTGTTGACTCCTTTTTCATGATTGTTTTGTATCATTCTCATTTCTCTTCCCAATTCTTCCTCTACCTCTCTCTTACTTGATTTTCAAAATTCTTTTTGAGCTCTTCCATGGCCTGAGACCACTTCACATTTTTGTTGGAGGCTTTGGACATAGGAGTTTTGGCTTTGTTGTCTTCTGAGTGTGTGTTTTGATCTTCCTTGTCACCATACTAATTTTCTATGGCCAGAATTTTTTTCTGCTATTTGCTCATACCCACAGCCTATTACTTGACTTTTAACTCTTTGTTAAAGTAGGGCTCCGCTTCCAGGGTGGAGGGTGCACTATCCCAAGCTTCAGGTGTTTTGTGTAGCTGTTTTTCAGAGATACTTCTAGGGATCTGTAAGGTTTCAGTTCTTCCAAGGTGGTATGATCTAAGGAGACATATTTACTACTCTCCTGGACTATGCTCTGGAGTATGAATGACCACAAGCACTCTTTTCTGCCCTGGAGCAGTTACAAAGGTCCCCTCTCCACTGCAGCCAAAAGCTCTGCTATGCTAGTGGTCCTCCTCATCCTGGGACTGCCACCCAGGACTGTAATCTGGACCTGAGTATAGGCAAAGCAAGAGTCCTGCCCCCCCCCACTCCGCCCTGTGACAGCAAAGAGTCCTCTGTAATCTCTTTCTGATCAGCTATTTGACCTCCTTACCATCTATGGGCTGAGAGCAGCCACTGCCACTGCTGATTCAGTGGCTCCTAAGGCCGGCTCCTGGTTTGCTGGGGACTGGTCTATGCTGACATGGTACCACTCTCACTCAGATGCAACAGACCTTTCCTGCCAATCTTCTAAGTTGTCCAGGGCTGGAAAATTGTTTCACTACATCTTTTTGTGGGTTCTGAACTCTAGAATTTGATTAGAGTCATTATTTAAAGTTATTTGGAGGGGCAAGTCCCTGCCTTTACTCCACCATCTTGGCTCTGCCTTCTCTGCTTCTGTTTTATACTGACCATTAAGTGATGATAAGAGACAATGGAGTATATATTTTTTCACATTTATGCATTTCTGAAAAATAGCATCATCTCAAGGATCCCAAATTTTGCACTGAAGAATAACTTCTCCCCTCCACCAAGGTACCTTTAAGGCAGAAAGCCTTATCAAAGGTTGCAAACAATTGCATTTTTGTAGGGGTTCATGACCATTTTTGTGTTAGGGAGTCCTTTGGCAGTTTGGTGAAATAATATAGACCCCTTCTCAGAATATTTTTAAATACACAAAATACATAGGATCACAAAGACAATCAATTATGTTGAAATACAATATATTTTTGAAAATATATATATATTTTAGAACAAGTCCATGGACCCCAGTTAAGAAGCCCTCCACTAAAAGTTTTTATTGCCAAAGAAGAAGGGAAAAGAGAGAAATCTGGTTATTTTTCCTATTAAAGGAGAAATACAACTGAGAATTCTGTTGGGAGGCTGATGAATAAATACTTAATTGTCTACAAAGTCTCCTATCTGCCTACATATGGGAGAAAAAAAGATTGAATTCTGGCCTATGGCGACTTGGAATGGCAACTGAACATAGTACAGCATCTCATCTAAAGCCAAAGCAAGTAGGGTATTAGTTTTAAGAAACTGTTCTAAAAATCCCTTAAATTGCATGGAACTCTGATTTTAATGCTTTAAAAGATTAAGTTCTATGTGAGTGCTATCAGAAGCAGAATCTCTGGTTCCAAAAAGCCAGATTATTTCAAGCTTGATGCCACTGACTCATCATTTGTCTAACCCTATAAGCAAGCTTTTTTTCAAGAATTGTTTTATTAGGAACTTTGGACCCCTTTATTCCTTGAAGTCTATCCCTTTATGGAGGGGAAGCTAGGCAGCACAGTGGACAGAATTCAGTTTTTAGAGTCAGGAAGAACTGAATTCTAATTCTGCCTCAAACACTTACTAGTTGTACAGCCTGAGCAAGTCATTTACCTTCTCTCAGTCTGTTTTCTCATCTGTAAAATGGAGATAAGAGCATCTACTTCACAGGGCACTTATAAGGATGAAACAAAACATTATATGTAAAACACTTCACAAATCTTAAAGCATTATATATTAGCTAATAATAATGATAGCTAATATTTATATAGCACTATATGCTAGGCACTGTGCTAAGTACTTTACAACTGTTATCTCATTAGATCCTCACAACCACCTTGGGGGGGGGGGTGCTATTATTATCTCTATTTTACAGATGAGGAAAATGAGACAAGTAATTTGTCTGGGGTCACACAGGTGACCTGTGTCTGATGTCTGAGGTATCTGAGGCCAGGTTTGAATTCATCTTCCTGATTCCATACCCAGTGTTTTATCCACTGCATCATCTAGCTGCCCTAGTATTATCTGCCCTTCACAAATCACCTCTAGTCCCTGATAGGTAACCCTCCAGTCAAAGTTGTCTATATGAGCCCTTTTGAGAAATTAGGTGGATGATTTTGTCATTAGATTAAGGGGATAATTGGAATTTTCAGGAGAAATTACTCTCCATCCTTATATATTGAAAATAGATGCCATCTCAATTTGGGATTTCCCTCCAATGATGCAGCTTATACCTCATCCATGCCTGCCTATCCTACGTGATTTTTATCCATGCCTTCCCCTATGTTCGTGACAGAGGAACCACCTAAGGTGCTAGTGGCCTTCCTCTCCTTCTCCTGACATTATGAGGGAACCAGTGAGGCATTCTGGCTGCCCATCTGTCATCTCTGATTCTTCCCACATGACCAGCCCACCTTCTCTTCCTATACTACAATTTCTTAATGACATCATTTATGCCTGTTCTTTGATGTTCTTCATCAGTTAGATGTTGCATCCCATCAATCACATGCCTCTGAACTGCATCTGTGGGATATTCATTTTTAAATCTTCAGATGAAGGTCTATAATGTCATGTTACCATATAGCAACATCAGTGGGATATTAGTATTAAAAAGATAAGCCTTTGTTTTCATAGGAAGCTTGGGAATTAAGCTTTACATTTAATTTTCCAAAAGCAATCCAGTCCACTCTCTTCTTCCTATTTCACCCTGGTCCATATATCAATACATATATCAATGGACAAACTCTATAAGGTATTCTTCCAAATCTAAGCAATAGACACTTTTCATCCTTCTCCTCCACCCCCTTTTTTGTGGTATTTTGGGCCCGTGATTTTATTACTGTAGGGAAATCCTGGTATGGAGATAAAGATGATAGGGATAAAGATATGATCTTTACATACTAACACTGGACTCCAAACAGATGAAAACATATCCATTGTTTTATTCTGTAGCCCTAGGGAAACTGCAATGAGGTTATCTATTAATGGTGACTATTACCATCACTTTACAATCCTTATATAGCAAATAAAATAGTAAATTTTCCATTATTAAGGGGTTGACTATTCATTCTGTGAAACTTTGAGTCTCTGCTTACTCCTTTAAAAAAAAAAAACACCACCTTTTTGGTCACTTCATGATCCTCAGGGACACAGGGAGGAGGAGAAAAAAATTCAACCCAGTCAATTTTATTAGTCTTTGTCAAAAACTGCCACACAAGCCAAAGTAGCCAGTGTTTTACTCTGCAACCTTCCTAGAAGCTTCTGGGTGCTTGTGAAATAGGGGAAAGAGTTCGCACGAGCAGGGGTCCTACTTTTCCTACTATCAGAGATGAATTTACCATCCTTCCCCTACCCCACGTGTACATATACACACATACATACATTCACACACATACACACACACACACATTATCTACGCATATATCTTTACAAGCTTATGCTGGACTCCAAACATATTAAAACATACCCACCACTATAGTCTATGGCCCTAGAGAAATCATAGTGTTGATATTCACTAATGGTAAATGCAGAACATCCTTTTACAAAACCTAACTTGGCCTATCTGATTTCTACCCAGGAGGCCATATTTTTTTGGGGGGGTGGATAGGCAATGGGTTTAAGTGACTTGCCCAGGGGCAAACAGCTAGTATTATGTGTCTAAGGCTGGATTTGAACTCAGGTCCTCTTGACTCCAGGGCTGGTGCTCTATCTACTGTGCAACCCAGCTACCCCCAGGAGGCCTATTTTTGAGAGACCTCCTTAGAAAGTGGTATATATGATTCAGTACTTGGTATGCTTCTAATTAATAATGAGCCTACTTAGTACCAGGGTGATATTGACAGAATACTTCTGTCATATGACACCTAATACCTAAGCTGTCATCACTTGTAGTGGTTAAAGATCTCTCAAAACTCATCTTCATAAGAAGAACATTATTTATTTAAATTTGATTTTTAAAAATTATTTTGGTTAAATATCCAAGTGCCAAGACACACATGTTCTTGGGTCATATCCTGTTTTCCCATCTCAGAAGTAAAAAGGACTTTCATATCAAGCTGAAATTGATTATTTTACATAGCAATAGTTGATTAGCAGTTATAGTCTGACTATCTTGTCTGAGTTCCAATCTAGAATTTGTGGGATTATCAATTCTCACAGGAGAAAGGAATTTACTATATAATCTCAGAAAGCCACAGAAGCTCAAAGTCTGAAGGGAGAGTCATCTAGTCCAATCCATACTTCAGAAGAAATCCCTTCAACAAAGTCCCAGACAAAGTCATCCAGCTCACTTGATAACTCCAGTGAAAAGGGACCTACTACTTCCTAACATAGCCAAGTACCCTTTTGGATGACTCTAATTTCTAGGAAGTTTTTCCTTGTAGGAAGCCTAATTCTACCTCTCTATAACTTCTACCAATTGGTCTTTGTTCTGCCTTCCTGGGACAAGCCAAGGCAAGCAATTTATTATTTCATTTCTTTGTGTTACCATAAAGATGATTTCATGGGTAAGCACATGGTATTGCATGTGTATACAGGCGACCCCTAAAGCATAGAGATCTATTTCAATCCAGAAAGGTATGTGATTGGAATGAATAACCAAACAAACATCATCATACAATCAACCTGTTTTCTTCCATGATGGTACACATTATAGCACAAACTCTCCTATTCCCAGCTGTACCTAATGGATCAGGCTGCTTCCACTAGAGTAACAACTAATGATGATCTTATACTATTTAAAAAACAAATTATAGTAAAACCATATAATTCCCAACATCAGGGTCCAGTGTTTCTCTGACACTTAACTGGGATTTGCTCCCACAGCAAAACACAAGCCATCTAAGCCAGTTAAGTGGCTTGCTGTTGCTACTTTGCCCCAGATGACATCACCATTTGGCTTTCCAAATGTACCTCTTTGGCTCCAGCTCTTTTGGCTTATTTCCATGTAAACAGGGTCTGATTAATGTTGCAGAAGGAGGACTATGAATCACGTATTCCATTCTCTTATGGGAAGTCAGAATGTCAATTTTTCCTAGTTTCTACTACAGAGAATTGGGATATTTAATGCAGAATCCCTAGCAACGACATAGAAACTGCTGCTCCAGTGCCCAGCTGCAAGCTTCACGACATACTTTATGTAACAGCAGCTGATGAATCACCCACTGGAAGACATGCACTTAAAAATGAAACTACATTCACCAGTCCTAACCATTATTGCTTGATCACAAGCCCATTACAAGGATGCTCTTTGATGAGGGAAACAAAGGAGTAAAGGGAAACCCTTGCCATGCTTCTGAAGAGGATAAATGGGAGTGCTCCCATGTTGCCATAGATGTTCAGTCCTATAGCCTGGCTGAGGGCATGCAGTGTGGGGCTACCCTTTTTACAATTACTCTTTCCAGCTGGTAATCTGGCCAAATATGTCTGACCATTAAGTCTTATAAACTAAGCAAGGTTGAGAACAAAAACTCGACTTCTAAAAAGGCATAGAGTCTTAGCAATCTTTGCGGTCCTTGAACAAAAATAGCCTAACTGTTCTAAGTAATCCTCCGATGATTTGTAAGAATTACTGTAGATAGCTAATGAGAATGCTGTACTGGAAAGCACTCTGCCTAATAAAAATTCAAGTGAAGCAGGTGGAAGACCAGGTTTTAAAAGGTTTTACTGAAGGATACAGGTCAGGTGCTAAGGGAGTTTTGTAATTCGCATTCCATGTGGTGTCAAGCTGGTAGCATGACTAACAATGCAGCCCCTGAACACAGAACATGACAAGTGTTAAAATGAAATGCTGTAGCAACCAATTCCCAGAAAACTTGTATGTCTGCTTTTCTGCTTTGAAAAATAAGGAAACTGAAGCACAGAGGGAAAGAAAGTCTTCTTTCTTCATTGTTCCTGTAGAACCACCAAGGAAGTGACTTGAACTTCTTGAGTATACTTTGTGTGAGTATTTACTCCGTAAAGCCCTGCTCCAATGTCTCCCTCACCAAGGCATGGAAATGACCCCAGATTCTCAGAGGCTATGCCAGTAGAACATAAAATGTGGAAGCTTCTTCCATGATGGCAGTTCTCCAAGGATGACCCTGCACAAGAACTATGTGGATTATCCTTTTCTTTCCTTAAGGAGCAAGTGACTTTGCTAAGTAACAATAATGATTAAAACAATTAGCATGTATATAGTACATAGGCACTGTGCTAGGCACTTTATAAATATTATCAACTTTGATCCTCACAACAACCCAGGGAAGTGGGTTCTACTATTATCTCCATTTTGTAAATGAGGAAACTGAGGCAAACAGAGGTTAAGTGACTCGCCCAAGTTCTCGTCTTCCTGACTCCTGTAGGATGATAATAATACTTACAACAATAACAACTGAGATACAGCAGGATAAAGTTAAAAGCACTTTACATATATTATTATCGCATCTGATCTCATAATATGGCAGGGATTATTTTACCTTTTTTATATCACAGACCCCTCTGAGAGTCTGATGAAGCCTGTGGGCTCCTAGGAATAATGTTCTTAAATGTGCAAAATAAAATACATCAGATTAAAAAGGAATCAATTGTATTGAAATAAAGATGCAATTTTTTTTCCCATCCAGTTCACGGATCCCCTGAAATCTACCCCTAGACCCAAAATTAAGAACCTGTGCTGTAAGGCTGGTACCATAGGTATTATTTTCTTCATTTTACAAAAAGAAACTGAGGTTCAGAAAAGCTAAGTAATTTGACCATGGCCACATAGCTAGTAAATATCAGAGGCAGAATTTGAATCCAGATCTTCCTGATTCCAAGTCCAGCATGCTGTCTACTATGTTATACAGTAACTGTATAGACTATACTCTTCTTCATCCAAAGAACTTTTCTCTCTCAGGAAATCACATTTTCTCTCTGTGTGGTCTAATGCTTAAACTCTGGAACTTGGGAACTCCCAAATTTCTGGATATCTATAACAAAGTCTCTCCCAAAGCTGGTGCTGTTCAGGAAACCCTCCTCTGGCAAGAAGAAGCCCAAACCCTCCCTGTTCTACACAGGAGTTGGAGTTGACTGTGAATTAGACTTTGGGGCCATGTGTAATGTCTACCTCTATGCTGTGCTTCTGGTGCAAGTTGACATCCTTTGCCCCTGGCAGGAAAGGCAAAGAAATCCTTTACTCCCCATTCTTCCTTCCTGCTCTCCTCTCTTGCTATTCCACAAAGAAGCTAGAAGAGAAAGAGTAAACAGAAGTCCTAATTTAAAAAAAAAAAGATTCAATAAAGCAAAATATTGTCTTGAAGGATCTCTTTCAACAGGAAAATATCAAAAATCATACAAAATTCCATGAAAGATCTAACAAGTGATAACTTTGTTCAGCAATCCTCTAATTGTTCATATTAAGTGAGGCATAAATTGGAAAGATATACACTCACCAAAAGCATCTGCCATTGTCATGGATGATATCCCATATAGATAGAATACTAACACTCAAAGCAGTTCAACCTATCAAAAGAGGAAAAGGAAAGTGGATAAATAATGCATGTCTAGACTATATCTAATTAGATAAATGACCAATAAAGCTAGATTGTAAGTACCATAACCACTGCTGTAAGGCAGATACCAGGTAAGTAACATCCAGAGTAACTGTGGATGGACAATAAGCTTGGACCCAGAATTCAACACAAAGAGGAGAATATAATGAATGATTTAAAAAATGATTTAAAAGGATTTAAAAGGAGGTTCTTTACAAAATAATCTTTTTTTGAAAATGTTTTATTGATGCTCTTTTTTCACATTGTTCTCACTTTCCAATGATAGTCGTTCCCTCTCATCCAATCTTTCCCTATGACAAAGTATAATTAAGCAAAATAAATCCATCTAATGGACATGTTTGACAAGGTAGTCTTTATTTTGTACCTTGTAGTCTACCACCTCTTTATTTATTTATTTTACTTTAAAGTTCTCTGAAGTCATGATTGTTAACTGCATCGATCAGAGTTCTGAAGTCTTTCACTGTTTCTTTCTTTGTTTATTTCCCTTTATAGTATTATTGTTGTAGTACAAATTCTTCTGCTTATGTTTTCTTCTATCTATATCATTTCATATAGCTTTCCCAGGTTTCTCTGAATTCTTTAATTTTTTTTTTGTTGCTTCTTAACACTGCAATAATATTCTATTACATTCTATTACAGTTTGTTCAGACATTCCCCAATAAATGGGCAATCATTACTACTTTCCTTCCAGTTTTTTGCTACTGCAAAAAGTATTACCATAATTAATTTTATATCTATGGAACCTTTGCTTCTATTTTTAACATCTTTCAAGTATATGCCTAGCAGCAGTATCACTGGGTCAAAGGATATAAAATCAATACTCTTCCAGTGATGCTATATGGCTATGAATCATGCAATGCCACAGCTCCCAAAGAGTTAAATTATGAGTCACCCAAGGTACATAGCAGGCATGAGTAGGGTAGAACATGTTGCCAAAGAAAACTTGGACAGAAGCAGTATAAAGGATATCAACAGAAATGTACTACTAAAAAGGTAGGCTGGTAGTAAAAGCGAGGTATGGATGACTGGCAAACATCACTAGCATGCCCCTCAACTCCACATTAAGAGATCTAAAGGAAAGACCTCATTTTGGTGTGTGGAACTCTTGTGGAAGATTGACAGGAGAACAAAGACAAATGTTCACATCATGAGAAATCAAGGATGGGTTATGACCTTTACCATTGTAAGGAAGGAGCAACAACATCAGTGAGATCACAGATCCCTTGAAATAAAAAAAAATACTAATTGACATTTTAAGGAAACCTAGATTGTTTTCCTTTCAGTGAGCCACGGAAAGGAAACAGAGTTTTTACTGTACTATTGAGTCAGTTAATCCAGAGCTCAATGGTTTAATTTCTAAAGGAGAAAGTGAATTTTAAAGTCAATTCAAGTATTGATATCTTTCTAAAGAGATCAATGAAAGTCCTCATGATCAAAATGTGTAAGAGGAGGAATTGACCAACTGATGCAATACACAAAAACACTATCAACTACGTAGAATTTGGTAAGCACTTAACAATTTGCTTTAAAGGTTTCATTCAATATAACCTCCCCCTCAACAACTATCTCCCCTCTCCCCCCACAGACAAAGAAAGTCTAATAATTAGTCATTCAGATGAAGTATTTAATTGACCTTGTTAGAGTACAAGCTTGTAGTTCACAGGCTCTTAAATAATTCGCAGAAGCTATTTGGAAAACTAAGCTGCCAGTCCAGTGTGTTGAAATATAATTTGCATATAAGATGATATATAAAATAGAAGATGAATATAATTACTACCACACCCAAATAATGTGTTAAGACCTTTGAAAAATTCCAGAAATAGGGAATTATCAGACTCAAGGTCCACCAAGGAATAAAAGAGCCCACCTATTCTATATTCATTACAGAACAACCCTGTTTGTTGCTTGAGGCTGTGCCTACAACTGGTAAATATGGTGAACAATTCCCTAGTCTTACACAATACCTTAGAAGTAATGACACTACATTTATGTGAAGTTTCCCATCTTACCTTTCTTTGTTCCAAAGCAATAAGATTAAAGTGATTTCAGTGATTCAATAAATCAATCAACAAGTATTGATTGTCTACTACTACACTGTGCTGATCTTTGAGGTTATGAAAATAAAAGTTAAATAATCACTGAACCCAAGGAACTTATATTCTAGGGGCAGGAGACAACATGCAGAAATATAACTATAAATAGAAGATACAAGATAGCTAGATAAAGATATAAACTTAAGGATTAACTCAAAAGACTGCCCTTGGGTAGCTGTTTATATTTTTCGCCCTTTTTGTTCTTCCTATGTGGACTATGCCAATAAATGTGTATCTTGTTGAGGAAACCCTGTATTACTCTAGGACTTGTAACCAGTCCATTTCATATGGATAGGGATGGACATAAAGACAAAAGCAGGTCATCACCCTCTTTGCAACTCAGTTGACTTTCCCAGGGTCACAGGGCCAGGCTATGTCAGAGGCAGTTGAACCCAGATCTTCCTGTCTCCTAGGCTAGCTTTCTGTTCACCACACCAGAATGCTTCTCTTTTCACAATGAAGTCATCAAAAATCAAGGTACATGTTGATTTGGTTTGAAGGATCTTGTTAAGTTCTTCACAATTTCTTCTTCTTCATCATCATCTTCTATAACAGATGTTTACACATAAACTGCAATCATCTTCATCACGGTCATTTTTTAATATGCTTACTATAAGAAGCATAAAGCTAATAGCCCATGAAATGATGTTCCTTGATGCTTTGAAAAGCACAATGAAAATCCCATCAATTCTTGTCTCTCCAAGAACACTTCCAAGGTAATCTTTTCATTTAACTACAATTTCCTCTTGTCTTCTGATTTCATTAACAAAAGAATGTCAATAATGACATTTTTCATAATAATCCATCAAGGAGCATCTGAATTTGTTAGTCATTGGATAAGTATCTCACATTTAGAATCACATTAATGTATAGACAATCTAAAAAACTGATTCCTAGCACTCTTGCTTCCTTTTCTTATACTCTATCATTGTCACTGGAGAAACAGATAAGGATCGCACAAGATTGTTTTTTCACTGGTGTTCCCAAGTGTTTAGCACAGAGCCTGTATACAGTAAGAACTTAATAAATGTTTGTTGACCAAAAACAATTTTGTATTTTTATTTATTTCACAGGTCACCATGGTCAAAGAATTCATCACCTAATTTCTCTTCACTGCCTCATAACTTGCTGCTGATGGGCCTTTCAATACTTAGGTATTCTAGTTACTTGGACTGCAGAGATAGTTGATAGATAGTATCATACTCAAAGCTTTCCCATGTTGGTAGAAACTTAAGTTCACTAAACTATAGTGTTATCTTCACTACATTGAGACTTATGATTTAGGACTTTTTCATATCATTATACAATGTGAAATCTAAGATGACTCTCTGACCTCTTGCTGAAACTCTACAATGATTTTTAGATAGAAAACATGACCTTAAATCTAAAGCTTTACTTTGGGGAATAAAGAATAAATACATTTTAAAAATTATTTCATTTCACACCGGTTGCAATTCACATCAGTGAAAGAAGTGTCCACACAGATGAGATCACAGAATCATTGAAGTATTGGACAAAACAAAAATAAGTCCAAGCCTATAACTTTCAGATATAATTAAGATTATAGATTCACTGAATGTTATGGCTGGCAGGGACTTTAAAAGTTCATCTAACACAACCATCCCCCTTAACAAATGTGCCAATTGCACTCATTTGCCACCTTTGGAATGTATGCCATATGTTAGCAACCAATGCCTTATCAAGCTTCTTTAAGTGAAGTGGAAGATTGTCATTCAGGCCCAAAATATACCTATGCCATTAATATAATTCCTGGCAGATAATTAAATTAAAAGTAGAGGCCTGAATTATCCCAATAGATGCTTCAATTTTTTAATTTACACTGTGTAAGGTATATTACAAAGATAGCTTTTGATCTACTTTAATTTAATTTTCCAGTGCCTTTGCTTTAAAACAAACCAAAAAAATTAATCTTAGATTACATGTTATACACAATCATTAAACACCCAAGGCCTTGGCATTCTTCAGATACAATGCACTTAGACATAAAATTAAGAAGCACAGCACAGTTAATATTTATGCATTTTCCAGAGTTAAAGTGACTGACCAGGCAAAATGAAGGATTTTCTGATGGCATTTAACTTTTGTCATATGTTTTAGCAAAACTTTTGAGGTAGTAAAAATAAATCCAACATTTTCTTCCTTTTCATGTCTCCTCTTTCATTTTCATCACATTTTTGTGGAAAATCATTTGTACTAAAAGCTTTGAAGCTAGACTCTAGCTTATAGAATCCTGTGATTCTACGATAAGGTTAATAATTCAGTTTATTGTTTCTTTAGAAGGTAATGTGCTTATGTTCTTCTCTTGGTCCCCAGCTTTCTCTCTCATGCTTTTCCAGTGATCCACTCATCTTCCTTACAGATTACATTCTTCAATCTTGCATTCTGATTTTTTCAGTGAAGATGCAGGGTGCTGTTAGGGAAAAGCACTGGTTTGGGTCCTAGCTCTTCTGGTAATTACTTGTATAACCTTGAGTGTCTGCCTTCCCTGTTGGCTTGGTTTCCTTAACTGCAAAAGGAAGGGGACTGGAGAGCTAGAGATCTCTATGATCTCTTATAACTCCAAATCTGAGATCTGACTGGAGGATTTTAAAAAGTCATTTCCTTCCTCCATCGCTCTCCCCAGCCCCACAGCCAGTCTGAGAAAGAATGAGAGATTCAGGATTAGAGGGAAATAATTTTGAGAAAAATTTCAGGAAAAAAATAAAAGTACATTTCGAAATACAGTTTAACATTGTTGCCCATTAGTTTGTAATCATATCATCATCACGTCATGCTGATCAATTTATTAGTTGTCAGAGTTTATCAGGCTTTAAATCTTCTCATTAACTATTGCTAAATCAAAATTTTAAGTAAATAACAACAAACACGGATAGAAAGGCTTGGCCTGGGATTTAGGGAGACTTGGATTCAAGTTCCAACTCCGATTCATTGTCTATATATGAACCTGATCTAGTTACTTAGCATCTACATGAGAAATCACTGATCTGCATTGGTCTGACAGCTAAGTGGCATAATGGATAGGGTGCAGACTTGGAGTTGGAAAGATCTGAATTTAAATTCCATCCCCTCTCTGGACCTCAGTTTTTTCATCTATTAAATATGGATAATGATAGCATCTATCTCACAAAGTTGTTGTGAGGATCAAACAAGATAACACTTTGCTACATGAATGCTATTATTGTTACTATTATTATCATTTTATAATGAAAATTAACTATACCAAGTGATTATCAAAGAACTGCATAACCAGAAGAGAAGTTGGGTTGATCACAAGGAAGGGGTGACAGATGAATAATCAAAGTTCTCTGTTTGTACCCCTACATTATCAGAAAAAAAGTGAGGAGGGCCTCTAACATGATGGGTAGATCCCCTGTGGTCAACCCTGAGAGGACATGGATGGGTAGGCATAGATGAGTGGTGATCTGGATCACCGGAAGGAATCCCTGAATCAGTAAGATCACATTTTGAAAGTGAGGTTCCCTACAGTCATGTGGAAAGTCTTAAACTTAAAATTCTTATTCTTCTTTCATCTACACCAGAAGCTATAAACAGCCTGAATACTAGTATTTCTAAATATCTTTAAGAGATACTGCCCTAGCATATCCCTTGCTGATTAACTACCTTGTTATCATATTAATTATTTCAAGCCAGTAAACATTTAATCATATATCTTGATTACAAATTAAAGAGAAAGCACCTTGTAGGAGATCAATTTTATATTGGTCCCTCAAGGATGGAATTTATGGCTGAGAGTAAAGAACTGAAAAGGCTTATGGTTATAGTATAGACAAGCTTATTCATTAAATGTTTTCTCTTCATTTACCTGTCTCCTTATAAGGAAATCAGTTACCACTGTAATATAAACTTAAATGGAGAGTCTTTTCATGCTGTTAAATAAATAACTAAATATTTTACTCACACCAGTCATGTTTTAAAGCTAATATACAAAATATAAGTAGCTATCACCACAAAAATCTAGCATCTGCTAAAAGGAGGCTGATACTCTTTTTTTTAAAAAAAGTTTACCTTTTTTTTACATCAGTTATTTCTAGGTATACAACCCCAGCTGATTTTTGTTGCCACAAAAGGTATTGCCACAAATATTTTGCTATATACTTCATCTTTGCTTCTGTTTTTTACCTCCTTGTGTTATACACCTAGGACTGGGATCTCTGTGTATAACAAGTCAAACAGTTTAGTCATTTTTACAATTCTACGCTGTTATCCAGAGCAGCTGAACAAAATCACAGTTCTACCAACAGTGTTATTAGTTTTCCTATATTCCTTCATCAACATTGACTGTGTCCATTTTTTGTTACTTTTGCCAATTTTTAGGATGTGCAAGGAAACCATGTCAGTTATTTTAATTTGCCTTTGTCCAATTATTAGTGACTTGGAGCACATCTCCATATGGTCATTTATAATTTGCAATTCTAATTTAGAAAAACATTTGTGCTTATCATTTGATCCCTTATCTATTAGGAATGCTCATAGTCTTTTGGATTTGTGTTAATTCCCTATAAATCTTGGATATCAAACTTTTGTCGATTTTTGATGCCAAAAATTTTTCTCACTCAATTTCTAAATAGACCAGCCTTTCAAACAACAACCTAATATGCTTCACTTCAAATCCTAATAAAAGTCTAGAGCAGCATTGCTTAACTGTTTAAGAAGTACTGAAGGGTTCACAAGTGGAAAACCGTTTAAGAAGCCCTGGTCTAGAGCAGGAGGGTTTGTGAACACCTAGAAAGGGAAGCAGTAACCACTAAGAGTTCTCATGGGTTCATCAAGAATAAGTTATCAAGACCAACTTCATTTCTTCTTTAGACAGGTTTACTAGACTGGTAAATAAAGACGATGTCATTTGTATAGCATACTTGTAATTTGGCAAGGCATTTGAAAATCTCTCCTAATACCTTTATGGCAACATGGAATGAGGTGAACTGTAAAGTACAGTTAAGTATATTCAAAATTGGTTGAACAATCAGAGCCACATTGCTCTATTCTTTTCAATATTTTTATAAATGGCTTAGATGAAAGCATAAATGTTATGATTATCAATTTTTCATATAACATGACACTAGGAAAGATAGCTGCTTTGTGGGATGACAGAATCATGGTCCAAAAATATCTCAGTATGCTAGTATGATGAGACAAATCTAATAAGACAAAATTCAATAAGGATAAATGTAAAGTCTTAGAATTGGACTGAAAAACTCATTTATATATAGGATGGGAACACATGGCTAGATAATAGCTCATGAGAAAAAGACCTGGGGGATTTTATGGACAAGTTCAATAAAAGTCAACAAAGTGAAATGGCAATCAAAAAAGCTAATACAATCTGAGGCTACATTAAGAGATGCAAAGTTCCCAGAACAGAGGTGAGAGTCCTGCTTTACTCTACCCTACTCAGACTACATCTAGAATATCTGTGTTCAGTCTTGGATACCATACTTTAGGAAGGATATTGACAAACTGTGACATACCCAGAAGGCAACCAGCTCTAGGCTGAACTATTGCAACAGCCTCCTTGATTCAAGTCTCTCTCTGCTCTAATCCATCTTCCTCACACCTACCAAAGGGATGTTCCTAAAGTGTATGGCCAACAACAGCAATTAGTTTCTCAAAAAACTTGAGGAATTTTTTATTATCTCTGGATCAAATATGATTTCCTTTGTTTTGCATTTAAAGCTCTTCATAAACTGTCCCAAACTACCTTTCTGGCTCTAATATACATTTCTTCCCTTCACACACAGGGGTAGGCCTGATGATGCCACCATATTAGTCTAGGCTTCATACTGGGATGACATGAGGCCATTGCACTTAGCTTTGGTAGACATATCTTCCTGCTTATAGAAACCTATCTGGTCAGCATGGTAGGGTATGGTGACTCCTGTATTGTCAGGGCTTCTACCATGTCTGAGAGGCCTAGACTCCTTGAGCTTGGGACTTTTATACCCTTAGTGACAAGAAAGCCATGTCAATATGGACAGAGGCTAGCAGGGAGCTGTGTCAAGAGAGGCAGTTATGTCCTAGGGACACCTTTATTACTTTTTAGGGAAAACTAACCCATGACAAGGACACTAAGTGACATGGGGCATGAAAACTAACCTGAACCATATTATGGGGTGCAAAAGGGGAAGACAAAGGAAATCTTGGTAGGTATTAGTCCTATCACAACTCATTATATGATCTAATCAAATTGGTCTTCTTACTGAACTTATACACAACACTATTTCTTACCTTTGCATTTGCTGCCCTCCATGCTCAGAATGTACCACCTCTGGACCTCTACTTCCTAAGATCAGTAGTCTCTTTCAAATTTCAGCTCTAGTAATACCTTGTACATGAGGCTCTTCCTGATCCCTCAGTTGGTAATATTTCCTCCCTCCCCCCAAAAAAATTTATATCTCTTTTGTGTCTATTTTGCATATACCTATTTATATGGCTTAGAGGGGCCATCCCAAAAAGTGTGTATGTGCCTAGAAGTCCACTAGAAACTTTCAGGGACTCCAGAGACATGGTGACTCAATGCTTCTGTCCTTGGGGAATAACAAAACTTCCTGGCTGCTTCTGGCTCTAAGGTAAATCAGTGGTGAAAGGGCTTTGTGTTTGGAGGCAGTCCTTTTATTGGTTGCTGAACAGAAAGAGCTGATGACTCAGTGGAAGTGACCCAGGGATGAGCTGGAGCCAATTAAGCCCACTGTTAAAGTTTCAGTGTGAGCAGTCACATCTTACTACAAATCAAGGCTTGATTTATTGTTTTGTTGATTATCTAGACTTCAGAAAGTGTTAACAATGCAGACCAAACTTAAAAGTGTGTGCATCTTTTTTTTCTTTTCTTCTTTTTTTTTGAGAGCCCAATTGTTACATTTACTAGCGCACCACTGGAGTGACCCCACTCTCAGCACTTGTTGTCTGTTCCATCTTCACATATCTAGGATATGAAGTTGCTTTCCTCAAGGGGCAAAGTAGGGGTACTACCTCTGTCCTACACCTCAGCTACCACGCAGCTGTGAATAAATGGCAGATAAAGGACATAATGTGCCTAGAAGAACCTAAGCCTCAGTTTGCAGATGCCTCTCTTTTGCTTACTCTTCCCTGATCTTAGGTGGATGAGTATCTATTCCTAGATGGACATGTACAAAGTTGGATGTGACCTGGTGAGTGTGAGAGGTCTTGCATCTATGTCTACCTGCCTACTAGGCATCTTAAACTGGATGACACTTTAAGACACAGACAACTTAAACTCAACAAGTCCAAAACAGAATTCCTTATCTTTCCCTCCAAGCCCTCCCTTCTTCCCAATTTTCCTATTTACTATCGAGTACACCACTATCCTCCCACCAACCCAGGCCGGCAACTTGAGTGTCATATGTGACTCCTCATTCTCAACCCCATGGCCAATATGCTGCCATGTCTTATCTTCATAGCATCTCTAATGTACTCTCCCATCTCTCCTCTGACACTGCTACTACCCTGGTACAAGTTTTCATCACATTTCTCCTGGACCATGGCAAAAGTTTTCTGGTTGCCTTCCTGCCTCATGTCTCTCCTCACTACAATCCATTCTCCACTAAGCTGACAACATGATCTTTCTAAAGCACAGAACTGGTCATGTCACAAACTCCTTTACTCAATAAACTCCAATGGCTCCTTCAGGAACAAATATAAAATCCCATGGCTTTAGAAGCCTTTCCACAACCTAATATCTTCCTACCTTTCCAGTCTTCTTACACTTTACTCTCTTCCATGTATTCTACAATTCAGAAATATTGGCCTCCTGGATGGCCTTACTTATCTCCTGATGCCATGCTTTTTCAATGGTTATTCCCCATGACTGGAATTCTCTTTCTCTCTCTCCATCTCCACCTCTTGGCTTCCCAGGCTTCCTTCAAAGCTCAGTTAAAATCCCACCTTCTGCAAGGAGCCTTTTCTGGTTCTTCTCAACGCTAGTACCCTCTTCCCTCTGAAATAACCTTCAGTTTACCCTGTATATATTTTGTATATATACAATTTTTTTCAATGTGGTCTCACCCATTAGATGGCGAGCTCCTTGAAAACAAGGAGGGGTTTGGGGTTTTTTGTTTTGGTTTGGTTTTTTGCCTTTTTTGTATCTCCAGTTTCTTCTGGTGGTAAAGGTGAAGAGTGACATTAAGTGCCTTGCAAGCACTTAATAAATTCATGTTGACTTAACTTTTTATTCTGATGAGGTTTAGATATCAGCCTCTCAGCAGATTGTAGCAGTAGTTATGTTGTTACTGAATCCTATTTTTCACTGCATGTCATGAGTATTTTATGTCCATTAGTATTTATTTTCTGTGTAGGAAAAAATATCTGCCCCATACCTGATTTACATTGTATAATGAATGCTTTTTAATTCCTACTCTGGAGAGATACAGACATGAGTTAAAAAAAAAAACTTAAGCCTTAAATAACCTTTCTCTGGGGCTCCAAGGTAAGAGGAATATAATTAGCCAAAGAATGTGACAAAAGAAAAGCCAGCCCCACTCTTATTAGAGGCCAAGCTTCTCCCAAATTGAGCCTACTCCACATCACATGCATGGGTCCAGAGTAGAAGTACCCATTAGATAAAGGAAGTGAGTACAGTACCCCAAACACTTGGGTCCAACAGTAATTTGTTAATGTTATTAGAAATGTTACCTTCTTGGAAGGAGAGACAGTTTCAATTTCTTCTTTGTAGTCTATTATGCTTAATAAATGCTGATTAATCAATTGATTGATTAAACCGGAATGGTGAGAGTGCCTGAAACCATAATACACAAAGGTTGGTTGAAGGAAATATTTATCCTGAAGAAGGGAAGACTTAGGGAGGATGTGATAGCTATCTTTAAGTATCTGAAGGGCTGTCACGTGGAAGAAGGATTAAACTTGTTTTGCTTAGCCCTAGAGAGCAAAACTAGGAGCAACATGTTAGAATTGAATCAAATTTCAGTTCAATATGAAGGGAAAACTTCAAAACAATTAGAGCTGTCAAAAAGTAGGATGGGTTGCTTCAGGAGGCAATTAGTTCCCCATTACTATAGGCCTTAAAGCAGAGGACAAATGACCACTTTTCAAAAGTATGTTGTGGAGAGGATGCCTGCTAAATTGGATGAAATTACATTGGAAGAAAGGGACAGGTTGGGAAGAATGTCAGAGTTAGAGTTGGAGGATGTGGTTTTGAATGCCCTCTCTGTTGCATATTACCATGTGACCTGGGAAAAATCATTTCATCTCTCTAAGATTCTGTTTTTTCATATGTAAACTGAGGGATTTAGACTGGTGTTGCCCAATGGATGTAGTGATGGTGGGCAGTTTGGATGAGAAGCACTTTCCTCCCTCTCTTTGGATTTTGGATGCAACTGATTCTCCCTCACTGTGAAAATGTTCATCCATTGGGACCACCTCTGAGTGTGACTTTTTTATAAAGTTCCTTCTTCTAATGACTTTCCCTTCTCTTGCCTGGGGGCTAGAGAAGACCATAAGGTGAAGAGTGACATTCCTACTTTAAGTTCAAACGCTCTTGATTTCTTATGGCTTCCTTTCTCTGCAAAGTTAGAAGGATTAAAATAAGATAATTAACAAAATTCAAAAAAGGTTCTGAGCCATCAAGCAATTTGTTGAGGGCCAAGCTAGGAGAGTATTCTCTCAGCTGGTTTAATCCAAAGCACATCATTCACTACTTCCTGTCCCACCTCTCTGACCTCCAATCTCTACAGCAAATACACTAACTCAGGATGCACTAAAAAGTATTCTACTCTATCCAGAACCATCACTAAAATATAAACATCCAGTAAGGAAATTTAAACAATCAAAGAAACACTTAATGGTAACCATTGTTGACTTTATGTTTCGGTCGTTCAGCCTTCATTTTCAAACAGGATCAATGACATCACAGATGTTGTCTTCACTTGCGCATGAATTGGATTTAAGTGAGGCAGAGTTATGCAAAGTCATCAGCCTTACTCCCTCTTCCAAAGTCACTGATGTCCAGTGGTAGGACAAAAGATGACTGGCAATGGCCCAAGATGCAATGGACAACCTTGGCTTCAGCCACCTTCACGTTGATTGAAACAAACTGTTCTTATCCACCCATTCTGCTGGAGGAAGTCTTTACATGCTTGGGGGTATTTGAGGTACTGAGGTATCTGAGGCCTATTGGTTTCCCTTAACCTGGTTTAGCCCATCTGCTGAGATGGTTTTACTAGTGTGTGGCTGCTCTGCATGCAGCATCTTGGAGCCGTGGGTGATGGGTAAACACCAAAGGAGGATGAGCAGGGCTGAAAAGGCTCAGCAAGCCCTCACGCTAGAGGAGCTGGTCCTCCCTGAACACCCTACACACCTTTGGCTATATGTAGGCAGTAATAAAATAAAAAGGGGAGAAAGTGGTTCATCATTAATTGAATGGTTCCTCTGAGTAGACAATTCTTTTATCCCTTGTTGGTTTCACATAATAAGCCAAACAGGGAATAAGAGAAAAAACAAGATTCAATATGGTATGAGGCTGAGTAGGATTCCTAGGAAGCATCTTCCAGGTACTACTACCATCACCACTCTCATCTTGACTCTCTCCAACTATCTCTCTTCCTTTCTCCAAAGAGAATTAAAAATTGCTGCTACAACAGAAGACTGTTCCCCCCTTCCCAATCCAATTGCACAATAGCTTCTGTCGCAACCTAATCTGGGAAGAAATACAACACCCTGGATCTTTAGCAACTTAGACTCTCCTCCCCCAAAAGGTGGCTAGACCAAGCTTTGCCTAAAAAATCATTACTCTAAACTCTAACATCCCTTCTAGCTCTAAATCCTATGGTCATTTCCAACTCTTTGGACAGACTATGCTGTCAAACTCTAAAAGAAATGGGGGATACCAAACCATAAGGATCCCTGCTGGCCACATATTCACTTAGAAAACCACATATTAACATTATTTATGTTCTCTTGTATTTTTATTTATTTTGTTAAATATTTCTCAATTGCATTTTAATCTGGTTCAGGCTATAGGCAGCAATATTTGACACTTTTGCTCTATATTATGTCCACATTCTTGAGGATCTATACTATGAGTTTAAATGCTTACCTGGTAGGTGCATAATCTTTGTATAATTGCTACGGAAGTTATTTTTCTCCTAAGAAGTCTTGGGATAGAGAATTTTGAAATTGTCCAAGATTGTAGAGGCTGTCAGGGTGCTGAAAGATCACAACATATGACAAACAGCTATCTAGACAGTTTTTCCACTTTGGCTTTGCTCCCCCCTTGACTCTTCTCTTAAACTTCTGATGACAGGTAGTGATTCCAGGAAGCAAAAAGAAGTGGCTCACTATCACTTTATATTACAAGTGAGTAATGGTTCAGATACATACAACTGCTCCAGAAATGGTACCAACACCATTTCTTTGCAAGCCTCATCACCATTCTCCGGCCACTTTCCCTTTCTCTTAGTTCTCTCCCATTCTCCAAGTCAGCACTCCGTACTTTTGTGACATTTTTCTCCCTTCAGAGTTGACCTCTGAAGCTAATTTCAGTCTCACTCGTACAGAAATGGAAAGCGGTGAAGAACAGAAGGCCAAGAAACATGGTGTAAGTTGCTCCAAGCTCCATATTGGACTACAGATTGATGACATCATAAGAGCTAGAGGAAGAATATCAAACTCATCCCTCTAATTTGTTTTGCCAGAATAAGGTTTCTTATACACTAGTCTGATCATGCTGCTCCTCTACTCAAAAATCTTCACTAACTCCATTTTGTCTCCAAAGGAAAATTCAATGTATGTTTCCTAGCATTCAAGGCTCTGAGTGTTAACCGGCACCATCCTACCTCGTTACTCCCTCCTATGTTCCAATAAACGGTACTACTCTTTGACCCCTAAAAGAACATATCCTTTCCTGCTTATGTTGTTCCCTGTACCTGGCATGCTCTTTTCCCTTCTTCACCGAATGAATTTCTGTTTTTTTAAAGCTCAATTCAAATGTCAGGTCCTCCATTAATTAGTCTTTTGTGATAGGTACAATAGCCACTAAGATCTCTGCCTCATAGGCTAGTTTTTCTCTAAAAAGTAATAAAAACTTGGAACTTAATTGGTCAAGGAATATAAGTCTCAAACTGGTAACAAATTTATTGGTTGTCTAAAGTATAAAAAGTCAAACTCACAAGGAGGTGGAGCAGTTAAGGTTTGATACATTCTTCTGACCTGGTAAACCACCATGGCAAATGAAGAAGCAAGGGAGCTACGCCTAGATATTCTTTCCACGTTATTGTTAAGTAAACCAACTTTTGTTAAATGTTAGCTTGTCTACGAATGTCTCATTTTATTCCAAGCCCAAGCCTGAACTTCTGGACTGTCATAAGTCAGGCCTGGCCATAATATTTCCTTTTATCATCTATATCAGGGTTTCTTAATCATTTTTTTTGTGTCATAGACCCCTTTGACAATCTGGAGAAGCCTATGAATATCAGAATAATGTTTTTAAATGCATAAAATACATAGAATTACAACAAAAAGTAATTATACTGTAATATAATTATCAAAATATATATTTTTAAATTTACAGACCCCTTGAAATCTATCCACAGACCCTTTATGGGTCCATCACCCCAGGTTAAGGATCTCTAATATATACAGATACAGAATAATTTTATTCAATAAACATTGTGTGAAATTAGAGGCAGGAAAGAAACTTTCTTGATATCTCTTATAGCACTTTGTTTTGCAACTCTCTAACATACATATCACATGTTACATATTATAGTTCTATGCATTTTTGCCTTATCTCTCTGCTAGACTCTAAGTTCTGTGATGGCAGGGACAGCATCTTATCTAAATTCATACTTTTCCAGTGCTTAGCTTGGTACGCTATACAGGTAAAATGCTCAATAAATGTTTGTTGTATGAAGGATGAATGAATGGTTTTAAAGAACTCATTGGTGAAAGAATTCCATGGTATATTTATTAGTGGAGCTACCACTGATAAAGCATATGATCCTCTAATGGCTGCCCTCTGGGAGCACCTCAGAATTTTTATAACATCTGCTAGAATTAAGAAGAGTATCCCCTCATGCTTACAAATCCACACCAGCATAAGAGAAGACTGGACTACCAATCTACCTACTTGTTACCGAAAAGCAATAAATTCCCCCACGGCAGTACCCTCTTACTTGCTTAAGTTGTTCCCTATGCCTGAAATGAAAGCCCTTTCCCTTTGTCTTCATGCAGTGGATTTCTAATTATTTTTAAAAGTCCATTCAAATGTCACTTCCTCCACTATATTAGCCTTCTGTGATAGGAACAATTAACTTCTAAGATCTCTGCCACATAGGCTAGTTTTTCTCTAAAAAGTAATGAAATCTTGAGATAATTGGTCAAGGAATCTAGCTGGTAACAGCTTCCTGGATGCCTGAAATTTAAAAGGCCAAATATGGAGGTAGTTTTGTGCTATGGCAATTTTTTTTTAACCTCAACCAGTGGAGTCAAAAATAATAGCAAAAAGGCTAAGAGTTTTTGCTGTAAGAAAAAGGAGCTGTGAAAGGCAGAAGACTAGAGTCTGACCAACGTTCTCAAGCAGCTAGCTAGTGAAGTCACTCACAGTAAACAGTCCCTTCCCATCCTCCTTTTCCCCTGTTCTAGCTTAGTGAGCTCACACTAGATACCACAAGATCCTGCCTTCACTTTCTTTTCTAGCCCTGGACTCCTGAAAGAGGCTGGTAGGTTACTCCCTACGGCTAGATCACACTTTGAGAATCATAAAAGTAGAGCTGAGAAGCTTGACTAATATTCATATAGTATTCAACTTTTACTTAAACCTGAACTTAAATATAATTCAAGCAATTATTTCTTATACATTATTCCTTAAATTTTTGTTTAATTGAATTAAACCTTCCAAAGTCACTTTCTCAATCACTTGAAGGTAAAGATGTATAAGGTAAAGATTAAAACTGATACTAGTTATACAGGGACATCCAGGAGTAGAGGAAGGAACATTTAAAATGCAGCCAGAAAACCTGTGTTCAAACTCTGATTCTGCTACTTTGTTACCCATGTAACTGGTAGTGAATCACTCAAAACTCTCTGGGACTGCTTCCTCATCTGCACAATTTGGAGAGAAGGGAAAGATTAAATAACATCTAAGGTTCTTCCAGCTATAAAGCTATGACCCTAAAAAGAAGGAAATCTACCTCATTTTCAGTTATTTCAACATCCAGGTTTTTTAATATTTTTAATATTTGGCTTCACAGTCCCCTGACCTCAAAACCAATATAGACAGTTCTTGTTTTATGTAAATCTATATTATGCAAATTTAGAAATCTGCATTCCCCCCCAAAAAAAAACTCCAAGTGAAGGAGAAGAATGGAAGCCTAGAGAGACCTCCACTTCTGCTGCCTAATCAGGGGCTTAGCTTGAGACCTCCCCTGTGGAGAGAGGAGACCTTTGCTGGGCTCTGGGAACCCATCTACATCTGCCCCTGTCCATTCCACTCCCCCCCCTCGACCTAGCCTCTCCTGTCTGTGTCTGTGCCTGACTCCCCATGTGTCTGCCTCTTCTCCTTTCCCCCTTCTTCTTGTTTCCAGCCAGGCTCCCACCTAGCTGGCCTCATGTTCCTCCTCCTACTCTTGATTGTCTGTCCGTAGGCCCCAAGTGTCCTCAAATGGTGTGTTGACCCCCTCCCTCTCTGGGCACACAGCTCCCTTCCTGCATCCTTCCCCCTCTTCCTTCCCCACATCAGTGGGCAAATTTGTATTACTTAAAAATTACTTTCTACTACACCCAAAGGGCTATAAAATCTTGCATACCCTTTGATCAAGCAATACCACTATGAGGTTTGTATCTCGAAGAGATAAAAAACAAAAAGGAAAAGGACCTATATATGTACAAAAATATTTATAGCAGCTTTTTGGGTGACAGCAAAGATTTGGAAATTGAGGGGCTATCCATCAATTGGGGAATGGCTGACCAACCTCTTGTACATGATGCCCAGCTGTTATGCTAGTTGTAAGTTATGCTAGGGTGTAAGAAATGCTGTAAGAAATGTAAGGAATGACAAGCAAGATGCTCTCGGAAAAAAGCTGGAAAGACTTAGATGAACTGAAGCAAAGTGAGATGAGCAGAACCAATATCATATGGTGACCAACTGTGAATGACTTAGCTATTCTCAGCAATACAATGATCCAAGACAATTCTGAAGGACCTATGATGAAAAATGCTATCCATCTCCAGAGAAAGAACTGATGGAGTCTGAATGCAGATCGAAGCACACTTTTTCTTTACTTTATTTTTCTTGGGGCTTTTTTGTCTGTGTTTTCTTTTACAACATGACTAACATAGAAATATGTTTTGCATGACTGCACATGTATAATCTATATCAAATTTCTTGTCTTCTCAATTGAGGAGGGAAGGAGAGAATTTGGAACTCAAAAAATTCAAAAAACAAATATTTTAAACTGTTTTTACAAATAATTGGGGGAAAATAAAATATTTAATTATTTTTTAAAATTGCTTTCCATACAGGTCTAAAGAACTTATATAAAGCAAGAACTGTCTGTACATGAATAAATGAACAAATAACAAAACATTTCTTAAACACTCATTATATGTGAAGCACTGGGGAAACAAATAGAAAATCAAGACAGTCCCTGCTTCCAAGGAGTCATACTCCAAATGAGGGAAGATAACACATTTATGTCCCTTATAAGTCAATGGACTTTTAGCATTCATATAAAATGGACAACTTAGAGATTCTTGAACTTTCTTTCCTCTGCATCTTTGCTAATACTGTTTCCTCTGCCTGCAGTGCCTTGGCCCTGCTACTACCACCTGCAATTCTTTTTTTCTTAAAAATCCTACCGATCCTATTTGTTAAAATATTACCAACCCTTCAGGGCCCAGATAAAATATAAACTCTTTCATGAAGTTTTACATGATGTGGATCCCTGGCTGGGAGTGATCTCTTCTTCCTCTGAAATTATTTGGAACAGGACGATCTAAGTTGGAATCACAGCCTGGCCCCTTGCTGAGCAAGTTATCACAGTTCTGGACTTCCGTTTCACCTCAGCTGTCAAATTGCACTAGATGACCCCTAAAGTCCCATTACAATGATAAACCCTATGACTCCGTTATAGTGATTTAACTGCATCTTCTCTCTCTCACTAGATTGTAAGCTTCTTGCGAATGAGTTCTTATCTTTCAATTCTTGTTCCAAATCTCCTTGGGGGAGAACAAGGTCTATAACTAGGAATATTTTCACCTAGGGTAATAGTCGGGGGAATTAAGGACAATTCCAACAGTGGATGCAGAGGGGATAGGATGTTGGTGGGAAAAGTGGGTCCCACAGAAAAGATGCTGTGGCAGCAGGGCCCTGAGGGGTTGATTGAGACCAGCTGTATCAACAGATGAGAAAAGGGGATGGCAGTTACCCAAAGGACCATGCACACTGCCTGACCCACTATTTCAGCACCCTAGCACAAAGCCCTGACTGCCTCCTTCGTAATTGCTACATTTCTGACTAGCACTGAACCTAGATCATACTAGGCTTTCAATAACTATTTACTAAGTAAAGGAATTTAATTAATTAAATCAACATCCCACTAAGAAATTTATTAGAAATCTCTGCAGCAGTCTTGGCAATTTCAAATATTAAGTCCTGACAGTAACTGGTTTGTCATTTTTTTTTAAAGATCATGAATTTTATAACACAGCATACATGTTTATGAAAGGGTAGGATCTGTGAGAAGTTTAATCTTTTCAGTGACTTGGATGCAGCATTCTCCTCCATCCCCTCCATTCATGACACCCCACCTCCCAATTTGCAACACCTCTGTTCCACTGTTCTTTAGTTCTCATCTCTGAATCAGAGCTTTTGTGTTGAATGACCTTCAAACAGATGTCCTAAGCAAAGGTACCAGTGAGAAGAAATGTCACAGAGCATAGAGCCCCAGCACTGAAAAGAAGGTTTCTGAAAGGAACGACAGATGGCATTGAGTCTCCCCCAACTCCATGGTGAAGACACTTGGCAGCCAAAAGAACAGGGACAGAAGTGGGGTTGATTTCATTGCTTTACTGTGCCTGACTCAAAGGGGGGAAAAAAAATCCAGTGTGTTTCTACTTTACTTTCACCAACTGCTTCCTGTGAATATGTTGAAAATCTTCCAGAACAGATTAATGTCACTTCTGCATCTGGGACTCTCATTTTTTATAACTTCATTGGAACAAAACAAAATTCAAATCCTAACTATGGCTTATACCTATCCTCATTTCCCTCCTAAATAATCTGAGTTATTTCTGCAAGTAAATAAACATACACAAATTCTGTGATAACAAAAGAACATTTGGATTAAAGTATGATGAATTACAAGACAGATGCTCTACCAAAGAGATGACCCTGAAAACTTGTCCTTGGCAAAATGGATGTGTCCCTTAAAGCAGCCAGTATCTTTATCCTTTATTTTCCATGTCCTTTCTGGCTCTGTATCTGTACTCCCATAACAGAGTGCAGAACCTGGTATACCAGGTATCTTGCAATCAGTGTACACAGCCAATCTACATAATTCAGGGTTCTCACTCCTACACATACAACATACCCCACCCCTCACCCTCTACTCCGCCAAAAAAAGAAAAGAAAAACTGTTTTGTTTGTTTTTTTGCCCTTAATAGACAGTTTGGATTCCCAAATTATCTTTGCCTGTGTAGACATAGCCATCTTCCACACCCTAGCTTGTGAACTACATGCTTTCTTTGCTTTTTTTTTTTCCAGAGCAATCTTAGTTTAAATGAAGAAAATGCCAGGTTCTCTGGGATGGGAACAGGAGTACTCTGCAAGCACCTGCTCATGGCAGGCAACTGGAGCAATTTAACTCCAGGTTACAGACTCAGTTTGCAGATGAGCCAGCCATGAAACAAGAGGAGGCATGTGGAACATAGCTGTTTCACAATTTCCCCATGTCTGATACCAAATCTCAAGGCGTTATACTCTTCCACGTACACCAGGCCCAAGACCCCTTAAGGGGATGTTGTCATAGCTACCACTTTAAAAATACCAAATACATGATGACTGAAACGCATTTAAGGTCCTATCACCAAAACAAAAGTGTTTGTGTCTTTTTTGCCATGTGCAACCATTGCTGTTGTTTCTCTTTTAGTTCATTCAAATGTGGATGGGGTGTTTTGCAATGAGTTTACTTGAACATGATTTATTTAACCTTTGCAAAGAAAAGAAACCATAACTCAGGAGACAAGAATGATGACTACCAGGATTACTATCCCTAAACTGGCATTTTTTTTTAATCAGAAAAGCACAAAGGACCCAGAGTCTCTGATAATGAACGTAATATATGATTGCCATAAAAAAGTTCACCGTCCTTTCAATTTCAATTTACTCTACTATAAATCAGTGAACCACTTAATCAAATATTCTTCCACTTTAATTGTTTTATCTTGCTTTTATGTTAAATCTCACTGAGTTACTGCTGGCACCAGTCTTCACATTATAGAAAAAATGTCAGTGATTTGCCCATAATTAGTCTAAAACTCAAATATTGCATCTGAACATTAACCAGATTGGAGGAAGCCATCACAATTGTACTGGACCAGTAAAGCCAATCCAAGTCAAAAAGCACATTTGGATTAGGCCAGTTTGCAATCCATCTGTAGCCAAACTCAGGAATCAGAATTTCTGCTATTGAGCTAACTGCAATTTTTAAAACAAATCTTTTCTTCTTTTCTCATGGCTGTCTCCCACACTATCTTGGGAGAGGGTGTCCCTTCAATTCCTTAGCCCCAAAACTGTCCATTTAAGATGCACAGACACTTGCCTGAACTGGCCCAACAGTTCCCATGAGAAAATATGTCAACACAATATACTTTGTAAGTCTGAAGTCAAACTTCAGTGTTTGCATTGAAGGGCACTTTCTTGGTATTGTAAAAGACAAGAAACTGTCCCTGGTGGATAATTTGGGTCTGTAAACGAGAAAGGGAAAGAAAAATTGAATTCCATGTTATTGATTGAGAAACACCTTCCTGAAAAGGCCTACAGGGACAGCCTGATGTAAGCATTACTACTGAATCATTTAAACCAATATATTTCTGGGAAAGGAGGGATCATAATAATGACAACTCGTAGTATTCTCCTTGCAATCAGACTGTGAGGTAGGGATGGAATGAATATTATTTGAATATGCCCTGATCTCAGAAATGAGCACCCAAGATCATTTATATGCTTGCCTTGCAGTTGTAAAATAGTCTAAAACAAACTGAGAATTAAGGGATCTCCAAACTTGCCCATCTGCTCTTTGACTGTTCACCTAATAAATGACAATATTACCCCCTACTTGTTCAGGATTAAGCAATGAGAATGAGAAAAGCTGGTTCTCAGCTCACTGTCATTAATTATTCACTAAGCAATTTTTTTGGAAAATAAAAATTCATAACCCTAAAGTAAACATAGGGATTAGACACCCGATGGGGAACTCTCAGGTAAGGAAACTTACTCTACCAAATGGAGGTCAGTCAGCAACTTCTCTACATTTCCAGTCTTAGTGAGTTGCCTAGGGTATCAGAAGGTTAAATGGCTGATCCAGGTCACACTATCAGTACTCAGGATTTGAATCCAGGTCTTAATGTCTCCAAGGCTAGCCCTCTACCTGCCATGTCAAGTGGCCTCCCTCCCAAAGCAAAAGCTAGAAAAAAAATTAAACATTTTCCACTTTAATGATCTAACACCAAATACTATTTCAATATTTCAAGGTCCTGTGATTTCATCAGTTTAATTCACTAGACATTCATTAAATGCTAGGTACAAGGCACCTAGTCTCCAGGACTATAAGGATAAATATGAAAAAAAAAATTCTGCTCTCAAGAGCTAATCTAATAGGGAACTATGTGTAATTAAATTTATTCCATATGAATACTCAAGTCACTCTATCAGTCAATAAACATATATTAAGCCCTTCCTATGTGCCAGATACTGTGCTAAGAGCTAGGGATACAAAGAAAAGAAAAAAACAGTCCCTGCTCTCAAGGAGCTTATAGTCTAGTGAGGGAAATAACATACAAATGACTGTACACAGGATAAATTGGAAATAATCAACAGAGGGAAGGCACTAGAATTAAGGGTGATTGGGAAAGGCTTCTGTAGAAATCAGGATTTCAGCTGGGACCTGAAGGAAACCAGGACATGGATAGGAGGGTAAGCATCACATGCATGTGGAACAGCCAATGAAAATTCCTAAAGTTGAGAGATTCAACAGTAAGGAGGCCAATGTCACTGGATTGTAAAATATGGAGGGAAATGGGTAGATGATTGGAAAGGTAGGGGAGGGGCAGGTTATGAACAGCTGGAAGTGATAAGGAGCCACTGGAGTTTACTGAGTAGGGAAGAGGGGAGGAGTGATGATATGGTCAATCCTATATTTTAGGAAGATCATTTTGACAGCTAAGTAGAGGATGAATTGGAGAGCTAGAAACTTGTGGCTAGTAAACCAACCAGCAGATTGTTGCAATAGTTCAGTGTGAAAGAAGGCCTATATTAGGATGGTGATAACATCAGAGGAAAGGAGGCCTATATGAGAGATGTTAGGAAGGCTTTTAAGTCCTCCCCACACCTAGACGGTTTTCAAGAGTTGCTAGAAGGACCAAAAGTTTCACCACCTACTTCTAACTTGGTAATTAGTATCTCCAAATGAGGTTTGGGGCTGCTTCCAAGATAATAGAAACAGAGTTCATATCTTGACCTGGTCTTCAGAAATGAAGCATTTTGATTATTTCCACATTAAGAGTAGCACAGTTTTCCACAAAACTTGAACAGGAAAAAACGTTTATATTCATGGAGGAAAAGTAATATTCTTCTCTGAAAAAAATAACTTAAATATATTCTTTGAGCCTACTAAAAAGGTGTATCAGTTTAGGGGTCTAAATCAAAGGAGTACAAGGTAAATAATGGAAAAACTTCCAGCCTCTGATTTTAAAATGACCACCATATAGTTTATATTTCAATACTCTGAAGCTCTATAACTTTGTTAAGTGTGGGTATTTCCTCTTCTAGTTAAGATCACAACCCCTCTATAACTCAAAAATCTTCATAATTCTGTGGTCAATCCAGTGATGAGCATCTCTGAACTTAATTAAGCTGCTCCTTGGACAAAAACTGTCACTGGGTCCATATGTGCAAAGCTTTTGCCAAGAGAACTATAAAAGCTTGTGCTCCATTGACATTTACTATTAAATCCAAGGTCATTTCTATGGCATGATAAGGCACCAGAACAGGACTTTACTGAAGCATAAAGCAATCAAAATTTAACACATTTAAGAAAAAGTAAGGTTTTTAGGGGTGGGATATTAGTCATACAACAAACTTATTTACCAATAGTTTTCATTTATACAGTAGTTTGTAAAATGCTCTGGGGCCCTTTGAGATGAAAGGCATTGTATAAATGCAATGTGTTATTATATTAATTATTCTCATTTTCATACTTACCACATCAGAAAGGTGTGGTCAAACTATATTTATTACATAGATGTAGTCATAATTATCATATCAGTGTGCATCTATAGAAAAGAAGCAAAATACATCCCATTAAAGAAAAGGCCTTTATAGGACATTATTAATATTTCTGCTAATGGAATTTTCTGATTAACAACCATATATTATAATGTTTGAATAACTTTTAGAAAGATTAATTCCCATGCTCTATCCGAAGCAATATTTTTTCTGGCTGAAATTAGGCTTTAAAAACAAAGTGTCAGCAAAATGAACTGACTATTCCAGTTACGAGTTCCAGAAACTTCTAGTATGGGCAGTTAAAAGTGATTTAAGAAAGGCAAAAATCATTCTTTCACCAATGTATATGTTAAACCTGTAAATTGATATATCAAAACCCTGACCTGAATATAGCAATTTGTCTCTCTTTGCCTGCTGTGGTATATTCCACAGCTGCCTCCCAGATAATGTACTGATTGTAACTTTCTTAATTTACACAGCCTTTAAGTCTAATCTCATGAGCCAGCCTAAAGGGTTTCCTCATCCATTGAAATGCCAGAATAATTGAAATTGTCTTCAGCAGACAGTCAGGCAATAATGAATATTTTACTCCGCTGATTGCATGTCAAGGTTACATATAGTTCTGCAAACAGAAGTAATCCCAGGGCTCTTCCCAGCCAAGCTTTCCCAGTGCCTAGGAAGCACTAACCTTTGGCATGGGGTACAATATCTACAGCTTCCCCTTTCACAGGATCCCACAAGTTAGCCGACGCCCACCAAGCTTCTAAACACTGAGGAGCAGCCCTGTTGCCAAAAGAACAATACCCTCACTGGCTTCTCTAACTCTCTAGAGGCAGATTAAAGTCTGGGAAAGGTTCTGTTTGTCCAGTTTTCCTAGAGGAACGGCAGCACGAGCAAGGGGTAGGAGTCTGGCTGCCTGTGGGATTAAGAGGAAATACACAAGTAGTTAAGCAAAAGAAGCAGCAATAATGCAACCTGAGAAGATGTCAGCCTCGATAAGCTTTTCTTGTCCCTCTAAAATTTTTAGCCTAGGCTCATCTAAAATCAGCAGCTGTGCAGCGGACTGGTAGCAATGCACTGATTTTTTTTTTTTAAAGGAAGGTCAAGGAGTACAACAGAATTTTAAGAAAGTCTAAATATTAACATAAGGAATTATTTTTCGGCTTTGAGGTTAAATTTGTAATCCCCAATTAGTTTCTAACAGATTAATTAAAGCAACACATTCTGGATCAGAGCTGCTATGAGGGGAAGAGAAGATTCTTTGAGTTATACAGAACTCACTCAATCTATCCCTTTCTCACAATTGTGATCATGGACACAAAGCCCTATACTAAAAAACTCTCAGGATGCCTCCATCTTCCACTGCATCCTGGCCCATGTTTTTTCCACCATCTGGGTTGGGTGGAAATAGAGCTAGAGATACGGGTATATTCATTATAATTCCCTTTGTCCTGCATCTAGGGCATTTTAAGTTTGCTTTCCCCCTACACATCCACACTCTCCTCTCACTGCTCCTGTCCCCAAAACCATACTGTTCCCTGACAATCCATGCCTTCCCCAGGGCCTTTCCAGAGTAACCCTACCTGCCTGCAATCACTCCCTCCTGTTCTTTGTTCTGCCCTACCTAGTGGCTCCCCACTCACAAGCCACCCAACTCTGTGCATTTAGAGTTTTTTCAGGTGTGCCTCTTTTGTTTTGACCTTCTGTACATTTTCACAGTTCTGGATAGGTACAAACTGACCTCATTTTCCACATTAAGCTATAAGCTGCTCCAGAGCACTGACCAGGTCTTTCTCACTCTTTATTATTCCCCACAGCTCCTGGATCTGGGCTCTGTGTACAGTGGAACACTACTTAATTGTTGCAGGCTGGCTGTGCCACAGTTGAGAGAATTTTTAAGACAAAGTGTTAGAAGGTTAAAATAATCAGTCCTTGATTTAAAAAATACAAAACAGTAAAAAAAAATCAGTCCTTGATTCAGGAGATATTTTTAGGAAATATTTAATTGCTAATACAAATAACAGAAATTTATGAAACATTGAAATGATAGTATCATGCACTTGCAATAGAGAATTAAAAATCCATATGGAGAATCATGCACAAACACAGGTGGAAATGCTCCCACATCCTTATATTTGGTGCATCAAAGTGACAAGTTTCTTCATTGTTTCTAACACTTGGTAAAATTAAGGCAGGGGAAAAGATAACAGCCTTGCTGAAACCATCGTGTATTTGTCCACTGTATGTTGTTAACCTAATAAATTTGTCACTGCACAATGCATAAACACATTCCCTTTTAAATCCTATCAAGCATCTCAGGATTACAAAATTCTGACTAGGGGCTAGAATGGACAGCTGGTCACTCTATCCAGCTCCACATTTCTCATCTCTCAGCAATTAAACCTGACCTGTTCATAGGTCCTGATACCCCATGAGGAGAACATGAGACCTCTTCAGCGCTGTAGCCCCTGTTCCTGAGCAGCTGGTAGGATTAAATAAAAAGATTTTATTCCCCTCAATACAATCCTATTCTCCAAACACATGTCAACTAGGGGAAGCTATAATTCTTCCTACTTGATTAAGGTGAATCATTCAGCATTTTGTATGCATACTAGTGTCATGAAATAAAATAATCTCAGAGAGGCAGGCCTCAGTTACTCTAAAATATTGATTATCCCAAATTAGCACTTCTATCCTACTACCTTGCACACTATACAACCTATTTGATTTCTCCAAATTCATGAGATATATAAAATCATTCCACATCCCTCATTTATTCAGCCAGTAGAAACAGTGTGTATTCAAGGTTCTGCTGCTGACCTGGATTAGCTAGATTTTCCCCTCAAACTCCCTTTGATTTACTGCATGAACATGTGCCTTTGGCTATTTATTTTCCAATAGTTTTACGAAGTCTATGACAGGCAGCTTCACTATAACACATTTATTTCAGATTTAGAAAACTCCAGTCAGCTGAGCAACATACCACTGTCAAGAATGAGAAATCTTCCGCTTGCTGACCACACCAGATTGGCATCTAAAAATTGCCTGAGGGGCTCCTATGTCCACCCAAAGGGCCATAAAGTTTTTATTTTATAGTTTAAGAAACAGAGAAATGCTAAAAGAAAATGATTTTAGTTTAATCCAACCAAAGTCAATCATCCATAGCCAAGGTAATCTCAGCCTGCCTCCGTTACTTCAGAGCTCCCTGGGCAGGGTTTACTGATTGGATATACTCTCTGTACTTTGGCACTGAAGCAAAACAGTACTGGGAAATGGTGGATTTTCACTGGTAAGTCTTCTTAGTTTGACGAGGGAAGGGGGAATAATGTGTATACACATGTTGCTAAGTATGTATGTGTGTTCATATATGTCTAGAGTTTGTCTTGATGTTTTGCTGTGATGGTAGCCTAAGAAGAGGAAAGTAAACATGATTTTAATCATTGATGCCAACAGAAAACTGAAAGGGAATATATGTGTATTTATCCATTTAGTTACTAGAGTCTTTCAAAAGCAAATGGATTTCATTGACCACTATGGAAAGATATGCTTCAACTTAAAAAGAGATTTTATCTAGTAAACTGTAACAACTATTATGAACTAGTAACAATATAAGCATCTACATGAGTATTTCAATGGATCTAGGATATTATCCATGTGGGTATTCCCTCTACTAATGCAAAATGGGATCCAGCCATGCCTTCACCTCCTATATAATGTTTGTCCATGTCTTTCCATAAACCTCTTACACAGGACAGCTAACTAACATCCTCGGGGCCTTTTTCTAGTTCTTTTAACATTTCATAAATACCAATCCAGCACTACGGTTATCTCAATACATGACTGGCTCACATACTTTTCTAGTTCTGTGTGTTTATGATGATGTCACGACACTTCTGGAGCACAAGTCATTGCTAGCAATTATGCTACAGTCTTCTTACATCCACCATGAGTCTTCTCTTTTTCCTTCAGGTCAGATGCAATTTTGATTCTTCTAAGATCGTGATTTTCCATGATTTGCAGCCATACAGCATCAATGAAAGAATACTTGCATTAAAAATGCAGGCTTTTACAGAAGGAAGAAGCTTGATATCATTGAAAAAACTTCACCATTTCTCAAATGTGACCCCCCCAAATCCTCTTCCTGTTCAGTTCTGGGCCCAGATCAAGTCCCATCTGTAGTTCTAGTCCTAGGGATATACACTGATGGACTAACTTAGTGGGTTTATCTGTCCCATCACAGTGATAATCTGGGCAATATGCATTTTTCATCTACTTTGTTTTTCCAATATGGATGGCTGGGCCAATGTCTTTCAACTTCCTGTCTCCTTGAGGAGGCCCTGTAACAATACAAAACATGATGCAATTAGTGGGGTGCTATCCAGGAAAAATACATAGAGAATTCCACCACTGATGAGGAATTACTATTGTATTGGGATCTTACACGGATAGCCTCCACGGCATTGGCTAGCACGTTAGGCTAGGATGCCTCTAAGATGTGTTACTTGACGCTAATCATAAGTATACCACTGAACAAAGTTATGTCCAATAGCATCTTGCACGACTAAAAAGTGGGAGGAGAACTTTATTTGATAAAAGCCTTTAAGGCTGTATTTTGATCTTTGAAAGCTGAATGCTTTTTTTTTTTAAATAAAAAAGACAGCAGTTATGCTTGCCACACCTATCAGCTGTGACACTGTGAAGATGTGGTCTGTTACAGAAAATAATCTACAAAAACCTGCCTGTTTCTTTCTCGTGTTTTAACAAGCATGTTGCAGGTACATGGCTGATGTCTTCTTGGTCACTCTTTTTTGGGGGGATATAAATACCATCTGAATTTTTCCATCCTTTTTTAATCTTCCCCTCTTTAGGAGGTTTTGAAAATCAGTCCTTGAGTGCCTGTGGAAACCTGTCAACTGCAGGATGAATTTCTTATGTGCTTGATCAGAAGCAGGGAGGTACAGTGGAAAAAGCTCTAGACCTGCGTTCAAATTCTACCTCTGACACTTGTTACCTCTGTGACTTGGACAAGTGATTTAATATGTCTGGGACTCAATTTTCCTCATAAAAATGAGAGTTAGACTAGCTACCTCTAAGAACCCTTCCTACTCTAAACCTGTGATACTGTGAACTTAACTTCACCTTCTTAAGTGTCATCACTATTTAATTTTTCACATAGCACTTTGGGTACTATTCCATATTAGCTAACTGGGATAAAACCTGTCAGAGATAACTTTGTCTTGAGAATCTATACGCTAAACTGTTAGATACGGTCATGAATCAGATGTTTGTGCTTAATAATTATTATAACAATGGGATGAGAGTTAAATCTGGACCCTCCGAATGACTGATGTAATTTTTGAATAAAAAGTGTAGCTGGTACATATAATAAAATATTCTTGGCAGCACATTTTATTATAAGAAAGAACTGGCTTTAAAAAATGAGTGCCCATTAATTGACTAAACAAATAAGAATAAGAAATTATCAAACCATGAAAAATAACAAATATGAGGAATTTAGAGAAGCATGGGAAGATTCACATGATGCAACATGACATCTGCAGAATCAGGAAAATAAAATGATAAAATGATAAAAACGATGTAAACCAAAACAACAATAAAACCACTAAACGCTATATAATTATAACCAAGCTTGGCTCTTGAGAAGACATGAAAAAATGTACCTCCTTCCTTCTTTGGAAGAAAATGTATGTTGCATATACTGTCAGATACCACTACTAATGTGACTTGCTTTTGCTTAATTGTTATTTTCTTAATCTTTCTTACAAAGGAAGGTTCACTTGGTAGGGAAGAGTAAGGACCATATTCCAAAATAAATGTCAGGTTTAAAAAAAAAAAAGCAGCAACTAAAAAAAAATTTTTTTAACACAGCAGACTATCCAAAACTCCCAATATCAGATTATTGGTATAGAACCAAGAAACCATTTCAGAGCCATAGATTTCACTGGGAATCGGAAGCTGGGGTAATGCAAACACAGGAGCTCATTTCAGTCTCCCTTTAATTACTGCCTGACTCTATTTTCTTTACAACCAAATAAAGTTTATTTGTAATAACTGAAAAAAACACAAAATGATATGAGTATGCTAAATAAGTCTCTTTAGGATTGCTTAGTTTTAATAGGGGAGGCACTGGGCTGACCTAGTCAAGAAGATCTAGGTTTAAATTTTGCCTCAGGAAACTGAATGTATAACTCTGGGCAAGTCTCATTTTCCTCATCTGAAAAATGGGGTTAATAATAACGTCTCCCTCAAAGTATGGTCATTAAATCATGGTTATCAAATGAGATAAAGTTTGTAAAGAACTAAGACCAAGAGGGACACTTGGAATATCCAGTTAGATACATGGTGGATTGGTAGCTTAACAAACTTCTCCTCAAAGCATTTGTAGTAAACAAAACCACACACCTCTAACCAGTCAACCTTTTAAGTCTTTAGTCTTTCTCATTCATTTTTTCAATGGAATTATTTTTCCCCTTGCAGGTATAGATATCTTCTACCATAAAATTCTAAATCTAAGATAAAATAGAGAAAAGAAAATACCACTGGCAGAAACCTTTACAATATGGAGAAGTGGTAATAGCCCCTCCTGAGATCTAGATGACTGCTTACCAAGAAGGGCAAGCATTTTGTATTTTTTCTAATTGTTTAGTGCTGCTTTATTCAGGATAGTTGCAGCTTAAAAGCTAATTTGTTGTAGACTTGCTCGGTTTAGAGCCTGTCTCTTGCTTTGGCTTTGTTGTTCACTGAGGTAGAGTGTAATTTTCTGACTCTTCCCAACTCCTCCGTTTGAGACAATAATCCACTCTGTCTCCTTTTAATTAAAGCAAATAGCCCAGACTCACAATAGCAGTTCAGAAAGGCCTTAGTCTCCCCATTCCCTCAGCGCAAGGAGCTAATTGATTTCCAAATGATAATGGTGTTTACATTAGAAAGCCAAACGCCTAGTATTTAGTCCTCTGCTCTCCTTAAACCTTCCTAGTCTCATGAATATCAAATGGCTAAAATTCTTCCATTGTGGCTGACGCCTCCTAATGGGTAGGGTCTCCGGCCCCAAAATATTTAACAAGCTAATTGAGTGATTTCTGATTTTCATGCTAGGCTTTTAAACTATGGTTTGATACCAGCTAGGAGTTTCTCTTGGAATTTGGGAAGATTGCCGTTGTTTTTGTTGTTGCAAATCTTCCTGGATGTTTTACCTACATTCCCATTGTCCTACTGGGAGGAGTTTACTGTAAAGGCCTAAAGGCACAACTGGAAGGAACATCCTCAGAGTGCTGAATTTTCAGGGTGAGTGGAAAAGGTCACAAGGATCACTTTTTTTTTTATAGGAGAGAATAAAATTGTATGGACTTGCTGAAAAATTGTGGATGGCAATTATAAACCAGAAAACTTGTTAAAGTAAAACCAGTATTCACTGCAAAGGATGAGAAATTATTTCTATATGGGGCACTTAGTCATCCCCACTAGTCACGTTCCCAATCTCTTCAGAAGGCAAAGGGACAGAAACTAATAGCTTAGCACTGTATATTTTTATTCTTTCCTATAAGCTTTTGTAGGATCATGGCACTGAACAATGCCAGCAGCCTTCTCAAAAGTCCTGGCTGTCAACTTCAAGTATCATTGCAAATAGGCTGTCCTTCAAAGCCCTAAGTCATATGCTACCAGCTCCAAAATTCCCTAGCATTTCTATGGTATTTTTAAGGACCTCTCCTCTGCAGCATCATATGATGGAAAGAGCTGGAGTCACAAGAGACCTGGGCCTGAATTCCACTTCTGGCAAGTCATCAGCCTTCCTTAGCCTCGGTTTCCTCATCATTCTAACACTTGTAGTACCTACCTAAAAGGACTGATGTGAGAATCTAATGAGATAAGTATGGAAAATGTTTTGCAAACCTTAATTTGTATTACACTTATCTGTGTGTATTTGTCACCTCCTTCAAGGTATCATAGCCTCCTTGTGGGAAGGCACTATTTCTGATTTTTTCCTTGTGTCCCTAGCACAAAGCATTATAATAAAAGACTCTTAATAAATTCATTTATTTACTCATTCTAAGACCGTTTATTTATTTATCTATTTATGTTATTGCTTAGGTAATCAGGATTAAGTGACTTGCCCAGGGTCACACAGCTAGTAAGTGTTAAGTATCTGAGACTGGATTTGAACTCAAGTCCTCCTGACTCCAAGGCCAGAGTTCTATTCACTGCACCACCTAGCTGCCCCAAGACCGTTTATTATTGAACTGAATTGGAATACTTATCTTCCATCATTTCCTTAGACTTGAATAGATAGAGATTTTGCAATTTTGGAGATTCACTTCTTCCTATCAATCTCTGAGGTGAAAGAATCCTGACAAGAACTCAAATACATTTACACGGTTTCTTATCCAAGAAAAAAAAGCAGGACTTGAGGTTTTCAGAAATTAGAGGGGTTTTAGAGACTAGATTTTCTTTATGTTCCTGAGCTCTGTAAAGTGTTCACACAACCCAAAAGAGGAGGGAAAGAGACTCTTTATATAATCACTCTCCAAGTAATTAAAACAGTAAGTAATTTCTCTCATAATTAAAAAAATGTTTGCTCACTGGCACACACATCCATCCTAATGCCATATTTAGCAAATAGTCTCATTTAAAGAGATAGCACTTTGGGCTCACTAGTCACCTCTTATCAAGAAAAGGTATTGCAGCAGGAATAGGGTTTTTTATTTTGATTTTCAACCCAACTTTTAGCCATTCTTTCTTTAAGCCACTATGGTACTTCACCATTTCTAAGGCATTGTCTGGCTTGCTCATACTTTCTTTATAAGCATACTGCTCAACACTATTAAGTCTGACATCTGACAAACCTGACATCTGACAAAGGGTTTCAATAATAATCACAACTGACATTCTTATAGCACTTTAAGGTTTTCAAAGTTCTTTACAACATATAATCTCATTTGATCCTCTACCCATTTCATACATAAAGAAACTGAGGCTCAGAAAGCCTAAGTGGTGTGCCCACATAGTACCTGAGGCAGGATTCGAATCCAGATCTCCTCTGGCACCAAGGCTGGTGGTTTCTGCCACCATACCACAAGCTGATAGATGAGATTTAACAGAGTGGGCAGGGTAAGGAAAAGATACTTCTTTGATCATAGAATTTCAGTGTCAAGGAGCTTTAAATATCACATGGTACAAACTCTTTATTTTACAGATGAAGAAATTAAGGCCCACAGACGTTAAGTGGGTTGTATTCACAAAGGTAGTAAGTGGCAGATCCCAGATTGGAAACCAAATCTTTTGATTTGGGAAAGTAGGAAAATGTCACCCTTTTCCCACTGCATTCCATGATGCAGTTTACAAAGATACAATCATATAGCATTTACTACACACGCCAGTAATGTTATACCTGGGTTTTGAAATTAAACTTTGCATGTTTGGAAGTGTGTCTTTTAACACTTAAGGAGAAAAAATATAATGCACAAAAGACAATTCTAATCCAACAACCTTGAATTCTACGGGATTGTCCAAATTCTTAGTATAAATTAGAATGTTACATAGTACCTTATTTGAAATTAGAAGAGCATTAGCTGGGTGTTAGAAATCTTGAAAAATAAAAAAGACTTTCATTGCAATAATATGTCTTATGATGGGATTTGCACATTGCATATTAAAAAATCAAATTATACTTTGCATTGTGTAAAACACAAGCAACAGTCTTGCCCTCAAAGAGACTAATAAAAAGAACCAGACATTAAGGAGTTTTGAGTGATACAGTAAAAAAGGAATCAAATTAAGAGTCCTGAATTCAAATCCCAGATTTGGCCCTCACTAACTATAAGCCCACATGTAGTCATTTAACCTCTCTGAGTCTCAGTTTCTTCATTTGCAAAATTGGCAAATAATACTTATATTACTTACCTCAAAGGGTTGTTCTGAGCAAATTGCTCTGAAAACCTTAAAAACACACTCACATATGCTATTATTATAATGTCTAAGCTTTTGGCTCTGGTCGGTGAGAATAAAAACTATTGTACAAAACTGAGGCTTGTCCATAGGTCATATTTTTATTTACAGAAGGACAAAGGAATGGAAGGACTCCAAAGGTAGTTGTGATCTAAATGGAATGGGGAAAGTATTAGCTGAAGTGCTATCTCGATAAATTCACCAACAACTTAGTAAATTCAGGCAGAGAGAGAAGGGAGGAGAAAGAGGATAAATGAAATGTAAAGCTAAAAATCACAGTCATGTTTCCAAGGGGGATATTTATGAGAAGTAAACATCAGTATCAATGCTTTAAGAGACTTGGAAACTAAAAGGCAATTTTCATAAACTTTAAAATACAGCTCTAAATATTATAAAGCTTAAGCCCTCCCATACAAAGGGAAGTCTCCTTTGAAAGAGTTCCAGAAAACCATGAAATGCTGTTGATAAGGCTGTGCCAATCTGTAAAGCTTGCTACAATCTCAGGCTCACTGGTGTTTTTTTTTCTTTTTCTTCCCTTTTTTTCCTCCTTTAAAATAATTCACTGAGCTTTGTGAGTCAGTGAGCCTGCAATGACAACAACAACAACAAAAAGTCTTTTCTGAAGCTAAAATATATTTTTTTTTCCCAACAAGGGCAATGTGTAGCTGAAGCATTTGATTTATTCTGTGGAAATAATGTCAAAGTGGCATTTGCAAAGCCAGATAAAAGATTTTTGATGGAAAGCTCCTAGTAGGGAAATGTAAGCAAACTCACCAAGTTTTCTCTGCCTTTATCAAACCATTGTATTCAGGATTAATTATAGGTTTGCCTGAGCTTCACACTTCATCAGAATGTTTATCTGCCAAGATGAACCTGGTTGATTAGATTTTTTTTAATGAAATTTTTTGGAAGAGGTTTATTTTTCCTACTTAATAATTGTTTTAACTCATTTTTCCTCTTTTGACCAATTATGCCAAATTAAGCCTATGCCTGTATGGTTAAAAGACCTAATTAATTTTTTAAAATGCCAAAATGTTAAGTGAGAATTTTATAACTGGTTGTCAATGTAATAATGATGGCTTACACATTTATGGAAAATCTTTTACAAATTTAACACATTCCTTTCCTAATTATAGGACAGGATCATCTCACACACCCCTAAAAGCATCTGTTTGAAAAATAAAGTCTAGTAGAACAAAAGCACAGAATCTCTACATTAGCAATGAAGAAAAGGAAAGAAATTTGAAATTCCCCAATCCAATTGAGTCAAAATACTGCAATTATCCTAGGGAGAACCAGGAGCTGGAGCTGTTCTTTCAAGAGTTGCTTTTTTTTTCTTTTCAGTAAAGCAACAAATTAGAATATAGGCACTACAGTTTGCAGAAAAGAAATAACATGTGAACTATGAACATCCCTTTTCAGTCAAAAAAAAAAAAAAGATGATCCCATGATACTGTGGAAGGTCTGTAATTCCTTACTTTCTAACAAATCACAGCAAATTCATCACAGCAGGAAAAAAAATGCTGGCCCATCTTTTCAATGCCATTCATCACATTCCATGCTACTCCATCATTACCTAGGCTACCAGGTAAGTGCATGGAAAGTGAACTTAGTGCAGGATCTCAGTCAATCTCAATGAAAGTATCTGCTTCCAGACAGAACTTATATATACGGTTATGAGAAAATACCCCACCTGTCCAATGTATTGTGACTTGGACTGCAACCTATTTTTACTACAAACCAAAAATGTCATATGCTTATAGATGTAGAATCAGCAGTAAATTGAGCTCCTGTCTACACCAGAGACATCAAACATGTGTCCTGTGAACCTAAATCCAAGCACAGCCATAGCCAAATTAAAATGTAGCTGGAAAATATTTAACAAAATAAATAAAAATACAATAAAACACAGATATCATTACATCTTAGAACTAGAGCCCCTATTTCTATTTGAGTTTTTAGAGCACTGATTTAGACAATCTCTTCACTTTACAAATGAGCCTGAGGTCTTAACTTAACTAAGACTATGAAGGCAGCAAAAAGCAGAGACTAGCCTTGAACCCAGATCCTCTGATTCCAAATTAAGAATTCTTTCCACTAGACTACATTGTTCATGTGAATGCAGAACTGGCTTATTAGATATGCTAATATTTGTAACAGTGAAGGAAAAAGGCCAAGAAATACACACACACATACACACAAAAAAACACATATATATGCACATGCATATAAGTATATACCACACACATATATATATATATATACATAAATATGAAGTTAGGATCACAAAAGGGATACAGATATGTAGACATAAGATATAGACTGGAAACATATACAGATGTAGATGTAGGTATAGGCATATATGTTTATATATAGAGAAACACACATTCATGCATGTAATTTTCTCAGTCTCTTCCCTCTCTGTATAATTACTATACACATGCCAATACTTGCACAAAGACCAGAAAATCTGTACATGATCATTCTGCACATGAGGGTCCCCTGACAACTGCTTGCAGGATCCCATAACCTCTGACAAGGTATATTCAAAAGAAAAGGACCCAGAAGGTATAGCTGGACACAGACTCATCACTGCCTAGACCTTTGGTACATTCTGTGCCTAAAATATCAAGCAGTTATATCATAGCCTAAAGTATGATTTTCCCCTTGGATACTCACAAGACCACAAAATACAAACACAGACACACAAGTGTCTCCTCAGGTAAACCACACTCCTCAGAACAGCATTACTTTGCCACAGAGGTGCCACCCAACTCTTTTCTCTGATTCCTAAACATAACAGCTGAATCACCAAAGTTACATGGGTTGGCCTAAATACCATCCCAAAGGTTACATCTGTCCTTAGTATTATTTGCCATCTTTAGACACCCTCACAGTAAGGACAGAGCATGGTGGAAAAAATATTAGCTTCCCTATTACAGGAGGCTCAGACTTAAATCCTGCCTTAGATTTTCCAGAACACATCACTCAATCTCTGAGTCTCAGTTTTCTCATCTTTAAAGTGGAAATAATAATATCCGTTATCATTTATCTTACAAGGTTTTAGTATCAAATGAAATAATTTATATTAAGTGTTTTGCAAAATGTAAAAAGCTATATAAATGTCAGTTATAATTACCAAGGCTAACGGCTTTATTAGTATTATGACTGGTAACTACTGCCTTCTTACCCCTTATATAAATTGCTCTGCCTTCTGATTATGGTCACATAGTGGTCTTCAAGTGTTTGACAACTTTGTCATATGGAAGAAGAATGAGACTTTTTCCACTTGGCTGCAGAAGATAAAACTAGAAACTGTAGGAATGTTTCCACGGATTCGGCTATCACTCCAGCTCCAAAAGGGGGTCAACCTCAAGTCCCCCAAATGTAGGTAACTGGATCGTGAGCTCCCATTTAATCATTCAAGACAACAACATGAATACTGAGTATGAGATAGAATTTACTACACACACACACACACACACACACACACACACACACACACACACACACACTCAAATACTCCATAAGCTCCTCTGTGAAGGAACTGAACTTGGTATTGCCATTGATGCAACTCTTTTAACATTCTGGTGAATCCCCCTCCCCCAAAGAGTTCTACACAGTCACTCCCAGATTCAGCGCCACTCTGTGGTTTAAATTCCCCCCAGAAGCAAATGTGTTTTGGGGGCTACCCCTTCCCTCATTGGACCTACACTGTCCCAACAACTTACTGTGCTAATGGAAGATAGCAAAATCCATTTCATTTATATTATTACCCCCACACCACGCTTTACTCCTTCAACTACAGAGTCCATGTAAGCACTCTTCTTTCTCCAAAAGGTCTGATGCCTGATCTCTCTAATTTATGAACTCTTGACCTTAGTATCATCTACAAGGCAACCTCAAAGGTTAATGCTGCCCAAGAAATTTACCTTCTTTGGATGGAAGCTTTGACTCTAGGATCATACTATCTAAGAACTCCAAATTTCCCACTTCTAGTTGTGGTTGGGTTCACAAATATGATATATGAACTACCTGCTCAAGTCAGTCACCTGAGTGAGCATATCTGCTTCTGTCATATTCAAGAATACCACCAATGCCCTAGGTGCTGCCATCTCTTGGGCTGGAAAAATCAGCTCTCAAGAACTTCAGTCTCTCACCTCTGCTCAGAAAACCCTGGGTTTTCCTATGTGTTCTTGCCCCAAAGCAAGGCAACTTGCCCCCAGTTCTTGCAGGGAGAAACTGTAAGTAGGCACAAGACTCCCCTCATTCTTCCTCCATTCTTCTGAGTGGACTGTCTTCTGAATAGGACAAAAGTCAAAATGAGCAAAAGGGGAAAAGGGCTGAGACATGGTTGTACTTTTCTTTATAGGCCAACACAAATGGTATCTCTTAAAATAAGACTGTCTTTCTGAATTCTAGCCAACCTAATATCAGGGAGACAGCCCCAATCCCTGAAACCCAATCAGTAGCTTTCAGTATCCTCTTAGCAAGGCCCCACTGAGTACTATCTACACTCTCCAAAGAGAGGTCCATCTCAAATGCCTCCAAACAAAAGCTTATCTCAACAAAGTGACTACTATTACACCCGTCAAAAGCCCCTGATCAGAGTCAAAAGCTCTTGATCAACAGCCCCCCATCATCTTGCATAAGCATATACAAATATAGAGTAAATACAAGTTAATTCTGAGGAGGAAGATGAATATTAACAGCTGAAGAGAGTCTGTGAGAGACAGTACCTGAGGTAAACTTTGAAGGAAGCTAGAGATTCTAGAAGATAGAAGTAAAGAGGAATCACATTCCAGGGACAAGGTCATGAGATGGAATGCTGGGTACAGGGAATCACAAGTAGGCCAGTTAATCTAGAACATAAAATACCTGAGCAGGAGTAACATGAGATCAGCCTGGAAAGATAAGTCAGAGCCAGATTATCAAGGCCTTTAAATACCAGAGGAGTTGGTAGTTTATCCTAGAGGTACCCCCTATTTCTACCTTTTATCCCATGCACATCCCTAATTCTTTCAATTAGGAAAAGAATCGCACTCACCTAACAGGGACATATCTAAAAAACAGCTCAGAGGTCAATATTTAAATACATCTGAAATCCAAAGAGAGACATTTCTATTGCCTCAGGTTATGCTATTTCTTTCTTTAAATTTAATTAATGTTTTTGTTTTTCTTTAGTCTCTGGCAATGAATGCCCCATTATTTGTGAGACTGAACTCTATGTATTCTACACCTGTTAGAATATGACATCCTTATGTTTACATAATGGCATCAAGCAGAGACTCGCTTGATTTTCTCTACCTATCTCTAGCACTTGGCACAGTGGTTTGTATTCAGTAAGAGCTTAATTTTTTTAATTCATTAAATCAATCATTCACCTAACTCACCTTATCAATGGCAGGTAGTCCTCATTTAAAACACAAGGCAGTGGGCTTCCTTTAGGTTGGTGTGTTCCTGGTGAATACATTTCCTTACCCATTCCTGGGCAGGCTCAGAGGCAGCCAAAGTTTATCTCATGAGATATTGTGGCACCTGCTCTCTCCACAGTCCTCCGTGGTTTGGTTTGGGTTTTTTTTTTCTTCACTAATGAATTACATAATAAATAGAAACCTTTAAGCCTGTGCATGGGCAAGTTTGGAATTTTTTTAAAAGTACTTTTATTTCTATCTGGAGATTATATCACCTGAGCTCTACTCCCTTTTTTACGACTTTGGCATGTACATCTCTCTGGTGAGTAATGGAACATGGGGAGGAAGGGAAGAGAGATTCAGTTTTCTATAAAGATCTTTGGTTTAAATAATTTTTAGGTAAACACATAGGCAGAGTTCAGAGTAGATGGCATAAAACACACATGGAAAGAAAGGGCACAACTACTGAGGAAGCCACCACCAGGACTGGATATTGGCACCAGATTAGGTGGAAGCAGGAGGAGCTAGATGGCACAGTGAACAGAGTGAAGGGCCTGGAGTCAGGAAGATTCATCTTCTTGAGTTCAAATCTGGCCTTAGACTCTTACTAGCTGTATGATCCTGGGCAAGTCACTTAACCCTATTTGCCTCATTTCCTCATCTGTAAAATGAGCTGGAGAAGGAAATGGCAAACCCGTCTAATATCTTTGCCAAGAAAACCCATGAAGAATAAGACATGGCTGAAAATGACTGAAGAACAACAAAAAGGTGGAAGCTCATCTGGGGTGCAGTGACCAGGCTAAGGAAGCTCCTAAGTCTTGCTCTTTTAATTAATTTTTCTTGCTAACTAGATGCTAAGCTTAATTGTTTCTATGCTGCTGAAAGACTAGACATGATGTTAGTGCCCCCTAAATATTGGTGCCCTGGAGCAAAGCCTTACCTCAGTTATGGCTCCACACAAAGAAATCTAGGGTAAACATTTGTTAGAACCTTGAATGGAGTTCTAAGTAGCCGGACTGGGCCTGACGACACATAAGTTGCTATTATAGTCAACATTTACTGAGTTACTTTCTATATATGTAGGTCACTGTGATAAGTCCCTTAGAGGACACAAAAGGAAGTAAAAGAAATTGTCCTGTCCTCCTGAAGTTCACAATACCATTAGGAAGATAAGAGATAAGTATGCAGAGAAAAATGAAAAGAAAAGTCATTATATGTGTCCAATGAATAGAACAAATAATAAGTACTGAAGAAAGGCTTCTGTTTGGGGTGGTAAGAAAGCTGGGGTCTTCTTACCTGGGGCTTGAAGAACAGATCATCATGAAAGGACAAACTGAGACCCCTTTCCAAATAATTTAAGCCAACAATACATCTGTGCCTCATTGATCTGGCTATCTCAAGCCTTATGAATTTTTTAAACTATCAAAATAATAGAATCCTAGAAGAGAGCTGGATGTTCTAAAAATCGACTTGCCTCTCACAATCAGCCATATCACTATGTGTGTGAGGAAAAGGCAAAATGTGAGGTTTCTGGTTTTGGAAAGGAGAAAGCCATACGGGCTACTGACTAATCCAAGACAAGTAATGTCTAAGGCATGACTAGAAATGCGAAATGACCCACTTATTGCAAGAATGTAAGTCCTCCTAAAAGAGAAAACTGAAGGCCTACCTACCTCAGGTTACTGAGCCTTTGTTTGAAAATCACATAAAGTCCTTCAGTAATAGAAAAGCATTATCATGGAAGAGAAAGAACAGAGGCCTGAAAATCAGTGCATATCCAGCCACTAACTATGTGGTTTTGGACTAGATCATTTTTAAGATCCATTTCTGCTTCAAAAAATTCCTCATATGCAGTAGAAATAAAGTTGTTTGTGAAAGAGTCAATAACAAATTGAAAGACAGTGATTCATATGGAAGAGATTTTAATTCCCCCTAGGACTGAGTTTTAACATCAAATAATGTTAAAATCATTAAGAAAAAGTAAAAGTCTCCAGATTTTGCAGAAAGGTTAAAGTGTGAACTAGATAAAGAACTAGGTTTAGAGAATTTACTTTGGCCCCAGAATAGGAAAAAACAAAACAAAACAAACTAACAAATACAAATTTATAATGAAAAGTAGGAGAAATTTAACTGTACTCAATTGGATTTGCTAACTTTTAGAACTCTGGCCCCCACATTCAGACTGGCCCTACAATAGGTAAGAACTTTCAAACTGCTCTCAAATGTTTGCTTTATCTTTAATATCCTCTTAAAATCATGTAGGCAAACAATCTAGAAAGGAAAAAACATCTAAGATTAAAGTGGAAAATAAGAGCCAGTCAGGATAGCGTTTGCCTATAAACTTTTTCGAACCCAGAGTGGAAAAACAGGGAATAGGATGGATTTAGACCCCACTTGTAGCAACATACAGGGCTTCTTTCTCTACAAAAATTTTAACTTGTTTCTTCCTAGGCCCCAGTTTCCTCACATCAGTAAATCCATACATCAAATATTTACTAAATATCTACCTTGCTAATTGCTAGGGAAAATACAAATGTAGATAAAATATGGTCCCTACCCTCAAAGAGCATATAGCCAATTAGTGATATGTGACACTTGTACAGACAGCTACAATATACAATATTATATGTGAAATACAATATACAGCTGAAAAAGCAAAGGTTGAAGGTCATATCTACGTGGGTGGTGAAAGCATAAAGGATATGTAGACAGAATGAGGCCTTGAAATGTGCTAATGAGAGGCATAAGGAGCTATACTAGGGTGGTAGCAGCAGGAATAGAGAGGAAGACATGGCTTCAAGAGATGCTGAAGTGATGGAATCAACAAGACCTGGTAACTTATCAGATATAATAGGTGAGGATGTGAGAAGAGTCAAAGAAAAACTCAAGGTCAAAAACATGTGAGACTGGGTAAATGGTGGAATCAAAAGGAGGAACAGGTTTAGAGGGAAAGATGAAGAGCTCAGTTTGGACCTGTTGACTTTGAAATACTAGTAGGATATCAAGGTGGAGATGTTCTGAGGGGGTTGAACTAGATGGTTTCTAAGGACCCTTCCAGTTCTAAAAGTGTGATTATCTATTTAAAAAAAAAAACTTGAGACCAACATTTTCCTTAGAGGATTCATTAATTCAAAGTTGGTACTTTAAATGAAATAAAAAGATGAATAAGACATGAGGTTTCTACTAAAGGATCTACTAAAGGAAAAGAAAGTACTACAGGAGTTCAGGAAAGGAAGATCACTTCTGACCAGAGGGATCAGGACAGCAATATCAGAAGTCAAAGAGCACTTATTATCCAGGCACAGTGCTAAGTACTGGGAATAAAATAAAATTTAAAAAAGGCAAAAAACAGTCTCTGCTCTCAAAAAGCTCATGGTCTAATGGGGAGACAAAAAGCAAACACTTATGCCCAAGCAAGACATAGATGGGATAAACTGTTGATAATCAACAGATTATCTGCAAAGGCAATTGATTGTGCAGTGAATAGAGGAATGGGTCTAGAGTCAGGAAGAACTGTGTTCTAACAGCTTCATATACTTACTGGCTGTGTGACCTTGGGCAAGTGACTTAACCTCTGTTTGCCTCAATTCCCTCAACTGTAAAATGGAGATTATAATAGCACTGGGTGGTTGTGAAGATCAAATGAAATAATATTTATTTTTTAAAAAGCTGGGCATAGTTCCTGGCACTTAGTAGGCCCTATATAAATGTATATTCCCTCCTCTCCACTCCCACATCCCCCACCCCAGTCAACAGAGAGAATACACTAAGATTAAAAAGGCTTCTTATAGAAGATGGGATTTTAGCTGAGGGTAGAGGGTAGAGAATTGGAGGCACAGGGAAAGAATAAGTAAAAATGCAAGGGTGAGGGGTGGACAGGGCGGAGCGGAGTGTCATGAGATGGAGAGTTTCACTGTCTTGCGAAGGAACAACCAGGAGACCAGTGTCTCTGGATGAAAGAGTACATGGTATTAAGGTGCAAGCCCAATGGGAGCAGCAGGGGCTCAGGTTATGAAGGGCTTTGAACACAAAACAGAGGATTTTATATTTGACCCTGAAGGTGACAGTAAGCCACTGGAGTTCATCCAGTGGAAGACAGGTTTTCTGAGCTGAGAAATGATGTATAGGATTTCAACAGGTGAGGAAATTGTCATGAGCAAAGCCATGGAAGGTAAAAAATGTAGGGGGCATGCACAAGAGGATGACATATAGTCCAGTCTGAACACAGGAAAGCTGTGTGCTTGCCACAAGGCTGGGACATTTCTTACAAATCCTCAAAGTTTCATTCAATTGACCTTTGTTAAACAGAGGTGTTTTGAATTTGCCCAGCTGAAGATGGAAATGACAGCTTGCCAGAAGCCAGAGGGCTGCTAAAATATACATAATGTAAAAATTGAGCTTCTAAATACTACAAATCCCAAGATGCAGTGTTCTATGACTATCAAAGCAACATGACAGAGAAGTATACTTTCTTCATATGATAACAGTAAACACTTTGCAAACTTCAAAGAACTTTATATAGACATTAATAATCTTCCCTGCACCTCATAAAGTCCATATTATTATAACCTCATCTTCTAGGTGGCAAAGGAATGCAAAAAGGTTAATTTCATTATCTGATCTAGGTTACAGAAGAAGGCTGTTATCAGGAAGGAACTGGCTCCCACAGTTGTTCCTTGAATCCTTGAAGAGTCTAGTCCCCAAACAATGTCCAGGAGCTAAACACCAAGGTTTTATTTCTTGTTTCAAAGAAAAAAATGTATTAAGAATAGCAGTGAGTACTGACCTCTGAATCTGGTTCTTCAGATCCCCTGAATTTCAGGATTTGCCAAAAGAGACATTCCCCTGAAGACTGGTAGGTCTGTTGCTAGAAACAGGAAGCTTTTCAGTTAAAGATGTAGTTTAAAAAAGAAAAAAAGCATAAAACGAGGAAAGCAAGAGAGATTTAGAAAGATGTATTCTAGAAAGATCAATTGCTAATCCCCAGAAAACACCATAAGGAGGTTGCCTGTCAGAGCTGAGCCATCAAAACTTATTCCCCACCAAACAATTCTCCCTAGAACAAAGGCATCCCTCAACATAAATTATTTTCTTTGGACCATATATGTGGGAATACTATTTATGTCCTATCATAGATCACTTATTCTTTTAAACTGTGTCAAAGACCTTCATACCAATTCAGGATTAGACGATGGATATGCCACTCAAAAAAAAAAAAAAGCTAACCATAAAAAAGAGTATCTATATCAGCATCACAGTTATTACCTAACAAATTAATTCACAGCATGTCTGCAGTCCAAAACTTCCTCCCCTTCTTTTCTCATTTTTTCCCTTTGTATTTGTTTCTGATTCAGTTATCACTAATATACACATTTTAATTGTATTGTGCAAGATTCAAACTTCCATTGCTTTGAACATCCAGGTAAACATTTCCACGCAACTTACCTACAGCAATGCCACAAATCCTTGCTGGAAATGGTGTTTGTGTCTGACAATCCCTCAGTATGTAGAATTTTTCAAAACTTACAAATGACTTCCCATTGCAAACCTTCCCACTAAAAGAACTAAGAAGTGCATATTTTCTCCTCTATATTCTCCTCTGTTTCAGCTTTCTAAATCTCTCTCCTCTCTGTACTACCAAACAGCATACAAACCCAGCAGTAATCCTCAGTAATCATAATCTTGCCACTGGTTTCTCTTTTCACCTTTTCACAGTCAAGGACACCCAAGCACTAAGATTAACTCCTGTCTCTCCCTCCCTCTCCCAAATATATAACCCATTTTTCTAATCCGTCCTTTGGCTTTCTCTCTACCTACCTTGTCCCATTCAAAAACCTTGTCCTCACCTTCAAAGCTCTTTAGTAGGATTCCCAACATGCCTCTCTCATAATTTCATTCCAGGTCTTTATTTCTTCTAGGATCCTCTTTTTAGCATGATGTGGGTCCTGTTCCTTAGGACTCCATTTATTCTCCCCTTCATCTCAGTCTCTCCTTTTCTATAGTTGTCAAATTCAGACAGCTATCTTCTTTTTTATATGTCAACTTTTTCTCCATTAAATTCCCTTTCAAGTCTTACCCTGTGAGTATCTCCTGTGGTACCATAAAAGTAAGAATAACATTTGTAACTGAACCCCAAATCAGAGTGCAAAAGTTGCTCCCTAACAAAAAGGAAAGCAATCATGTCTGATTGGGTTAATTATATTGATCTGTTAACCCCACCCTGACTAAAAAAAAAAAAACCCTTTGTTCTATGCCCAGAGATTGCATCCTTAATGTCGGTCAGCCATCTTGAAACTGTGTGTCTTCTGGTTAGAAGAGGACAACAAGGTAAAAAAGCACAGGGATGATTCAGTGCCAGTTAAAACATGATTCAGAATCAGTGGATCAGTAGCACTAGTTTCATACTGAAAAGACTCAATATTTAAACTATTCCACAGCCTAAAATTACTTCAGAGTCACTGACCTATATGTAGCACTTAATGCACTGAGCAGCACTGATAAACTGAAAACTACAATATTAAATATGCCAAGACAGGATAGAAAGATACTAAGAACACTCTACATTGGTTCACCAGTCTGATGTCAATAAAGAGGAAAGCAAGAAAATATATCCAGTGGTGGCCTCAAAGAATTCATGTGGCTTCCCAAAATGCCTCAGATATTCTCAACAATTATCTTGACGTCACTGCATCCCCATTCTAACTTTCCCTGGACTATAGGAGCAGTCAACTAATTTTGCGATGTTTTTAGTTCAGAAAATGCTGTCTCAATAGAATAATTTATTCATATACAGTAACTGCTCCATTATCCATGCTCATGGAAGGGAGCAGTACCCACTTTGAGAAACTACACAAAGTAAGCTATGCAGATTTTCAGGGTTTTTGTAGGTGGCACGTACAAGAAGGATAACTACCTTGGATTATAGCCAACAATGGCACAGGCTGAGCAGAGAATGGGTAAAGGACAGCAGGGCTCAAAGCTGGCTGATTGCATAGGGGTCCAGACTCCAGTTTGCGGCCTGGAAAAAAGGGTACAGAGATCATAATGCTGAAGAAGTTTGGACTAGGGGATATTACATAGAGTTTAGTTTAGGTCAAGGGTGGGGTACCTCCGGCTCTGAGGCCACATGTGGCCTTCTAGGTCCTTGGGTGTGACCCTTTGACTCCCAAGTTTTACAGAACAAATCCTTTTATTAAGGGGATTTGTTCTGTGAAGTTTGGATTCAGTCAAAGGGCCATACATGAGGACCTAGAAGGCCACATGTGGCCTCAAGGCCTCAGGTTTCCCACCTCTGGTTTAGGTCCTTTACCCCAGTATAAAAATAGCTACTTAAGCCTCCTGTACCTCATACCTTTCCCCAAGGACCAGAATGATAATTATTTGTTTTGATTTAAAATGCCTTTCTTTTCACTTCCTGCTGTGCTTGAAGTAACTTCATGCAGGGCATAGAATACACAGAGATGCTGGTGAATGAGGCACAGTAGGTGTTAATGTCAACAAGAGTAAGTAATAAGATTTGCTAGTGATAAATCCCCCGTGAACACTATTTGTCGTTTATACAAGTAGTTTAGTTAAGTTCCATTCATTTGTGTGTGTGTGTGTGTGTGTGTGTGTGTATACATATATATCATTATGCATACAGTAAATATATTTTCATGGAAGCTAAATATAACAGAAAAGTCAGATATTTTACTCTTGTGGTACCCTTCAGTATATCCTGGCACATCCCAAGCTGAAAAGACTTAGAGAACACTTTAATCTATATTTAGCCTTTTTTGTATGTAGTTGTTTGTTGAAATGGTTTTAGAACATTTACATGGTGTCTCCACCGTTAGACTGTGAGATCCTTGAGTGGAAGGACTGTCTTTTGCCATCCTTTGTATCCGCAGCACTTAGTAGAATGCCTGGAACACAGAAGGCACTTAATAAATGTTTACTGAATGACTTAATGTTGAATGATTGGGATATAGTTACAACCTATATGTTGTCCAAAAAACCGTCTAAATTCAGAAAGGCTCATCACCAGGATGACTGACATATGATGAATTTTTTGGCTAGAGCAGCTCTCAAATACCAGCTATAAAAGTTTATACCTGTGTATTTATTACAGATCTTAGGAGAAAGAGGAAGAAGAGGAGTACAAGAAACCTTTCAGCAAAAGAATGAACAAAAGGTACAATGACAGTCTTTTCTTCTGCTTACTGTTTTTCACAACACTGCTATTTAATTTTTTTTTAATTTTTAAAATTTTTTTATATTTATTATTTGTTATTGTTATTCACAACATTGAAACTGTTTGGACAAACCTGCAGTAAGTTGAAATTTATAGATAATTTTACAAAATGAATCAGATGAATTTTTCAGAGGGTTGAATGCTGACATATATCCCTGGGGCTAAATGAATCCAGAAGTCAATTGTCTTCTAGCATGAAACTACCTTGGGAAATTTAAACAGGGGGAAAAATACATCTGCTCAATAAACAGGCAACATCGCACTTTTTAAATTACCTATATTTTAAGATTCCAAATCACCGCCTGTCACCCCAATGGCAAGGTGAGGAATAAGAGTGTCCCCTTTGTAGATCTTAAAAAGGAATACGCTAATAAATGTTTAACAATGGGGTCTCCAGGGAAAAAAAATGCATGCATGACACTTTTAAGTTTAATCTAAATTATGAACATTTTCTCCAACACTTTGTCCAGACAACCAACAAAACAATAAAGCCCTGATTTGAAGCATTTGTTTCCAAGACATAAATGCTCAAAATGAAAATTTAACAATTGGCTTTTACGAACCAGTTTGAGCTGGCTCCAGCACATCTCCGATATAAATCATAATATTTATATTAACCTCAATCATCAAACAACATGATGTATAAGAAAGCACTTTGTAAAGTATAAACTGTTCTATAGATCCATGGTATTATAATTATATTCACACTTGACCATAGTTTAAATACTTTTTAATCCCAGGTCATATTTTATTTCCATAATAAAAAAGGGGGGGGGGAATGTGGGAGTGTGGAAGGGTATATTTTCAATGGTAACTCCTAGCTCATTCTAAAACAAGTTCATTTTATAGCTATTTAATGAAGTCTATTAACTCCTGGCAAGCCCTAGAGTCAGGAAGACTTGGAAAGTCACACCTGTGATACATACTAGCAGGGTGACCGTGGCTAACCTTTTAGAGCCCATAGGCAACTCTCTAAGAAGGAAGGGAAAGAAATAAGTATTTACATAGCACCTACTATCTCCCAGGTACTATGCTAATAAACAATTTACAAATATCATCTCATTTGATCTTCACAACAACCCTGGGAGGTAGATGCTAGTATTTTCCCCCTTTTACAGTCAAGGAAATTGAGGCAAAGAGAGGTTAAGTGATTTGTCCAGGATTACAAAGCTATTAAATGTCTAAGGCAGCATCTGAATTCAGGACTTCCCGACTCCAGGCCTAGCACTCTATCCATTGTACCACCAGCGGCTTCTTATGAGAATAAGTGACAGTGAAATTGAGGATCTGCATCAGATATACAGGTTCTTTTTACTCATTTTACTTATATCTACCCAAACAATAGCACCAACAATGCTGGGCTCCATGACTATGGAACAACATTCTCAAATGAGCCAGTTTCTGCACTGCCCATATCTGGCAACTCTACTAACTTGATATTATTCTTGCTTTAACTAAAAGTAAAGGACTTCAGTCACATTAAGACACCAAACTAGTTTGACCATTTTTTCTTCAGACTTAGGCTCCCAAACTTGTTCCCAGATGAGCTAGTGACTAGAGATGATTAATAGGTGTGGTAATGCATAAACAGAATTGGTGGCCATGTAAATACAGTATTTGTGCTAAGATATTTCTTTGACTTACTTAAAAGCAAGGCACTAACAATTTTCACGAAGAAAACTGTTCACTTTTCCCTAATTTTTTTTTCTGTGTAAATAAATGATGAAAAAAAGATGTTCCAAACTTCTGAGCTGGTAGGCCTTTGGCTAGTTGGGAGTGACATGAAAACATTTCACCTTCACTAAATTATTAATATATTTCTGATAAGCCTCCTCAGAGAGCCATTTCATAATGAACTCTACAGAAAAGTTAAATTGCTTTCATAGTATCATAAATTTTCAGCCGGAAGGGACCTTTGAGGTCATCGAACCTTAACCTCCTAATTCTATAAAATGAGAAAGTGGAAGCCTAGCACAATGGTAAAGCTATGGGTCCAATCTCTCTGGGTAGTCAGTAGCATAGGCAGTGTTCTTCCCAACCACTACATAGATAGAATGCAACTTAGAGACCCAGTCCAATTCCCTCATTTTACAAATGAGGAGATAGTCATCTCTCACAAAACCAACTCCTCCTTCCAATTTCAACATTTCTGAAAATAGTAGTGTAATACATTGTTCATTATTGAAACTCTAAGCTCTCATATACTGTGTTTAGTCTCAGAAGCCTCTTAATAATTATTTCTTTGGCTCCTGCCCTTGCCCAGGGACTTCTCTGAGAACACTGCTGATTTTATACCCTAACCATGCTTTCTTCTAGGATAATAAGAATTTGGCTCATTTACAATTTTTATTCAGGTGCAACTGCAGCTTTTTACTTTAAAGCCAGTCCTTGACTTGGTCTAGGAATTTCTTGTCTCAATCCGAGAATTCCTTATTCTTCCACTGCCCCTCTACTCAGAATCAATACCTCTGCCTTCCATTTGCTTCCCACTGCTGCTATTCCTGGCGCTACCATTTCCTTGAAGAAATGTCAAAATTCTCTCAGAATGGGCCAGCCCAGGACAACATGCCAGGCAAGTATATAAAAGGATACATTTTCCACTAACTGGTAGAAAAGTGGGGAGCTCCCAAGTGCTTCTAAAAGCTGGGCTTGCTCCTGAGAGGCAAAAAACCGGCACAGGAAACCAAGGTTGGGGTCCTCTGTCAATGCTACAGAAGTAAACTCCAGCTCAGGTTCTCTATACCCTTGCCAGGGAGCAGCACTATTGAAGCATCCCCCCACTTCTGACGGAAAGCTTGGATGACAAACTGGAACACTGCCATCAGAAAACAGTGAGAAGGGACAAGAGAGTCATAGATTTAGAGCTGGGAAGAATCCTGGAGATGATTCAGTCCAACTTCCTCATTTTACAGATGCAGCAGTTTTTCCACAGGAACACCAAGAGTTTCCCTCCTAGGGCCATATCGCTCACAAGTAGCAGAGTCAGGATTCAAACTGAGATCCTCTGGCTCCAAACCCAGCCCCCTTTCTACTGTGTTATAGTTATGGGACCAGTACCATCTTTTAAGCAACATGTCTATGCAGATTAGAAACACTTTAGAGTAGAACTATCTCACTTCAAACTTAACACCCAATTAATTTTTTGTCAGAATCTGTGAGGACATCAGCATTACTATGCAGAGGAACTGAGATGGGCTCCAGCAGCTGAGAAATGCACGAGAACATGAATTATCATCTGATAGACTTGAGGAGTGATATGGAAGCTATGACACAAAAAGAGGCAGGACCAAGACACTACGGAGAAGGGATGTATTTACTGAAGATCCATAGAAGGTGTGTGCTGTAAACTGTTCAAATTACAAAGGCTTCTGGGGAAAGGTTGGCTCCCTGGTAGGCACTGTCTCCCTGGGGCCTAATATATATATGTGTGTCTGTGTATATATATTTTTTTTAATTTGACTTAACTGACCAGAAAATAAAACTGTTCATTCTTTGAGCTTTTTAAACAAGGTGCTCAGAAGGAGAGACTACACAGATGGTGTCAGACAAGAAATCACCAGATTGGGAGGCAGCATAGCTCCCTGAGAAGAGAGCCAAATTTGGGATTTCAAGAGCTAAATTCTAATCTTGATTCTGCATGTCTTACCTTGGACACATCATTTCACATCTTCCAAGCCTCAGCTTTCTCATCTGCAAAATGAAGGGGTTAGACCAGAACTCTAGCCTCCCTTCTAGATATGTATCCCTGATACAGGAAAAGGCAATAAACCAGAGAAGTGAAAAATCCCACTAATGAATCCCCCAGTCTTCCATGTCAGAAGAAGACCTCTGAAACAGAGGTTATACATGGCATCATGTTAAATGGATTTAATGATCATTTAACTTGTGTGAACTATATAATAATACACCATGTGCACTGAGATTTACCACCTTAGTTAAATACACACATTTTATTACTTGCTTGGTAAACCTAAATAAATAGGTTTATAATAATTTGTAGATAATTCCCATGCAATAACTATATTATTAAATCCGAGGAGTTATTAAATGTTAATTATATTTAAAATTCCTGAGATTTAACAATGATGTAACATATAGAGTAGATATTTATCTTTTACTGTATATGCTATAATTATTAAACCTCAATGAATTTCTCTCTTGAACTTTGCCATTCTCCCTGCTAAATAGCTTCTCTGATTGAACCCTCCGCCTACAACCCAAGATGACTCCTCCACTTTTGACTCCTAATGGCTTCCTCATACACCTCCCTACTTTTCCAACGTTACCTAAGATCTTGTCAATTTCTTCAAAGAGAAAATTGAAGCTGTGTGGTAAGAGTTCTCACCCTTGCCTCCAGTCCTATCCTGCTTTACCCCATATTTGTTTTAAAATTAACACAGAAAATGTTTACTCCATCAAATTCAATTCTATGCTAACAACTGGTCTTTTTCTCCTTGCCATATCACTATTTCTGTCATCACTTTTCTATTCATAGCCTTCAAATGTATTATGTTGTACACTCATTAATTACATTTTTGGGTCCAATTTGCCTTTCTAATTTTGGTCTATCTCTTTCTAAATTTACCTACAAGATCCCTCAATATTCAGTGTGTCCCTTCACTTTTTTTTCCTTTTCTGAATGTTCTTTCTGTACCTCATTCCCACTGCACTCTCTAAAATCTGGTTTTCTCCAGGTCAAGTCAAGAAGCATTTATATGCTAAGCACGGGGGATACAAAGAAAGGCAAAACAGTCCCTGGCCTCAAGGAGCTCACAATCTAATGAAGGAGATAGCATGCAAACAACTGCATACAAGCAAGATATAGACAGGATAAAATAGAGGAAATTTCGGAGGGAAAGCATAGCATTAAAGAGGACTGGGAAAGGCTATCTGCAAAAGATAGTGTAACTAAAGAACCCAGAGAAGCCAGGAGGTAGAGAGAAGAAAAGAGAATAATCCAGGCATGGGGGACAGCCAGAGAACATGTCTCAAGTCAGGAGATGTGTCTGGTTGAAGGAATAGGAAAGAGAACTGTGTCACCGGAACACAGAGTTCATGGAGGGGAGTAAAGTATAAGAAGGCTTGGAAAGTTTTGGGAAGTAGAAAGGGAGCAGGTTATGAAAGGCTTTAAAAGCCAAACAGAGAATTTTATATTTGATCCTGGAGGTAATAGGGAGACACTGGAGTTTATTGAGTAAAAAGGTGATAGGGTCAGACCTGTGCTTTAGGAAGACCACTTTGATAGCTCCTAGGGTGGGGAGAAATTTGAGACAGCAGGACCCACCCCCAGGCTATTGCAGTAGACCAGGTAGCAGTGATGAGGGCCTGCAGACAGGGGGCACCAGTATTAGAGGGGAAAAGGCGGGGCTTATATAAGAGATGTTGCGAAGGTAAAACCAACAGAACTAGGCAACTGGATATGGGTGAAGAGAGAGAATGAGAAGTCGATGATAACACCCAGCTGCAAGCCGAAGTGACTGGGAAAATGGTGGGGCCCTTAACAGTAATTGGGAAGTTCAGAAAAGGGAAGGACTTAAGGTGAAAGTTAATGAGTTCTTTTTTGAGCATGCTGAGTTTAAGACATCTACAAAACATCCAATTCAAGATTTACAATAAGCAGTTGGAGATGCCTTCTAAATTCTATTAAGATTGGAATTATATGCTTAGCTTCCTGTAACTCTCCTTTTTCTGTCATTTATTCATTCTAGTTTCCTTTATTAGAAATAAAGGGCAGGTAGGTGGCACAGGAGACAAAGCACTGTGCCTGGAGTCAGGAAAATGAGTTCAAATCCAACCTTAGACACCCAACAGCTGTGTGACCTTGGGTAAGTCACTTAACCTCTGCCTGCCTCAGGTTCCTCATTTATAAAATAGGGATAATAACATCCTCCTCACAAGGTTGTTGTGAGGATTAAGTGAGATATTACTTGTAAAACATTTAGCACAGTGCCTAGCAATATAGTAGCCACTTAATAAATGGTGATTTCCTTTCTTATTAATCCTACAATAATCTTTATCTCCTTTTATGCAAAATTACCACCTTTACCTCCTCCAGATTCCTCAGAAAACTCTACTGACATTTCCACCTATCCTCAATATTCTGGAGTGACCATCAGACTCTCTGATCTCCATTTAGTCCAAGTGTCCCAAGTCTCAAAGTTAAACTGATCCAAACTTTAATAAACTCATCTGATATCCCACTCCATTTAATAAACCATAACACATCACAAACATCTCTGTCATCATCATGTACTGACCTCCTTCATTTTCCTTGATGATACAGCATTTGACCCATAGTTTTTCATTCTGTCTTCTGCGACCATCCTCATGGGCTACACATTCACTAATGATGCTCACAGCCCTTTGAGCTTCTCAGCTCCAAGGGTCTTCATTTCCACTGCATTCCAGCCCCAACCAGCATGGACATACATCAAATTTCATCATCTATCACTCATGACAGAGTTACCAATAAAATCTCAAATTTAGAGTACCAGGGGAAAAAACATATAAATCTGGTTACTAGGGAAACAGGGAACTAGGCAGAAACATGATTACAAAGAACAAGTTAATAATTGGGATACAAAAATCAAAGCAGTACAAGCAGCAAAGCCATTTTAATGTAGTTATGGATATATTTCCTGTCTGTACCTACAAATGATAGTTATGCAGAGATTATTAACCTGGGGTCCACAGATGCTCAAAGGGATTTGTGGATAGATGTCAGGGGGTCTATGAATTTGGATAAGAAAATTATATTTTTATTTAAATGTAATAGGTTTCCTGTGTAATTCTATGTATTTTATACATTTAACAAGATTGTTCAGAGAAGGTACCCCCAGGCTCTACCAGACTGCCAAAGGGGTCCATGACAGAAAAAAAGTTAAGAACTCCTGGTCTAGAGAGACATAGGAACAGGAGACCACGTTCATCTTGAAATACTCTTTTGCTTGTGATGCTCACCATGTCTGGAATGTCCTCCTTTCCATCTATGCCTATCTAAACCTTCTCCATCCTTCAAAATCAAATTTAAATACCACCTCTTCCATGAAGCCTTCTCTGATCATCCCTGCCCCAAGTGATCTCTCATTACTCTCAACTTCTATAGTTCTTTGTACCACTCCCATGGCATTTCATACATACTGCATTATATACAATAATTATGGCCCCCATATTAAAATTTAATCCCCTTTAAGACAAGGAATGAATATTCATCTTTATTCACCTTTGTATCCTTGAGAACACTTAGCTTTTTGTCCTGTACATAGTAGTTACTGAATAAAAGAATGAATTTGGATGAAGGAGCCTTACTTTCAATAATCATCAAGACAGCCTATACTTTTCAGAAACTAAAATCCATCCTAGAATTCAAACTTCTTTCTCTCACCTACTTTCTCCTTCTATACTTCTGTCTACTATTCAGTCACATCATTCACTTATCTCCCTTCCCACCCCTCTTCTCACCACAACAAACGTGAGTTATTCCACTCTATCCAGTTAGGCAACCACTGTGTACACTATTGTGCACCAAAACATCTTGAACACTGAATACCAAAAAAAAAAGGGAATTTACAATCTAAATGAGAAAGACTGGGCAAACCAACTAGAAAAAGAGCACCAAAAATTCATATAAAAGGATACTTAAATTATTTAATAATCAAACAAATGCAAATCAGGACAACCTCAGAATACCATGTTAGAATCTTTAAATTGGTAAAAATAGCAAAAAAAGAAAAAAAGGATGAAAGTTGATGTTAGCAGAGCTACAGAAATAGAGGAAATCTATTATATTATAGTTGAGACTACAGAACAGCTGTTTTAGAAAGCAAAATAGCAATAGACAAGTCATATGAAAGTGATAATCCCCACTGACTCAGCACAATCCCCTTGCTAGAACTTTTTCCCAAAAAAATTCATTAAAATAAAAGGGGAAAAAAAAGACTCATCCATACAAAAAAAATTTACAGTAATTTATTTGTAATAGCAAAAAAAAAAAAGGAAACAAGCTACATGGACAATAAATTACGGTATCATAATGAATTGAAATAAATCAGTAGAAAGTGACAAATATAAAGACTAGAAAATATTGAAAAACCTGAAATGATACAAGGGAAGATCAAAAAGATAAGAATATACATACATCATACATATTGACCAAAAAAAGAATTAAAAAAAAACGAAGAAACTCAAGGACAATAGAACTTCAAAATTATGGACATAGATTTGGAATAGAACACAAAGCAAATAATTGTTTCATGTTCATATTTTGTTAAAATGTATAAGAGCACCGGCCCTGGAGTCAGGAGGACCTGAGTTCAAATCCAGCCTCAGACACTTGACACTTACTAGCTGTGTGACCCTGAGCAAGTCAATTAACCCCCACTGCCTTGCCAAAAAAAAAAAGCATAAGATTTTCTTCTATTTAATCAAAATGCAAGTAACACAAATTTAGCATTTTAATGGAAGGTTTGCTCTATATTTGCTTTGAATATCTCCATGTTAAAATTTACTAATGTCAAATATATCATGATAATACTAAAAAAAATTAATATAAATAAATAGGTAGCTTTTTTCTTGGAACATGGCTAATGCAGAAAAATATTTTGCATGTCTGTAAAGGTTTTTATTTTTCTTGTTTTCTCAATGAGTAGGGCAGGGTAAGAGAAAGGGAGAAATTCTGGAACTAAAAATATAACTGAATTAAAAAAATAAAAAGAAACAGTGCTCAAACATCCATGAGTACAACTAGTACATGAGCACAATTTCCTATCCCATCGGATTTCCGTAGGTAGTTGAGCTTCTACTTTGTCAAATCAATGGGCCTTGGTTTGGTGAGTTTCCTTACTGGTGGTAATTCTTCCTAATATATGGGGTGACCTAATTCTTCTTTAGAAGGGGTACTGAGGTGGTGTCAGCTCCATGGATGTATAGATAGGACAGTGCCTGTATAATTCCACAACACAAGAGCTGACATGTAGTTACACGTAAACGATGAAACCAATTGTACTCAGGCCTAAAATGCTTTGGTATTAAGGACACTGTTCACATTTAAATGGTATCAGAACAAACAGGATGCTGCATGTAGAGTGAAACTTACCTAAAGAGATAAGGGCTGAAGTCATAAACATCACTCATATTTCAAAAATAAAAGCAGGGCTCAATTTCAGAGACTTGGATCTATAGCGAGTCTTTCCAACAAGGAAACTGGAAAGAAAAGTGATGTGCCCCAAATCTGACATTACTCCTCCACTGCTCCTGATGACCACATTAAGAGAACAGCAGATTTAATAGTTATTCACTGAGGAATAAGAAAAGGGAGAGAAATTAAAACATTGTTTAGCAGCATTGGCAGAAAGATCCAAGTCCCTATAAAAAATCTCCAAAAGTGTACCAGCTCAGCCACAATACAGCTTGGAATTGTTTGAAGGATAATGATGGCAATAATCATTGCAACTTAATACTTAATCTTCCCTCACAGGAGTGTTGTGAGGATTAATGAGTTAATGTTAATAATGTGTTTGAGATCCTTGATGAAAGATCCTATAAAAGTATAGAATGTTATTACAATCATTGTTGTTTATTTATTTAGATATTTCTCCAGAAAAGCTTGCTCCAGGTATATTGCCCCACTATGTTTTCTATGATGAAATCTAGTCTTAATAATAATAATAATAACCTACACTTAAAGGGAACTTTAAGGTTTACAAAACATTACAAATATTATTACATTCAATCCTCACAACAACCCTGTAAGGTTGGTACTACTATTCTCTCCATTTTACAAATGAGGAAACTGAGTCTTAGTTTAAATAATTTGCAGAGGAATAAAAAAGCTAGGAAGGATGAAAATTCAGAACTTCCTAACCTCAAGTCCAGCACTCCATGCACTGAACCAGCTGCCTCCCTCTAAAACAGGGGTTCTTCACCTGTTTTAATATCATAGACCACTTTGGCAGTCTGGCGAAGGCAGTCTGAGCTATGTCTTTAAATACATAAAATAAAATACATAGATTACAAAGGAAAAGCTATTATATTGAAATATAGCTATCAGAAGATTTCTTAAAACAAGCTCACGAACCCCAGGTAACTAACCTTCTGCTCCAAAACTTAAAGCACACACTATAAATTCATACAAAAAGCATCTATTATAATGTCATTGAGAAAGGCAGGAATCCTTCACTCCTCTAAAGCACAAAAATCATCAAATGTGGCTTAGTTGTCCAATGCTATAGGAAACCGAGTTCCTGTAGCATCCTATTTCTATTTTAGAGCCTTTACCTTATTTGAGCTTTATATCTAATTAATTTTCTAAGCAATGTTTTAATTTCTTCCTTTTTCTTATTTCTCAACGAATAAATATTAAATCTGTTGTTCTCTTAATGGGGTCACAAGGAACAATAAATAGGTAATGTCAGACTTGTGGCAAATCACTTTTATTTCTAGTTTCCTGGAGGACACGGGGAAGAGTGGACGGGGCATTTTCTACAAGTTTAAAAAAAAATTACACACCAAGGGAACTATTATCACATATTATCACAAAGTAAAGATTTAAAGACCCAGAATTAAGTGTATTTATAGAAACACACACACAGAAATGGCTTAATCACACAAAGAGGTCTTAAGATCGTAGTATTTAGAGCTATATAGAACATTAGAGATCACCTAGTCTAATCACCTTATTTTGCATATGAGGAAACTAAGGCACAAACAGGTGAAGTACTTAACCAATGTCAAAGAGCAAGCAGCAGAGCCAGGATTCAAAGCCAGGGACTACCAACTCATCTTAAAGATGAGGCATCTATAAGGACTAAGATTAAGTAACTTGGCAATATGACGTTCTATAAGAACACGGATCCTAAGTTTCAGAGTTGGAAGGGACCTCTGAGACCATCTAGTTCAAGAATGGGGAAACCTGTGGCATCGAGGCCACATGTGGCCTTCTAGACCCCTAAATACAGCCTTTTGACTGAATTCCAAATTTTACAGAACAATTTGTCAAAACTGGCCGAAGGTTCCCCATGCCTGATCTAGTCTAACTCCCTCCTTTTACGAATAAGGAAACTGAAGGTCAGAGAGGTTAAGGACTTAGTCCAACATCTTTGGGTTGGAGTTCTATAAGAGAGGAACTTCCTTAGGACCAAAAGCAAAGGAAGAAAAGAGATGAGACTGCAGCAGCCTACTGAAACTCAATGGTATCTCAGGGGAAGAGTAGGAAAAAAATTATGGAGGAGTATGGAGGTAGGAAGATAAAAGTGCATAGAGGAAACACTAGACACAAGACAACATAATTTCAGAAGAGAACACAGACAGCAGGAAAGTGCTGCAACTACTGCCGTAAATTTATTATCTACTTTGAAAAACAAATTATAAGTAAGAAAGATTCAATGTCATATACAGTTCTCTCTTCCTGTTCTTTGCATTAGGAAATGTTGATGTTGGTGAAGTTCCTAAATGTCAAAAAAAAAATGCAAACCACAATGGCATCATTAGATTGTAAGCTCCTTGAGGGCAGGGGCTGTCTTTTGCCTCTTTTTGTATCCCCAGTGCTTAGCACAGTGACTGGCACATAAATTAATAAATGTTTAAAGACTGACTAGTATTAGCAATAGATAAGACATCCCTGGACAGAATGGCAGTTCTATATAAAATCTGAAGGCACTGCATTAAAAATCTTTGTACCCCCAGTGTCTTGAATATCGTAGATACTAGAGGAGACCCCAAAAATCATCTAGTTCAACCCTTTCATTTTACAGGTGAGGAAACTGAGACCCAGGAAGGTTAAGTAGTGATTTGCCCAACATCACCAGATGGGAAGCACTTTGAACACTTTGAAGGATTTAAATCCAAATCCTCTTACCAACAAAACAACCAGATTACAGAAGCAAGATTTAGGACCTCAAAGTTCATCTATGCCAACTTCATTTTCCAGATAAGGAAACTGAGGCACAGGGTTGTGTTGCACCCAAAGTCACACTTATTTAAAAAGACGCAGGATTTGAACTCAAGTCCTGGCACTTCAGGGGTAGTACCACACTACCTGACCCACAAAACACCTCCTAACACATTATTGGGATCACAGAATCAAAGAGCTGAAAAGGGCCTTTGAGCTCATCTCCTCCTTTCATTTTATGGATGAAGAAACTGATGCCCAAGGAGGTTAAATGGTGCATCTAAAGTCAGTTATTAAGAAGAGGTAGAATTTGAACCCAGATTTTGCTTCCTGAACTACAAAACAACTAGTTACAAACTCAAGGCACCACAGAATTATAGTTTTAAGGTGAAGGGCCCTTTGAATTCATCTAGTCTCCTTATTTTACAGATGATGAAACTGTGGCGCAAAGAAGCAAGATTCAAACCCAGGTCCTGGGACTCCAGGGCTAGCACAACAAAACAACCAGTTACAAGTTCAAGGGACCACAGAATCCCAGATTTGGGACTGAAAGGGGCCTTTGAGCCCATCTCATCCCCGCATTTTACAGATGAGGAAACTGAGGCACAGGTGACTGACTGGGGCACCCAAAGTGGCCAGGCCAGAGGCAGGACTGGAAGCCGGGGGCGGGGGAGCTGAGGGCCTTACACGGAGCACGTCCCCAGCCGCCCGCCAGGCTGCACCGCGCAGGTGCGTGCGTCCAGAACGTTCCACTCTGTGTCGTTTCACCCAGCTCCTCTTTATCACGCTTCAGCCTCTTGCACTGGGGCAAATGACTAGAAAACAAAAAAAAAAAAAATCAGCAGCCGCTACTCCCGCGAGACACTGCGAGGAAGCCTCGCTTTGGACTTGGGCCAGGACGGGGGGAGGGGAAAGCGAGGGGGCGCGCATCCAGCCTCTTTCTCCTGTTTATAGTTTTGCTTTGTTTTGTTTTGTTTTGTTTTGTTTTTGCCGCCGCCGCCCCGCCTCCCACTGCACTTGGCCTCGGACTCCTCTCCTCGAGCCCCCTCCTCACCTCACGCAAAAGCGCCAGGGCGTGCACGTTCCCGGGCCTTGCGTGGGCGCGCTGCCAGTCAGGGTCTGCCTGAGAGAGGCTGAGCGGCGTCGGTCCGTCCGTTCGAGGCTTTCGTGAGGGGGCGTGTGTTGGGGTGAGGGAGCCGGCCGCCCCGAGCGATCCGGCTGTTCCGGTATCGAAGGAGACTTCTTCAGGCCCCAGGGTTCGTTCCGAGCGGGGATCGGCATGTCCCTGAAAAAGAAAGGCCGAGGCCTTCCCCGCGCTAGCGGCGGCGGCGATGACGGCGGCGCCAGCTCCAGCGGCCCAAGCGGCAGCCGCGATGCGAGCGACGGGCCCAGCACCAGCGGCGGCGGCCTCAGTTTCACCCAGGCCCACGGCCAGGCCCTAGCCCAGGCCCTGGCCCAGGCGGGCCCCTCGCGGGTAGATGATGACGTCATGGAGGAGGCGGGGTGCGAGGAGCCTGGGCCCACGGCGACCCCGCCGATGCCCTCCACCTCGTCGTCGTCCTTGTCCTCGCAGGGCCAGAGGAAGCCGGCCAAGCGCACCGAGGCCCAGATCCAGCAGAAGGTGAACGAGCTGGTGCAGTTCCTGCTGGTGAAGGACCAGAAGAAAGTGCCCATCCGCCGGGCCGACATGCTGAAGACCATCTTGCAAGACTACAAAGACCTGGCTTCCGTGGTCATTGAGCGCGCAGGCCGGACCCTGGAGGAGGTTTTCGGTCTGCAACTCAAGGAGATAGACCAGAAGCACCATGCTTACATCCTCATCAACAAGCTGGAACGCCTGGAGGGGGATGGTATGCGGAACGACGAAAGCGTGGCCAAGATGGGCCTCCTCATGGTGATCCTGAGCCTCATCTTCATGAAGGGCAACTCGGCCAAGGAGTCCCTGGTCTGGGAAGTGCTCAAGAAGCTTCGGGTGGATCCAGAGAAAAGGCACAACACCTTCGGAGATGTGAAGAAGCTTGTCAAGGATGAGTTTGTTCGCCAGAAATATTTGGAGTACAATCGAGTCCCCCACACCGAGCCTCCTGAGTATGAATTCCTCTGGGGACCCAGAGCTGCCCACGAGACGAGCAAGATGCAAGTTCTCCGCTTTGTGGCAAAGATTCAGAATCGGGAGCCTTCCAGCTGGGTGTCCCAGTATAACGAAGCCCTCCAAGATGAAATGGCATCAGCTTCTGCATCTGGCTCTAATTCATCTGGCAACTGAATCACCCAGGCCAGTTTCAGGTACCAGCAAGCATTTTCCAGGCTGGTATCAAGAAAGCAGAAATTCCCCAAGTTTTGATAGTGTATTTGCATATGAACCACAGGCTGAGAACCTTTTTACCCTCCACAGTCCAACATGATTCAACATTTTCCCTCTTCTCTGTATCTGATCCAGGGACTCTGTGGACAAACTTTCCAGAATTGAACTACTACATTCTCTTCCCCAGATTGGCTAAAGACTTTCTAACACAAACCCGTTGCTTCAAGGACCTGTCCTCCCTTAGGCCTGGGTGAGCTTTCTTGCCTTGAACCCATTCTTGGACAGTATTATTAAACTATCTCAGACTTATGCCAAGCCTATGTTTCCTTTTCAGTTAATAAAATTCATGTGCATTCACCCTGTGTTTGGATGTCCCTGTGGGCTGCGCTACCTTAGGAATTATTTGGCGAGAAGGGAGGAGTCTCAGTGGGCGTGGGTATAAGGTGCCCCAGGAAGATAGGATGTTTTGTTTTGAGATCACCAGACCCCGGTATTTGAGTGGTGCAAATCCCAGAGCTGAGAACCATGTTTGCTGAAGGATCTAGGGGTATTTGGGAAAGGTGCCAAAGAGGGATTACCTTTACCTGGGTGGGGGGAGGGTAGTGTTGGGGATTGTATCCTGTGAATGGACCAATTGCTGCTCCCCCAGTGCCTATGGCTTAAGTTTTTGGCACCAGCCTAAATTCTGTGAATCGTGGGAAAAAGCCATGATTGCCTAACCCTGATTACAATTCTGTTAACTACCCTTTAGTTTCTAGTGTGATAAATGCACCTTTTTTTTTTGAGAGTACATTACAAAGGGTAATCACTTTTGCTTAGGGGCCAAAGACCTGGTTGAATTAATATAACCAGCAGGCACTTCCAGGTATGTAAGTATAGATATGTAAGAATATAATCTTATGTAAAGTATATCCATATGTATATATCTATATGTAAAGGTAGCACTTAGGCACAGTGCTTAGAGTATCTGAGATAATAAATTTATTAAATTGCAGTTGCCACTAAGGAAATAGGAATGACAAAGGAAGGAGGAAAGAAAAAACATTTCTCTGTTGCCCATGACTAGAGTAGTCATAACTTAGCTGCTGCTGAAATACTCAGAACCCTAAAGCTGTAAGAAACCTTAGAAATCATCTTATTCAATATTACAACTATACAGATGTGGAAACAACTGGAGACAGTGATTTGTTCAACATTATACAGTTAAGAAAAGAATTAAGATCAGAATCCAGGTCTTCTGATTAAAGAAAAAATGATGTTCTTTCCCCTAAACCACAGTACTATTAGAACAGGCCTACTGCCACCATAAATCTAAATCTTCATTGTCTTATGGTTGGATTACTCTAAGACTCCTGGATGGCCTCCCTATCTCCAGACTTTCCCTATTATAAACCATCCTGCATGCCATTACCAGATAATCAAAGAATCATAGAGCTGGAAAGGAACTTAGAGGTCATCTGGGCTAAAATCATTTTACAGAAGTTTACAGAACCAGAGAGGTTAGCTTGCCCAAGTGTAAATTAGTAAAAGTGAGAGCTTAGATTCGAACTCATCCTGTGACTCCAAGTCCAGTGCTTTTTCCACTGTAACATGCTGCCTTTCAATACCAGGGGATGCTATAGTAAATGGAGTGCTCCATGGACAAGTCACTCCCCAAGGACTAGAAGGTAAGAGATGGGTTGTGATCTTCATTGATGAAGGAATTTACCACACTAACAGAATAATAATTCCTTCAGATCAGCATAAGTATTTTTGTCATGCGTTGTTGAAAAAACTGCAATGGGTCCCTATTGTCTATTACATTAGACTCCAAACTCCTTTGTTTGGCGTTCAAGCTCCTTAGAAACTTAAAGTCAATATTCCCTATTTCAACCATCCCAATCAGGAGATAGGGCAAAGACAAAAATAGCTTCATGTTGTAGCTGAAGAAATGGAGCCCCCAGAGGGAAAGGTCTCAATCTTTTTTCAGTGGTGTCCCAACTTCATGTTCTCATTTGGGGTTTTCTTGGCAAAGTAACAAGTGATTTGCCATTTTCTTTTCCAGTTCATTTTACAGATGAAACTGAGAAACAGGTTTAAGTAACTTGCCCAAGGTCACAGTGTCTGAGATCAAATTTAAACTCAGATCTTCCTGATTGCAGGCCAGGTGCCCACCTAGATGCCTCCAGACTTTTCCCAAAGCAGCCATCCCATCTTTCTTAAAAGATTGTCTAAAGAGTCTTACAGGTGGATACTTTCCTAAATGCTCTGGTTAAGGGAAAATACCAGTAAAAAGCACAATATGAATTTCAGTTTATTATTCCAGAAAGGGAAGGAAGCTAGGATCTAAAATCTTGAAGTGGTTCTGAATACTGAAAGAGAGAAAAACTTATAAGAAATTAGCAATAGCTTCCCTTCAGCTCCAGCCGAGATGGCATTTTGTTCCACGTAGCATATGTGCTGCTGTACTTGTGTGGCAGCAACGAAGTGTTGTATATAATAGAGAGTTGTATGTGATTGTTATCAGAGTTGCAGAGGCGCTGGTGGCCATGGTTACAGGCAGAGCTAGGCAGAAGTGGGAAAAGACCTAGATTCCAGGAAGAGGAATATAGAATCTGTTTCTCAGTTTGCAACATAGCTTTGCCTGTCCCTAAATCTTACAATGAGTATGATGTTGACTGTGCCCTGGCCAAAAAAACAAATTTGAATTTGCAAAGTAAAGGGCTTTATCCTGATAAATAAACTTTTGAAATTTAATTTTTTAGCTTGCTATTCTTTATATCAGATTTTATCCTGACCCATTTATAGCCATTTTGGCCTAAGAATTTTCCATGTTCTATTTTCTCCCTAATATGTTCTCTGCTATATCCTCCCTCCTATTTAATTTTACTTTTGAATATCTTATGTCCCCATTTTTTCTCTTCTTCAGAGTTATATTAGCTCTATTTTAGAATAGGCAGCCTCCATTACCAACTCGTGCATGTGTAATCAACAACCATTGATTAACCACCTGTTATGTGCCAGGCACTGTTAAAAGTGGTAGGGTAGGGGGACAGCTGGGTGGTGCAGAGGAATGAGCACCGACCCTGGAGTCAGGAGAACCTGAGTTCAAATCCAGCCTCAGATAGACACTTGATACTTACTAGCTGTCTGACCATGGGCAAATCACATAACTCCAGCTGCCTCTCCAAAAAAACCGAAACCAAAAGTGGTAGGGAAACAAAGAAAGGTAAACACTGTCCCCACTCCCTTCTGTGTCTAGTATAACTAAGTCTCAATAAAGCCAATAAGCAAATGTTTATCAGGTACCTACTATGTGTAGGTGTAAAGCACTGTGCAAGGGGATTAAAAAAAAAGCATGGTAAGCCATTTTTTGCACAAGAAGCTTATAATTAAGAAATCAAGTCCTACACATATGAAAAGTTAAACAGCAAACAAAGCAAAAAACAATATGAACAATCCTCGAGGATTGTTGTTAGTTTTCACTCTGCTACTCCCTACTCCCTTTCACTTTCCCAATTCAATCCCACCAATTCTCCCTTTCACCCTCCAGCCATCCAGTTATTCATCATTATATTAAAGCAGATTCTAAATGAAGAATACCAGTCTTGTGTAACTTTAATGAAATTAATATTATCCAACCTGGATTTAATTGTGAGAAGATAGCTGGATAGGAGGATGGAAGAACTCAATTGAAAAATAAAAGTAAAAACAATTCCAAACAAGCATATATATACTATTGTCAAGAAACAAAAAATGGCAGGTACTCCAGAAAGTTGTTCTCAAATAACATCATTGGCAGGTGTGACATAAACACATCCATCTTAAAATTGATCTTTATTGACAGAGAAGTTATTTGTATACTTCTTATCCAGAAAGTTCAAAAACAGAGAGGATACTTGATTTTTTTTCACTAAAAGTGGGAAAGAGATTCTGGCTGAATTATAAGCAATTGGTTATCAGGGGTTTCTTGGTATTTCTACATAGGACGAGAAAGTAGTTATCCTGGATTCTGTTCCTGGCTCTGCCATGGAATTACCATGTGGAGTTGGACTTACTCAATTAACCTCTTCCTTCTACAGTTTATCCATCTGTATGGGTATAGCACCAACTTCAAAGGGGTCAGAGTCTTAATTAACGACTGTTTGTGAAGTGCCCAGAGATTTTTGGATGAAAGGAAAAACCCCTGCAAATATTCTGAGGATACCTGGCAGCAGGTGGAAATTACTACTATTAAATGTGACTCTTGATCTCAGAAACCATTTTTGCAAACTATCCCTTTGGGGTATAAGAAATGTCAAGTGGTAAGAATGAATACATGTGGCCAATGTTCCTTTTTAACTTTTAAAAGTTGTGCACAGATGGCCAAGTTCTATGAGCAGACAGTTGTGTTCTATGCGTCATAAATTATGAAGACTAAAACACCTAAGCAAGATATAAGTAGTGGTTTTTGGGAAGGTCCCACCATTTTGAAAGCTTGTTTCCTCTAATCTTGCCCCAACTCTCAAGATGCAGATGCCCTAGACAGGTCCAGTCCACATAGTGAAGGCCTGAGACCTCAGATCACATGCATGCTTGAGTCCTGAGTTGGAATCTGTGCTTTACTCTGGTTCTTAGCCTAGAGAAGTAAAGAACCCAAATGATTCAGTGAACCATACCACATGCCCCAAACAAACAAAAAACAGGAACAAACAAAAAAGCAGGAAGCAAAGGGATTACTGAATAAAGTGCCCTTCTCCCCCAAATTTCCTGGGTCATCTGGGGGAAGAATATGTTAATAGAACCTGTAACCAGGATTAGTTCAGAGGCAATGAAAAGATCCTGAGCTTCCTGGTGACCTAAGGCCATAAAAATCCTATCCATGTGGTCAGGGCCCTTCAAACTTGGTGAAGACCACACAAGTCACCACACCCTGCCCTGCTGACCAGATCAGTTTCTATATGGAAAGGAGGGCTCTATGGAAGCTAACTGCCACTGCGTCCTTGTTTTCAGTCCTTGCTATGTTAGGGTTAAGTAAACCTCCCTTTGTTAACCATTCAATGACTTTAGAGTGCCCCATTGTGTCCCCAAATCAAATCTGAACTGGAACACTAGTGTCAGTCTCACCCCTAACAATAAGTTTGAATTGTAAAGCTTTTCTGAAATGCCTCTGAGTGTGAATCCATACCCTAGAGAAGAGGTTCTTAATCCCTTGGGCAGTATTATGAAAGCTCTGGGTCCCTTCTCAGGATAATGTTTTTAAATATATAAAACAAAATACATAGGATTACAAAGGAAAGCAATTATGCTGAAATACTATCTATCTGTATATATAGTATAAAGACCTCAAATTCAGAACTTCTGGAAGGGGACCCAGGTAGCCCCACTTCTGACAGGGTTCATCCACCATTTAAGTATTCCAGGAGCTGGCCCCCTCTGCTAACAGGTGCCTGACTTCTTGGGAGTTGGAAGATGTGGCAGGGTGGATGCTGGAGTTACTGACCATACTTGGCTTAAGATAGGGAAGCATCACCTCTGCAAAGGAAAATTGCACTCCTACTTTCTACAAAGGGGTGAGAGGTCAAGGAAGAAAACCCAGGGAAAAGTCACAGTGAAGGAGGGAGGATCCTAGGAAACGGCTTTGCAGGGGAGCTACGTAGACAAAACATGTCCAACATCTTCTCAGGACACGTTGCGTGTGAGTAAGCAGCCCCTGTTCACAAGTGCTACTGTGTAGGTTTTCTTGAAATAGAAAACCCCTCAAATCAAGAAATTCCTTAAAATGACTATCCTACAATAGTTATTATTCTCAGGCTTCTCTTTGTATCATCTATGGGCTGGGATGAGGAATGATGAGGCTAAAATTTACCCTTTTCCAATTATCTTGTGTGTTTTGGGGACGCTGTTGCCATACATGGCAAAAGGCCAAGAGATCCTTTTCTTGAACCAGACTAGGATTGGATGATTCCTGTCCCTTTTTTCATAAGGTAATTAATTCCCTTCTCTTGGTTTTGTTATGCCCTCTCTGGCTCTTGCCTACCACAAAGACATTATCCCCAAAGTCTCTATCACTCCCTGTAATCTTATTGCTTCTTTATGTAAGTAGCAGTAAAATATTTAGAAGAATCATTTGAATGTTGAAGATAAGCAGGGTGGAAAGGGCAGCCAGGAGTAGCAGGTCACAGGTTGGATAATGAATTGACCCTAGGTTTTCCAAGTCTATAAATCAGCTTTCCTTCTAAATCTGACTTTCTTTTTTGTTTGTATTTCATCCTATTTTTTCCTAGTTATAGGAAAAATAACAGCCACTTGACTTGTGAATGACTTGAATTGGCCAATGCCCACCTTTACCTACTGCTCTCATTGTTGCAAGTAAGATTGACATGACATTTAAAGTCATCAAAGAACCACAGGGCTGCTAGACCAAATACATATTCCCAGAATTCATCACTATGCTTGGTGCTTCAATTAAAAAAAAAATGGCTTAATGCCTAAATACCTGGAAAGCAACAAACTCCCCTAAAGCTGGGAAAAAACCAATGCCTTTGCAATTTTGAAAACCAATAAAGCATCAGATGACCCAAAGAGCCATTGGCCTACTTCATTGCTTAGGTTTGCACACAAACTAAGAGGATAATAGAGTATAGATCATTGACACTCCCTGCTTCCAAAAGAACAAGCTGGCTTTGGAAAAAAGAAATGTACCCCTGACAAAGCTACATTACTTGATCTTGAAATACTTTTGTTACAAGGTAGAAACTAGTCATGTTTTTTTGTAATGATATGGTGGAGTAAGCCCTGGACTCAGAGTCCCAAGATCTGGGTTAAGTCCCTCCTCAGCCATTAACTGGTTGTCTGATTCTGAGCAAGGAACAATTTCTCTGGGCCTAAAATTATTTAACTGCAAGATGAGCTTACTGGACTAGATAATATCCATGGCATTTGTAGCTCTAACCTTTTATGCTTCTTGGTGTCCATTGATTATTTGAATTCTCTTGAGCCAAGAACTCAATAATGTTCCTAATAAGAATATTTCAGCCTCACAGTTTGCTTCTACAAGATATGCAGGTTTTTATGGATTAAACCTGAACTTGGAAGAGAAGGGACTTCTTAATTTCTGTTTGCAGTTAAGGCTTCAAAGAGCCATGTTGGAATGAATTTCTGGTCCAACAACTGTTTTGAATTTTTAGTTTATCATAGAATCAGTGATTCAGAGCTGGAAGGGACCTCAGAGGTCATCTAGTCTAACTCTAACTTTACTGATGAGGAAACATCCTGACAAATTTGCCCAAAATTACACATTTAATTAATTTCAGAGCAAGGATTCAAATTCAGGTCCTTTGATTTCAAATCTGGCACTCTTTCAACTGAACCATGCTAATCCCACTCTCTAAATTGAGGGTCTGTATCAGGATATTTTAATGTAATTAGTACATAGTTGCTGCTGTCCAAACAATGGTCCAAAAATTTCTCTAATAGTGATCAGGATGGCCTCCACTGCTGTTACATTTCACTCTTCCTCCAGAGTTTTCTAGTGTCCTTGTTGGGGTGTCTGCTTTCTGCTATTGGCTCTAGCCCCTCCCAATGGTGGTCCCCCAGTTTTAGAGGGTCCTCTACACTCCAGTTTCACTTAATTAACATTCAGATTAGCTTTTACAAAGGAATATTTACTTCTATACCTGAACATAATCACTCCCTTACAGCACATCATACTAGGGAGAAGGGAGCGGGGAAAGGCAGGGAGAAGAGATTAGATTCATGGCTTAGCTCAGTTCTTATATAGCACAGTCCCACCAAGCTCAAAGTACAAAGCTTCCCCTTGGTCTTGAGTCCCAGGCACCCTGGCTTCTCAGGGCTTCCCTGCTAGGCTGGCTGGCTGTATATGGAGCCTAGAATCCTGCCTCCAAGGTCACCATGGCTTGAGCATCCAGATTTAGGGGGGACTCCACCTCCTGCCCCTAGAACTGAGAAAGACAAACAGAATTAACTAAAATAAAACCTTAGTGGCAAGGCATTCTTAGGGCCACTGGGTAAAAGAGGAGAAGGTAGCCCTTTCCCCTACCCAGTCAGTTAATGGCATAACCTTCACCTTCTCTGGACACTGTGGGAAAGAGAAAAGAGACAGAGATAACCAATGTGGTTGTTTTAAAGATGCAACCTATTCTGGCCATGTAACCAATGGGAAAAGGCTATTCTCACTCATGTGGTAGGGGAATGACAGCTGTTTCCTCTCAGAAGCAGGGTGACTCCATGTTAGGTGATCTGGGGAAGGGAAATAGGGAAGGGAATAAGCATTTGCTAAGTGGCTACTATGTGTCAGGCACTTTTTACAAATATTATCTCATTTGATCTTCACAACAGGGAGCCAAGATGGCGGAGTAAAAGCAGTGACTTGCTTAAGCTCTCCCCCAAACCCCTCCAAATACCTATAAAAAATGGCTCTAAGCAAACTCTAGAGCAGCAGAACCCACAAAAAGACAGAGTGAAACAAATTTCCAGCCCAAGACAACCTGGATGGTTGATTGGAAAGGTGTATCGCACAGGGCTAGGAGAGGAAGCAGTTTGGCATGGGCGTGTAGGCCACAGCAAACCTGGAGCAGGGACTGAATCATGGGCAGCTGTGGCAGTTTCCAGACTTCTCAACCCATGAATGCCAAAGACAACTTAGAAAGTCAGTGGGAAAAGTCTGTTTCTGCAGTGAGAGAGAAGTGTGGGGTCCCAGCCCCATTCCCCAAGCTCGGCCCCCGCCGGTGGCTGCCTCCTGAGCTTCTGGCTCACAGACTGAGGGGGAATCCAGTGACTGATCAGAGGGAGATTTCAGGATCTCTCTGCTGGTGCAGGATTCTCTTGCTTTGCCTGTGCTTCAATCTGGGTCACAGTTCTGGGAGACAGTCCTGGGGCGAGGAGGAGTACTGGCATGGTGGAGCTTGTAGTAACTGTGGAGAGTAAATCTTCCTCACAGTTCCAAGACAGAAAAGAGTGCTTGTGGTCCCCTCATAGAGCAGAGCACAGGACAGGAAAGGACTAAACACCTTGCTCTTGATCATGGCACCTTGGAAGAACTGAAAATTTACAGGTCCCTAGAAGTATCTCTGAAAACAGCTACACAAAACCCCTGAAGCTTGGGAGAGCACATTCTCCATACTGGAAACAGACCCCTGCCTTAAGAGTTTATAACTCAAGTAATTGGCCAGGATCGTGAGTAAGCAGTGCAAAAAGAGTCAGACTACATTATCTAACTTTGGTGACAAAGAAGATCAAAACATACAACCAGAAGAAGACAACGAAGCCAAAGCTCCCAATCCAAAGCCTCCAAGAAAAACATGATTTGGTCCCAGGCCATGGATTTTGAGAAAGCAAGTAAGAGAAGTAAAGGAAAAACTGAGAGTGATGCTAAAGGAGACCCAAAAAAATACTGAAGAAAATAACACCTTAAAAAATAGCCTAACCCAAATGACAAAAGAGGTCCAAAAAGCCAATGAGGAGAAGAATGCCCTAAAAAGCAAAATTGGCCAAATGGAAAAGGAAGTCCAAAAGCTTATTGAAAATACTTCCTTAAAAATTAGAATGGAGAAATTGGAAGCTAGTGACAATTTGAGAAATAAAGACACTGTAACACTAATCCAAAAGAATGTTAAAAATAGAAGAGAATGTGAAATATCTCATTGGAAAAATAACTGACCTGGAAAATAGATCCAGGAGACAGAACTTAAAAATTATTGAACTATCTGAAAGCCATGATCAAAAAAAGAGCCTAGACATGATCTTCACAACAACCCTAGGAGGTTGGTGCTATTATTATCTGCATTTTACAGTTGAGAGAACTAAGGCAGAGAGAGGTTAAGTGACTTGCCCAGGGTCACACAGCCAGTAAGTATCTGAGGCTGGCTTTGAATTCATGTCTTCATGATTCTAAAGCCCAGTGCCATCCACTATGCCCCCTAGCTGCCTCATCTGGACATGTGTAATGCCCTCATGACATCATTTTGCAATTTTAATGATAATGTAGATGTTGTTATAATTGAATGAATAGTTTTATCATAAATTGCCCCATATTGCTATAGGTTGTTTTTGTTTGTTTGTTGGTTTTTTAATTTCAGTACTACAGCATGGCCAAGATGTGCCTACGCGTTTTCCCTCCCGGGTCCTGTCCCTTAATTAGTTGAATTCAAACAACAAGTTAATAGTGTACAAGTGACTATTCATTGATGGCTCTTTGAATTTAGTCAGTTTAGTGTAACTTGGAAGTGCAACTTTTCCTAAAAGTAGGTTAGATTGCCTCCCTTCCTTGAGTTCTCCAAGTGAATACTATATGTCCACTTATTGGGAATATTGTAGTGTAGAGTCCTGTTCAAGCATGGGTTGTACCTGAGGACTTCTAAGATTCTGTGAAAAACTAGTGACAACAAATTTTTAAGCTACATAGTTTGAGGGCCAGTTTAAACCTTGAAGAATGTTATTCTCTAAGCTTTCTTGTTAATGTCAGCAGTATGTATGCTGTACGCCAGATTTTTTCCCCTACCTAACACCAAAGTGATATACTTAGTAATTATACAAAGAACCTCAAAGCCAATACTGATACTGTGGCTACTCAATGAGGAGGCACAATAGAACAGGAAAGGATGCCAAGCACTGATATGAACCTTATCATTGATTACCTCTACAAGTCAAATTTAAAGTTGAGTACCAATAAATCAGTATCATCACTTTTTCATTTGGACAACTGTGATCTAAGAATAAGCTGAATATCAAAGTTGGCAATCATAGTCTCCCTCACTGGTCCACTGCAGCCTGCTTACAAGTCATAATTATAAACATATTCAGAAGGTCAGCAAGTAAGTACTCAGCCAATACAACCTTAGATCCACCTTTAATGTACTTCAAACTCTTACCATATTTGTAGTAACACAGATTCCAACCCAAGATTGCTATCTCATGGGATTCAGAAAGTGACATACTAAATTATTAGACATCTTCCTTTTAATAACTTATAATAGCTTGGCCATACTTCCCATATTCTGTGTATTCTGATACTAAACCTGGAATCATAGGATATCACAGCTTGAAGGAAACTTGGAGACCATCTAATTCAACTCTTTCATCTCTCATCGCAGGTTTTATTAAAGAATGGATTAGTAGTATTGACTATAGATTTTCCCTCATCACAATGTTAAAAATGAAAATTCTAATTTTGCCCTTGTTTCTTTCATGCTGATCTGAAACCCTGACTTTTGGCCTATTAATCAAGATATAGGACCCTTCACTGAAGGGTCAAGCAAAGAAGATGTGGCTTTTGAGGCTATGTCACCAGATGACTACATTCTTAGAACTCCTTTAATCTTTTATCCATTAGAACAATCAATAACAAGGCTGGAGCTGGAGTCAGGAAGACTTGAGTTCAAATCCAGCCTCAGTCACTTACTAGCTGTGTGACCCTAGGCAAGGTACTTAATTGATGTCTGCCTCAGTTTCCTTATCTCTAAAATGGTGATAATAATAGCACCTACCTCCCAGGGTTGTTGTGAGGATAAAATGAGAAAGTATTAGCAAAGCCCATTGAAGACTACTATATATAAAAGCTATATTTTGAATAATCTGAAAGTGTGTGTGTGTGTGTGTGTGTGTGTGTGTGTGTAGAGCAGAAAAACCAATAAGAATCTTTTTGTACTTAAGAATGCCTTCAAATGAACCTTGAACTGGATTTCATAAGGAATAGATAGATTCTAGTCTCAGTTCTGCCTTTATTAACTAGGCCTCAGTTTTCTCACCCTCAAAATAAAAGGGTTATACTAGATAATTTCTAAGATTTCATTATTTCTATGGTTCTATTTGCTTATGTTCTATGTATGTCATATATTCTAAAAGCTAGTTGGAATTAATGAAAAATTGGATTTATAAAGCATTGTAAAGAAATGCAGTTTTATTACTATTATGTATGTATAATACTCCTTATGCTGTTAACCAAATTTTGCCAAATTGAAATGCTACAGTACTTCCTTGAAAGAACAGACTTGCAATTAGCATGTAAATTGTATGTAAATGACACTTTCTAGAGTTCTTGAAACCTGTGGATTATCAAAGAGATCAATCATTTCCCTTCCAATCTTATTTAATATTATTAGCAAATCCTTTTAAAACCTAGAATGTGGCAAATTTTTTAGCAGGGCATTGGACCTTGGGCCAAAAGTCCTGGGTTTGACTCCTTGTGCTGACAATTATCAGCCATATACTCTGGAAAAGTTATTTCTCTGAACTTGTTTCTGTCATCTTTAAAATGGCAATATTTGTACTTCCTACATCACAGAGTTGTGAGAAAAATGATTTGTAAATCGTAAAGTGGAAAATGCAGCTATTAAGCTTTAATAACTTAAAAATACCTAAAATTTTTGGAACACTTTGTGTCTGTGATCTTTTCTTATTATTACCTTTATATTCATAAATTGATAAGTCCAAATTTATGAGATTGTATTGTATCCTCATAATAGCCAATATCTATATAGTGCTTACTATGTGCCAGGCACTGTGCTAAATACTTTATTATTATCTCATTTGATTAATTTTATTGATCATTGTTATTATTATCTCATTTGATCTTCACAACACTGGGAGATGCTATTATTATCCCCATTTTTTAAAAGATTGAAATAATTTTTTTAATAAACCACTTACCATGAGTTTGCCATATTTACCAGCCAGCCTTAAATTACAACTTAAGTGAAAAGTTCAATTTTACTGAGGTGAAATAGTACTAGGAAAAGAAAAAGAGTCCATTGTGTCCTTGGTTAGATTTCAGTTTTGGGCTTCCGCTGACATGTGTCATTTGAAGCATTTTCTCTTTCTTCCTCTGCAAATTTTTCTTCTTGGCTTCACCACGTAAGTACTTCTCAAGCCTCAGTCTGACAAATTGTTCCACATAAGGCATGGCATAGAACTTTTTCCTGTTGTATTTTTGTTTAGGTACCAAGGAATTGGCCACTGCTTGGACTTGTGCCAGATGATTCATCCAAAAACATCTTTTCTCCAAGCACCTGGTCTTGGCCTTTCTTGACCTGTCTAAAGAAGTCTCAAAGCATCACCTCTTTACTGAATAACTTTATCCAAAGCATCCATGGACTCTGACACCTTGTCTAATCTCTCTGGACTCGGCACTGGCAATCTCTGTCCTTTGGCCTCCTGCTCTAAGGTGAGAAGCATATTTCTTTCTTTCAATAGGACATACCAAAGTTTATGTAAATCTTTATTACTCTTGTACATCAACTGTTCACAAGATGTTGCAGCATCTGATCTGACTGTTTCTTCTCCTCAATTTTTTTTGGGTCATCAAAAAATTCTTCTAGTCCTTTCCTTGACAAAATGGTATGAATTGATTTATACTGGTGGAGGGGTATGATGTTGGCTGTATTCTTATTTAACAAACTGAGAGTAAACCCCGGGCTGGTAGCGGGGGTCAGCGAGGGACCTTCAGGGTGGCCTTAAAGCCCTAACAGAGAGAAGCTAGCCGTCCCTTGGCCATGGTCACCCTCTTGCCCCCACACTTATTATCCCCATTTTAAAGATGAAGAAATTGAAGCAGATAGAGGATAACTTGCTCCCCAGAGTCAAATTTGAACTCAGATCTTCCTAACTTCAGGCTTAGCAGTCAATCCACTGTGCCATGCCACATAATTGTATCTTCTCCCCAAAAAGAATTATCTGGTGTGTTTTCAGATATTTCATAGATAGTTCAGATGGTTTCAGAACACTGAAGTAATAAAGTGTTATTAGACAGTCAATTATAGCTTTCTTTCCCTGGAAAGAACCTTCAGAAATAATAGTATTATAGAATTTTAGAGTTAGGAGGATCTTTAGAAATCCTTTAATTCAACCTCCTCATAAGGAAACTGAGACTCAAAGAGTTAATGACTCATCCAAAATTGTATTTAATGGCAGAGCCAAGACCAGGGAGGCACTATGGTGTATTGGAAAGGGTACCCAACTCCGAAGCAGAACTGGGATTTAGGTGGGCCTCTGCAACTAATTGTGGACCCTGACCAACTGATTTAGATTTCAGGGTCTTATGAGGGTTAGATAACATTTTCTCTAAGATCTTTTTCATAATGTCATATAAATTCCATAGTTTGATGACTCTCAAACCCAAGGTTCCTGACTCTCACTATAATGTTCTAACATACCTCTTCAATCTCTTTTTTCATATTTACATATAAAAGAATGCATTACAAATTTTTTTTTTTTTGGTGAGGGCAATTAGGGTTAAGTGACTTGCCCAGAGTCACACAGCTAGTGAGGCCAGATTTGAACTCGGGTCCTCCTGACTTCAGGGCCGGTGCTCTATCCACTGCGCCACCTAGCTGCCCCCATTACAAATATTTTTAAAGGCATCCTCTGACCAAAGGAGTCCCGTAAATACCCAAGTAGCAGAATAACCAACAGTACTTATTTGGAATGGAAAATGAAGGTGATATTAAAAAAAATAATAATTGTGAAGATGGTGGTTTGATGTCTATCATTTATCTGTCTTTGTGGAATTAGCTAAAACCACTGCTGCCAAACCCTGTGTGTTTATTTAAACTACCAGTTATAATTTTCTTCTAGGTTAAAGAGCCTGACAAAAAGCTGCACTTATCCAAATGAAAATCATTTTGCATGGTCAAATTGACACAGGATGCAGAGAGAAGGAGCTGAGATGCCTTACTAAGCTCCAGAAAATAAAGATGGGATTTTGCATTTTGTACTAGGACTTAAGAGAGAGAAAAAAAATGAATCAATACATGTATTTTGTAAATGCAAAATGCTTAAAAAAAAAAAACAACAGGAAATGATGACACCTACACCCTCAGAAGAGGAATCCCAGGACCAAAAACCATTTCCTGTCTTACAAGGTAACTGAAACAAATGTCTCTTCTTTATCTGAGATCTGGTTCCTGTGCCACTCCTCATCAAGACCTCTCTGAAATATTGGTTCAATGTCAGCAGGACCATTTAGTTGTTTTCTCCTCTTTTTTTTTTCAATCAGATTGATGGCAAAGACTCCTCTCCTTCCCTTACATAGGAACAACAAGAAAAAAACAGATTTTCTTTATTGAATATAAAACCCTTGTCCACTGGCCATAGCTAGCTTAGCCAACAGAGGCCCTGAAAAATATTGTAGGTGTAGTTTGGCCTATGCATTGTGACCAAAACCCCTAGTAATAAGCTCTGCCATCTATTCCTGTCATTATCCTAGTTAATGAGTCCAGTATATACATCCAAACCAAGCCCTAGTACTCACGCCCACTCAGTGCCACCTTTCGGAACTTGAAACTTCTGTATTTATCCGGCCCAAACTATCTGGGAGTCACTAAAACAAAATGGAGGTGGCTAGCAGAGGAGGGGAAGGAGGATATTTGTTGCTCAGTCATTTCAGTCATATCCTACTCTTCATGACCCCATTTGGGGTTTTCTTGGCAAAGATACTGGAGTGGTTTGCCATTTCCTTCTCCAGCTCATTTTACAGATTAGGAAACTGAGGCAAACTGGGTCAAGTGACTTACACAGCTAGTGAGTGTCTGAGGTCAGATCTGAATTCAGGTCCTCCTGACTCCAGGCTGGATGCTCTATCCACTATTCTACCTAGCTGCCCTGAGGGAGGATATACGCCGAAATAAATGTGAGCTATAAAACAAAAGTTATCAATAGCACTTTGCTTGTGTTTTTCCTATATTATCTTCTAGGATCTTCCCAGCAACCCTGTGAGGCAGATACTAGAAGTATTTTAACCCCATTTTATGGATGAGGAAACTGGGGCTCAGAGAGATCATGTGCTTATTCAGTGTCACATACCCAGTAAGTGTCAAAGATAGTATTTGAAACCAGGTCTCCCTGACATCAAGTCCAGCAACCTAGCCACTAAACCATGCTGCTTCTCCCATCACTCTCAGGTCAGTTTTATATAGGCAAAGGAAAACAGAGACATAGCAATTTTTGGTGATTTAACTCTACGTAGAAAACCATCTGTTACTTAAATTGATATTCTTCATAGTACAGATTTACTATTTCATCTCCTTAGAGCTGGTATTGTTTTAAACTATTTGGAACCAGGGGCTTTGACTAATAAATTCACTTTTGTTCTAAATGCTGTAATTTGACTGTCTCCACGGCCCAAAATGGGCAATTATTCAATTCTTCACTTCCTTTTGTCTTATGTAAGTTAGGACTAAATAATCTTCCCTAGTAGGAAGGGTTGCCTTTTGAAGAATTGTATTTGGTATTTCTCTAGTTCCTTTCTTCATGACACAGGAATTTAACAGACCCTGTGAAAAAATAATCACTTCATTGCTAAAAGAAGATAAGGAAGGAGACTTTTGCTCTACCAAAACACTGATTACTTCAGTTTATAAAGGTAGTAATTATCTATATATCACAAGAACAAGCTATCTCAGGAAATAGTGAAATTCAAGTGTATGTTGTGAGTGTTCAACAACCAGATCTCCAATTTTTTTTTTAACTTATGACTTACTTTGGTGTAGTTTAGTTTGCATCATTAACATTTTCTCCATCATTTTCTCAAGTCTAGACAGTCAACAAAACAATAAATCAACTTCTCATTTGTAGCATTTTGCTGATTTCCAAGCCATAAATGCTCACGCTGAAAATTTAACAATTAGATCTCCCCAGTTCCAACACCCTGTTGGATCTCTATCACTAGAAGTCTTCTATCAAAGGTTGGGTGACCATTTATGGAGGTTATTGTAGATAGAATTTATGCTTCAAGTAGGGACTAGAAGACCTCCAAGGTTCTTTCTAACTCTAGAATCTAAAAAACACAAAACAAACAAAAAGAACCCTCTAGGTAGACAACGATATTGTGAACTTTCAATTTAATTCAACAAATAAATTATCAGATAGCAATTTACGCCCAGCACTGTATGAGATATCTACAGATGATGCAAAATAAGTATAATGCATAGTCCCTGACCACGGGGCGTTTACAATCTCTTTGGAAAGGCAAGGCATAGTTACAGGAAACAATTAAGGAATAATATGTCAGTATCTAAGTGACAAAATAAGCAACAGAGATAGCAAGTAGATCAAAAGTCAGATTAGAGAGATCACTTTCAGTGCCAAGTAACTTTAGAGAAGATAACTCTTGTCCCTCCTAATCTTCCCCTCCCCACCCCAAACCCAGATGCATACTAAGTAAAGGGCAGGTCCTGCACTTTTGTCTTCTCGGCTTCTAAAATTCAAACACTTATAGTAAATGTTATCCAGAACCTGAAGAAGCTGAGCTGACAAGGGCCGAGAAGTTTGTCCAACCCATCAAGGCTTCCTTTGTTTTTCTGTATATGAAGTCATGGTTCAGAAACTCAAATCTTTTGAAAAGAGATCAAGAAAGAAAAATTATAGGAGTTCTTAACTCCCCCATTCTTCACCCACAGAAATCACACTTGAGCAAGAGTCCATCTTTTTTTTTTTTCCTTAAGCAGAACTGTCTTAAGCTGAATGATAGCCATTAGGGGTTAGACTAAAGTTGAATTAGCAAAGGGGGGGAGGGGGGAAGCATCTTGGCAGAAATACAACCAGAAGACCAGCATTCTGCACAGACTTTTTGCCTCTTGATCTTGAAGGACGCTTTCTGCCGACCACCAAAAACTTACTCTACCATGTAGCCTAAGATGCTTAAAAGGATTTCTTTTTTTTTTTTTTAATGCTAAGCCAGAGGTTCCCTGTCTACTACTTAGAGTTGTTGTATGAGATCAAGATCTCAAAGTTGGAAGAGAACTCAGAGGCTGTTTAGTCAAATTTGTGCCTGAACAAAAGTCCCCCTCTTCTACATGCCAGCTAAAGGAGAACGAAGCCTTTTCTGGAAGACTCAGAGAGGGGAAACCCACTAGTTCCTGAGGTACCTTCTTTCATTTTTGGACAGCTACAATTGTTAGGAAGTTTTTCCTTAAGCCAAGCTTAAATTTGCTTCTTTTTAATTTCTACTGTTGCTTCTAATTCTGCCCCCTGGGATCAAGCACAATAAATTCTTATTCCTCTTCCACTGTAGAGTCCTCCAGACACTTGAAGACAGATATTAGGTTCCTCTAAAATCTTGTTCACCTTATCACATTGCTGACTCATTTTGAGCTTGCAGTCCACCAAAACCCTCAAATCTTTTTCACATGAACTGAATAGCAATATCTCCTCTACCTTGTACTTACAAATTTGGGTTATTTGGTTTCAAACCAAGTAAAAGACCTTCCATTTATCCCAATTCAATTTCATTTTACTAGACTTGATCAAATGTTCTAGTCTCTCATGATGTTTTTTGGATCCAGATTCTATCATCCAGTGTGTTAGATTTAGATCTGTGTCAGCTGCAAATTTTATAAGTACGCTTATCAATTCCTTTATTTGAGTCACTGATCAAAAATGTTTTGGCGGTGAAGTGGATAGAGCACCAGCCTTGGAGTCAGGAGGACCTGAGTTCAAATCCAGCCTCAGACAGTTACTAGCTGTGTAACCCTGGGCAAGTCACTTAACCATAATTGCCTAAAAAAAAAAAAGTTACTGAACACAGGGTCAAGCATAGATCCCAGAAGACTTCTATCAGTAACTTCTTTCCAAGTTGACATCTTAGCCATGGCCAATGGCCATGTCAGGCCATTTAATCAGTTCTAAGCCTACATCTAGGCTATAACTCTCCACCTTTTCTACAAAAATACTTTCAGAGACTTTGCTAAATACTTAGCATTCCCCTAAACTACCCATTTAGCAATCAAAAGAAGTCATCTGGGATAGTCTAACATGAAGACATGCTGGCTTTTTGTGATCATTTCTTCCCTTTTCAGTCATTCTCTAACCATCTTTTTAATGACTTCCAGATTTTGCCAGAAATCAAAGTCTAGCTCATTGGCCTGTAGTTTGCAGGCTTTACTTCCTACTAAATAATCAACCAAAAAGTGTTTTGCAAAGCACTAATGTGAATGTGAGATATCATTATTACCTAATCTTATCACACCAGTACACGGTATTGCAGGGAGGATAGATAGTCATGTATTCTAGTATGACCTGGACTTTAAGTCTCTGTCCCTAAAGCCAAACATTGCCTTTATCTGCATATGGTATTTACAACATGATAACAACCTTTCCTTTACCCCCATGTTATTCCATCTATCCTAGACGTCTTGACATGCCCAAGGAGCGTATTTCTGGATCTGGAATGAGGAATGATAAAGAGAACTTTTTTTTTCTCATTGTTATATCATTATCACAACAAAATATCATTTAGTATTTATCATTTCCTAGCTGGAGGGGGGTTGTTTTATCACCTTGGCCTTGCATCTGGAATGCCTGTGCTTCCTAGAACCCTTACAAGCCCAATGAACTCTTTAACTCTGATGGTTAATTAAGCTCTCTGGCAGGGAGGTCTATTGATCAGACCTTTTCATTAGGCAAACATTTATCTTTTTTTTGGTTTTCCTTTTTTGGTTTTTTGGTGAGGCAATCGGGGTTAAGTGACTTGCCCAGGGTCACACAGCTAGTGAGTATCGTGTGTCTGAGGCTGAATTTGAACTCAGGTCCTCCTGACTGCAGGGCCGGCACTCTATCCTAGCTGCCCCTAAGCAAACATTTATTAGGATCCTGCTCTTGAAATGCATATAAAGTTGAGTAAAATCCAGCTCCACCCTTCAGAAATATGTAATCTAAAAGGAGAGATAAAATACCTACACAAGTAACAATAGCGTCAAGAGGAATTTTTTTAGTGCCTATAAGAGATACAAAGTGATAGAGAATAATTGAGAAGAATTAGAATTAGAGAAAATTTCATGGAGGAAATATCCTTTGAACAGGGCCTTACAAGATGGGTCGAATTTAAACAGGAAGTAACAGAAGTAAAAGGAATCCCAAGAATCAGAATATTAAGAACAAGGACATGGAGGCTAGAAAGTGAGGGCTCTAAGTGGAACAGTAAGTAGTCCAGTTAAAGCTCTCGATCAAGGTAGGAGAGGGACTGAGACGTTCTTAAGGACAACATTAAGAACATGTAAGATGGTCACAATATTTTGTATACTTTATTTAGAAAAAAAGATCGTTGAATGCTCACAAGGGGACAATAGTATCAAGAGTAAGGAACGTGTTGACCCCCTCCTAACTCTAAAAGTATATGATTCAATGACTTCTCTCCCAAAGGGGGGGAAGGGGAGTAGCATCCACTGAAGATGGCTTTGAGACAAGTAGTGTCCTAAACAGATTAACCAGGTTCTACTTACAATAAGGAAGTAGGCAAAGCATTGTGGGAAAGGTAGGGGATACAGGATAGGTTGCTTGTAATAACTAGGTGTTTTATGGATACAGTGGAAAGGTTATGGATATAGTTGAGATTGGCCTGGATTGACTTGTACCCTGGAAGGAGTAGAGCTTATTGGGATGAAGAAGGACTTGACTCTGTGGCCAAAATTTTAACTAAAAAGGATGAGGGAAGCACTTAAGTTGGGGTTAGGCTGGAGGGACATACACGTGATTGAGGAGAATTTAGTTACTAGACAAGATTTGAACTAGTTAGACATAAGAGTCCAGTCAGAAAGTGGCACCTTTCTCATTCCACCATCCTAGCTAGAGCCCTTTATCCGGTCTTCCTAGCTTCTTAACTGATCCTCTTACTTCATCTCCCTTTTCCAGCATAGAAGACAAGTTAATCCTGTATGTCATTCCCCTGGTCAAAAACCTTCAGTGGCTCCCCCTTGCCTACCAAATACGGTATAAATCTTTTTATGTAGCCATTGAGGCCCTTCACAATATGGCTTCAATTTAGCTCTCTAGGCTGTGACTTTTTGCGTATTCTTTGTTTCTGTAAAGACAGGAACAAAGATCTTCAGGCTGCTCACCTATCTTGTCTCACACTTAACCCTTGCCTTAAGTTAAGTCCCATACTTAACTCCCTCTTCTCTACAAATCTGTTTGTTGAACTCCTTCCTTCTCTTTCTTCAGACCCACCTTTGACTTTTCCTCCATAAAACCTTCCTGATCCCATCCACATTAAAAATTTTTTACCTCCTCAGATTTCCTTAGAATTTGGTTATATTTCTCCATTGCCCTTATCACATACTGTCATTTATTATACTTATTTGTGTAAATGTCAGATTCCTACCACCACCACCACCTAGTTGAATTTAAGTTCCTTGAGAACAGGGATTGAGTCTTTTCATATCCTTACGTCCTCAGGACCTGGCATGGTTCCTCAAATATAGTGAGCTCAAACAAATGTTTGTTGAATTGAATTGAGGGAGTCAGGCCTCTGCAAACTTGCCTCCTTGAGCACTCAATGAATGTGGATTCCTTTTCTATGAGCCCTAAAACCCAAGTCAAGTTGGTATAGATGATAGAGAGCTGTCCTCAGAGTCAGAAAGAACTAGGTTCAAATCCTGCCTCCGAAATAAACTGGCTAAATGACCCTGGACAAGTTGCTTAAACTCAGAATCAAAGGCAACTCAGACTATAAACTATTGCACAGTTTCCGACTTCACCAGGGTTCCCTATCCCCATCCCACCAAGGAAATCACAGATATAACCGCGCCTCCCCCCCCCCCAAGTGTTCTTCATGCCTGTTGACAACTATATCCTGAGAAATCCTAAATAAGCAGGACTGCTCATAAGTACACGTTGACTCTTACACTCTGAGTATTCTCCCATCTGCCTCCTTGTTTGTGTCTGGTGCTCCCAATTAAGAGAGCAAGCTTCCCAGTCAGGTGATGCTATTTATTCTGAAGGCTTTACACTAGGCCTCATATAATGTCAACACAGAGTGAATTTCAGTGGTCAAAAGCATCATACTGCAAAGAGTGTGACTTCATGTTTCACTGAGTGCATTATGTAAAAAGGGTCCCTTCCAGGGGGTTCACAGAGAAATGAGAGAGTGAGTTCAGTTTTCACACAGTGTCAGTTTGGGTAGATCACTTGATGTCTTTGCCTTGATTTCCCCTCTTTGCAAAATGGGCGTCATCATGTGCCCTATCTCTTTCTCTCAAGACCGCTAATGAATGTTTGCAAAGTGCTTTGAAGATGCTAATTATTGTTATCCTTGGGTATATCAGTTTGGGTTTCTAAGACACCTGGGAGTCCTGAACAGACCAAAAGCTACTATATAAAAGGAGCCAATTCTGTTACTGTTGTTATTTGTCATCCTCTGGGGGCAGTATCAAGCCCTTAGGCTCAATTACCCAAATCAACTTTTAAATCTAGCAAGAGGAGGGAAGAGTTCTCACAGTCAAGTCTCAGGGTTTCCCAAAGATGAGGAAGCAGATTTCATCTGATAGGGCCAGTTGCCAGAGAAGAACTGGTTCTTAGTGAAGATGGGTGGCATGGGACGAAGCTCTTTTCAAATGGATTTCCTGGCTTTGTACAACCCTCTTCAGGAGGGAATGTGTTACAGAGGATAGCAAAATGCCTCTGGAATCCTGGATCCAAACCCTACCTCTCACACTACTACCTATGTGACCGTGGGCAACAATAATAATGATAATAATAGCATTTATGTAGCACTTTAAGATTTACAAAATACTTCCACATAAGTCATTTGGTCCTCACAACAGCCCTCTGAAGTAGGTAATATTATTATATCCATTTTACAGATTAGGCAACTGAGACACAGAGAAGTTAAATTACTTGCCTAGGGTCACACAACTGGTAAGGATCTCAGGTCCTCCTGCTTTTAAGCTGAACCTAGAGTCTATCTACTGTGCCAACTAGCTGAATCCTTTCAGTTTCTTCATCTGTCACATAAGAGGATTAGATTAGATGCCTCTGAGGTCCCTTCCAGCTGTAAATCTACGATCCTACGATTTTAAAAATACCAGCACATGATAATCATTCAAATATTTATTGGCTGATTGATGAGTCCAGTGCTTTAAAAAAAAATCCATATTTCATGGTGTAAAAGAATACTCACTTTCAATTCAACTATACTTATTAAGTACCTACTATGTGCTAGGGGCTGTGGATAGGCAGACAAAATGAAACATTCCCTTCCCTCAAGTAGTTTATATTTTACTAGGGGAATATATATACACAGAGAAATATCATACCTGTCCAATATGAGATAGAAAGTAGTTCTGTGCCTGAATTACGTCAGCCAAAGGCGACGATGATCTTTCTTCACTTTCTATTTCTCTCCTCTCTTCTTCTTCATATTGCACTTACCAGAATCGTGATCTCTGGCTCATTACTAACAACAACAACAACAACTAGCCTTTATATAAGCCTCAGTGCTAAAACCCAGGTACCTTCACCCTATATTTGGACTCTTTAGATTCTGTTACTATGACATACAGGATCTATATTGCAGTATATTTCTGTTTTTATAATTTAATATTTATTAAGGGCCTACTGGGCAACTAGGTGGTAGAGTGGATAGAGCGCCAGACAGGAATCAGAAAGACTCATCTTCCAGAATTCAAACCCAGCCTCAGACAATTACTAACTGTATGACCCTGGGCATGTCACTTAACCCTGTTTGCCTCAGTTTCCTCATCTGTAAAATGAGCTGAAGAAGGAAATGGCAAACCACTCCCGTATCTTTGCCAGGAAAACTCCAAATGGGGTCACGAACAGTTGGACACAACTAAACCGACACAACATGTTATCCTAGGTGAAGTTAATCTACCTTTTGATTGATTAAATTTCAACATGAGTGACTTGGAAAGGCTCTAGAATCCAGTGGCATTTTTCTTAAATAAGTGTCTCATTTTGGTAGGTGTAGAGAAAAGAGAGTAGAAAGTGTGTCTTTGGATTGTAATGGTGGTAAATAAGGGACAGAGGGGGAATTTGTCAAAGAGGCTTTAGAAGCACACACCCACTATAACCTTGAAGTGACCTACCGCAGGAAGGGGTGTAGGCCAGAGAGAGGGACATGTAGGAGAAAAAACAACCTGTAACAGACAAAAAATAAATTGCTTTGTGGCTAAGCTCAAGCAATAAGAATTGAATGAATTCTGGAAAGTGGTCACCTCCCAGTTTAAAATGCTTCTCCTCGTTCATGAATATGGCTAATATTTTTTTTAAAACTAACAAATGTTTTCATTTCACTTTCATTTGCATTCTAACGTCATATTTACTCCGGTGCCATAAGCTTCTGTTTCTTCAGTTTCTTCTGGGATATCTTTTTCTTTTAACCAACTTCCTCTTCTGGTTTAGGAATAATTTGTTCCTTTTCAGTAAGTATCATCTCAATATGGAAAGGAAAACTCATGTATGGGTTGATTGAACCACAGCCCTGTAAGTATGCCTTCGAATTTTGGGAGCCTTGTTAACCTGGATATGCTCAATGACAAAAGAATCCACATCCAAACCCCTTCAGTTGTGTGTTATTCTTTGCATTTTTAAGCATATGCAGCAAGAATTCAGCAGTCTTTTTGGGCCAACAACACTGTGTCCAACCCCACTGCTTAGCCTGGGCACACCTGCCAACTCCACCATTATATTGCTGGAAGGGATCACATTGTTTCTTCAATGTGACATCTTTCAAATACTTGGTAGCTTTTCAGATAAGCATGGCCTTAACAGATTGGGCTGTTTCACAGGTGTCCTTGAAGTGGACCCAGAGACTTGAACCCCTTAACTTGCATGATTTTGTGGAGTTCTCTGGATCAAGAGAATACCTCGCCATTTTAAATGATTACCTAGGATGGCTCAAGGGAAGAGTGGCTAACTATTTTGGAATCCATCTAGTAGTAACCTCATCTTGCTAGTCAACAGGTGGTCTTGAAGAATCACCAACCAAAATCCTTTAGAACAGAGAGGGACATTCTGCCTTTAGGATGGAGAGAAAAAGTCATTCCCTGTCAACAAAACAAAATGATGTGTTTTTATGAGTGCAGGGAAAGAATGAGGTCTCTAGTTGAAACTGCCAGGGAAATTTGAAATAGTAAATGCAATTATTATCCCAGTTGCAGTGTATTATTAGTAATAATGCTTAGCTCTGCTGTAGTACTTTCAGGCTTCAAAGTAGTTTATAAACACAAACTAATTAATCCTTACTTTAGCATGGTGAAGTAATTAAGTAATAGTATCCCCGTTTTGCACACTGGGAAACCGAGGTACCCAGTAGTTAAGTGACTTGCCTAAGGGCACCAAAAGGAACAACTATCAAAATCACAGACCTTTTCTGACTTCTAGTTGTATGTCCTCACTGCCTCCCCTACCCCTCACCCCAACCCTCATACTTAATGAGGGAAGTGAGGAGAAAAGGAGAAAAAAGTTACAGGCATCCATCAGGATCTATGGAGCCAGAAAGAATTTGATGTACAATATTCACTTGGCTCTAAGCCCCTAGTACCTTGCTGTGAGCAGGGTATGGTATAAAACTTTATTTTTCTTCAGTGTTTTCCTTCCTCAATTTATTTAAAGCTTGCTGACTTTGTAGAAATGGTGCAGCAAGTTGTAAATGATGAATGAAATGAGAAAATAAAATCTGCCCACACAGAGAACACAAGTGCTGTGCAGATCAGGAATGTGGAGTGGTGCATTTTTTCTCTATTTATTCTTTTCTGTAGCTGTTGCTACTCTGTGCCATACAACTCAACTCAAAGGAAAGGAAAGGGAAAAAAGATCAAAACCCAGTAGTCTAGGCCAAAAGAATGGAACTTTTTAAGAAAACCGCACTTTTTAAAAATTCTTTCTCCCTCCCATTCCCCTGTAGTTTTCAAAAAGACATCAGCCCATCAAGAAACTCCACTTTTTTTTTTCATTTTTACTTTGGAAAAATGACACTTGAACTCCCATTTTTTCCTAAACAACAATAACAACAACTTAATGAGTTTTAGGTACTTTTTACAGTTCCCTGCATCCTCACTCTAAAGGTGATGTAGTCGTTATCTTAAAGGCTGAGACAGACTGAAAGCATGAAAACATCAGAGTCATCAGAGTAGCAAAGGTCCATTGGTTCTTTCTGAGCCAGTAAAAACTGTCTTTTAAGCTTTTGGAGGGCCTCTTCCTGCAGCTGTCCTTTCAACAGTGAGAAGGTAACTCAGCCTGCATCCTTTTTCTTTTGACATCGATTACTCACTAAATGCAGGTGGGGGGGGGGTGGCTGGAGGAAGTCTTCCTAGACCGATTTAAGCCAGCTTGATGACTTCACCTACTTTTATATTGCTTGGTTATATGAGACTCACGACTAATAATTGTTCTTTGATATTTAATTGAATCAACTGTCCTTTTGCTCTCAACTGTAAGTGTGCGTTGTGCTTGATCTATGTGTAATATAAATGCTAAATCCTATTTAGGAATGTGTCCAACATTTTTAGCTTGTTATCAATGTGTTATTTTGTATTATCTATCTTATATGTGTGTAGTCTATAGTCTTAGTATTAGAGTGTTATCTATCTCAAGCCCCACCACACAGGACCATATCTGTCTAAATCAGGTGCCATGTACAAATTGATATTTAATAAATTCAACAATCAATATCTTTTGAGTAACTGCCTGATTAACCCCATTGTTAAATTCAGAAGATTCCATAGGATATTAGATCAAATTGGCACTTTTGATCACTTTCATTTGTAGCAAAGGGGGAAAAAAGGCAAAGATACATACCGTCAGCTAACAAGGGAATAAAAGGATCTGATTCTTTTCCAAACTTTTAAACATGTTCCTTCTAGGTAGGAATTTTTCTCTAGCATCAGCCTTTTAATCATGGCTTTTTTCTCATCTACAGCATGAGGGGAATTGTCAAGAATAGAAGTTCTTAGTGGGGCCTGTGGATAGATTTCAGGGGCTCTTTGAACTTGGATGGGGAGAAAAAAATCACCTTTAATTTCACTAGCCACTAACTGAAATTTAACATTTTTTTCCAATAATAAATGTAGGCAACAACACAATATTCTGAAAAGGGATTCACAGGTTTCACCTACCTGTCAAAGGGGTCCATGCCACACAAAAAAGTTTAAAAATCCCTGCCTTAGAATGTCTTTAAGGATGGTACCTTCTGTCTCTAAAATGTGTGAAATTATCTACCTTCTTCTCCTTCTAGAATGGTCTCTCCAACCTCAATTCCCAGGACACTATCCTATCCTGGTTTTTCTTCTGACTCTAATATCAGTAGATCCAGAAATGAAGAACATTCATACAGCTAAGGAATAGAATAATAAATATGGTACAGGTACAAAATTCTAGTCTCACAGAATCACAGAGTTGAAAATTATTTCAGAGGCTTCATGGGATTATAAATTAAGAACTGGAAGGGACCTTCTAGTTCCAGTGCAACCCCCTCATTGTAGAGACAACAAAACTGAAGCTGAGAGTTGAAGTGACTTAGCCCAAGTTACTCAGCTAGTAAGAGGAAGAGATAGGATTATGGACCTCTTTCTATTATACTGTGCTGTCATTCAGGTCAACCTGTACCTGAACCACAGCCCCAGTACATCTCCTCAGCAAATAGTCCTCCATCCTTCACTTGAAGACCTCTAGGTGTGGGGGACCTGAGGCCACCCATTCCACTTTTGGACATTTCTCAATATGAAGAAGTTTCTACCTTACAATAAACCAAATTCTGTTTCTCTGTAGATGCCATGACAGCAAATAAATCTTTGGGGAAGAAGTTAACCAGTATCTCGGAGCACTGCTGCTCATTTCTTAGAACTACTTCTACCCTACAAAAATGTTTCCTCAAAGCATTTGTTTCAAACTAATACTGAGGAAAGTTTCTGATTAGCTCACAAAAGCCCACATCCTATCAGCTTCCCACTTCACCTAATCTCTCACACTAGCTCCTAGCCAATAAATAATGCAGGGGGCAGTGGTGATGGTGGTGGAAATGTTTTGGGATAAATAATACAGTACAGTTAGAAACACTTGCCCTTTGTAGATATGGCACTGGTATCTTCCTGGATTGGGGGATGGGGAGCATGGGGTAGGGGAAGGGTGTAAGTCACTGGTTTTGCTTAGTTAGACCTGTAATACATTGTCAAGGAAGGACTAGTTTGAGGGTTCAAACAATATGGAAAAGATGAGCTCTTTTGGGAAAGAGCAGTAACCAATCTAGTCTGGCGCCCTCCTTTACAAGAGGTATTCTCTAATTGTTTGGTAGAGGGGTAGGTGAAAAGACCACCATGCAGTTAATCATCCTTTCCACCCCCATCTCCCTCCCCTCCTTCCCACTCCCCCCCCACAATATACTAGTAAAGATCATGCTTATAGCACCAGCCCTGAAGTCAGGAGGACCTGAGTTCAAATCCAGCCTCAGACACTTGGCACCTACTGTGTGACCCTGGGCAATTCACTTAACCCCATTGCCTACACCAAAAAAGTAAAAATCATGCTTTGATTTGCAACTGCATTCACCGCTGCCTCAGTTAGCTTTCGTTCAGACAGAACCACCTCCTTATGCTGTGCTCTTTAGATTGGTGGGCCTGGTCTTGTGGTTTCCCGATCAGGTATTAGCCCCCAGAGATGTATACTAGTGACCAATACTGAAGGCTGCAGTGGAGATCTCATAAACTCCAAAACAATCAACCTCCCCAGCCCCTTTCACCCTTATTTTTTTTGTCTCCATTGTAAACCTAAGTGGCCCCTGACTGGAGACAAAGCCTCATCTTAGCCATGGCTTTCTCCACTTAGCCTCAGAGAATGCCTGTTGTAATAGTTGTAAATGAAGACTTCTAAAGCTCCAAGTCTCTGTTGTCCTTTGTTCTCGAAGAGGACCATGACATCAGGAAGATGATGCCATAACTTGCAAGTGAATTAGATTTAAGTGAAGAAGGGCTGTGCAACGGTCACCAGCCTCACTTTCTCCTCTGGAGCCATCTGGATTCAGTGGCAAGATATAAATCAGGACTACTGGAGATGGACCCCTTCAAGTCTCTGAGGATGCTAGTGAAGGAATGGGGTGGACATAATTCCCCAAATGGTAATATCAACCTCACAGAATTGTTTAACAATTATATCTGGAATATGCCATTCTGAGGAAACTAGAGTCAAGGTCACTTTCTTCTCCTTAGCCAATCTTCTTTCTACCTTTCATGTATAGATATACATACCCTCATCAGTTTGGTAAGAGAAAAACAATACTATGTAAAGGCAATGCTTTAAAGAAAGATGGAGACATCTTAGCAGTGCATGGGTGAAAAGCAGGCAGGCCATTGGGGTGGTGGGTGGAAGGAAAACCTTGTCATCAATGCTGACAACTTTATTCTTTATTTCAAACAAATTTATAGCAAAATAAACCCAGAACACCTGTCAAGCAAACTATTTTTTTTTTAAGAAAAGAGAGAAAATGTAGCTGGTCCCTTTTAGTAAAACCTACAGAATTTAAATCTTGGATTAAAATACCAAAATATCTTTGATAGCACATTTACACACCTATAAAAACAAAAATTTTGCTCAGAAATCCAATAAATGATTCTGAGGTGGTATTAAAGCCATACAGCTGCAAAAGCAAAATATATCTCCAATTGGTTTTTAAAGCAATTGCATCAGAGGAGAATACAAGCATACAAATTGTGAGTCAAATGACTTTTGAAATTCGGTATTTGGGGGGAAGGGAGTGTTCTGGATTTTTTTTTCTAAAATGTTTAAGACTTTTAACTAATATGAATAACTATAAGCATGTCCCAAGATCTCTGTTAATAGAGAAGTTATGTATGTACATAACTCTGTGTTGTCTCTCCACTTTACCCATCCTCTCTCCAGCACCCTCCCCCCCATAACCTATGAGCTTCTTGAGAACAGGGACTGTTTCATTTTTGTCTTTGCAGCCTCAGTGCCTAGGACAGTGCTTTGGCACATAGAAGGTGCTTGATTGCTTCTTGATTAACTCACTGAAGAGTATTTGTGAATATAGGAGAAGTGGAGATATGAAACTTCCTCTTCCTCCTTCCTGTTTCAGTGGAAGGAAGACATCCTTTCTTATCATTAACTGGGCCATGAAATAAAAGACTATCTTCCTTGACCCCAATTAAAGAAATAAGCAAACTGATTTAACACCATATGAAAAGAAATTTACTCTAAAATAATAGATCAAGTCAAAATCTGGAGGATTTTTTTTTATGTTTACATTTTTTGAAATTAATTTATTTTTATTTTTCAACATTCACTTCCATAAGCTTTTGAATTTTAAATTTTCTCTCTGTTCTTCTTTGCCTCCCTCCCCAAGACAGCATGTAATCTGATATGGGTTCTACGTATACATTCCTATTAAACGTATTTTCACATTAGTCATGTTGTAAAGAAGAATTAGAACCAATAGGAGGAAGCACAAGAAAGGAGAAACAAAACAAAACAGAAGAAAAAAAAAGCAAATAGTATGCTTCGATCTGCATTGGATGTAGACAGCATTTTCCAACATGAGACTTTTGAAGATGTCTTTGATCCTTGCGTTGCTGAAAAGAGCCACGTCTGTCAAAGTTAGTCATTGCACAATGCGGCTGTTACTGTGCACAGCGTTCTCCTGGTCCTGCTCACTTCACTCAGCATCAGTCCACACGAGTCTTTCCAGGTTTTTCTGAACTGTGCTTGCTCATCATTTCTTATAGCACAATAGTATTCCATTACATTCATATACCACAACTTGTTTAGCCATTCCTTAATTGATGGGCATCCCCTCAATTTTCAATTCTTTGCCACCATAGAAAGAGCTACTATAAATATTTTTGTACATGTGGGTCTTTTTCACATTATTATGATCTCTTTGGGATACCGACCTGGTAGTGGTATTGCTGGGTCAGATAGTATGCACATTTTTATAGCCCTTTGGGCATAGTTCCAAATTGCTCTCCAAAATGGTTGGATCAGTTCACAACTTCACCAACAACGCATTAGTGTTCCAATTTTCCCACATCTTCTCCAATATTTATCATTTTCCTGTTTTGTCATGTTGACCAATCTGATAGGTAGAATGTGGTACCTCAGAGTTGTTTTGATTTGCATTTCTGTAATCAATAGTGATTTAGAGCAAAATCTGGAGTTTTTAAAAAAAGCATCAGATCATCTATCTTTTGCAGGAGTGGGGAACCTGTGGCCTCGAGGCCACATGTGACCCTCCAGGCCACAGGTTCCCCACCCCTGCACCAAGCTATCCTTCTTCCTGTATTTCTTTTCAAAAAAATTTTTTTAAGCTATCAATTGACTAAAACTTGAAACATAATCAGTGTTATTAAAACCAATACAAATAAGGGAGAAAATAGAGGAAAAAAGTGATAAAGTTATAAAAAGGATATATGTATATATATATATATGTATATATATATATATATATATACATATATATACACACATTATATATATATATATATATATATATTATATATATATATATATATATATATATATAAAGTTATAATGGAGACAAGATTTAAGAGACCCCATCAAGTATTCCTTGAAATCTCAGTCAAATGATGGACTGAAAAAAGATTTTTAGAAGAAAAGTTTTTCATAACATTGATGATCTCCTTCCACTGTGCTATGTGAGGTGGAGGTTTTTACTAAGCCACTATTACACTTCACAGGTGTCATTTTGACACATTTTTAAGCTGGCTGGAAGTGCTTGTTTGTTCAGCTTTCCCCTTGGGCATAGTGAGAAGTAGTGCCTGGTAATTCCAGTTCTAGCTTGGTTAGGTACATCTTTAACAGTTCTCATTTTGTTATTAATTCAATGACTAACTGAGAGATGTTTGGATTTTGAAATGATGCCATGAAAACTTCCCTCTCATCTCTGCCATAAGGTAAGCCCATAAGCAGGGAAGTTGGAAAGAACAATAAAGATTTCAAATGATGGAACTAAATGAAAGGGTCTCTTCAGTCACCCAAATGTAAAATTGCCTTAAAGTAAAAAATAATAAAAGTTACCCTAGCAACGTGGTCATCCCTAGGTAAAGCTACTTTGTAAGGTACTTTAGGACAAAGATTATGATTTTTTTTTAAAAAAATCATAAAACCAAGTGCTTATAGGAAAAAAAAATCCCAAAGTCATTTAAATATTTTAGTTAAAGAATGATTTCAAGGAAACCAAATAGGTATCTGTATATGAACATTCTCCTTCTTGGTATGTACAGTCCAGACCCAAGGACCAGATTTCTAAACTACTTAGATTGGATCAGCCTGCCTTTATTATCAAATGAATCTAAAAACAGATTCAGAGGCAGACTACAAAGGAACATCTCGATTTCATTTTTTTTTCAATTGACATTTTTTTTGGTCCATCAGTCAGAAATATCTCCTTCCCTATACTTCAGATAGGTCAGCATAAGTCCTATCCTCTTTTGTGTGTGTGTGATCATATCTGTAAAGCTTCTATGTTTATTTTGTTTCTGAATTATAGCCATTATATAGGTATAGTTTGTTTATATGTCATCACACACACACACTTGTAAGCAAGGACAATGTCTTAATTATCTTTTTTATTTCCTGCAGTGCCTAGCATAATTCTTTTCACACAATGAGCACTTAAATATTTGCTGAATGAATGGATTAATGAATGAATGTCCTTACAAACAGCACTAAGAAGAGAGGGCTAGGAAACTGCTCGACTCCAATGTACTTAACAAAACTGAACTTAACATGCCTGAAAAGCATCCTTTCTAGATAAAGGGCAATAAGTTAGATCCCCAAACATAAGAAACTGAAGCTAGAAGATGCTTCATAAAATGTCTAGCGAAGCCTAAGTCTAGCAAATGACAGAAATCAAGACCCATACCAGTTGTATGGGGCAGCTAGGGGACACAGTGGAGAGAAAAGAATGCCAGTCCTGGAGTCAGGAGGACCTGGGTTCAAATCCAGCCTCAGACACTTACTAGCTATGTGACCCTGGACAAACCACTTAACCCTGCTTGCCTCAGTTTCCTCATCTGTAAAATGGGCTGGGGAAAGACAGGGCAAACCACTCCAGTATCTTTGCCAACAAAACCCGCATGGGGTCATAGTCAGATACAACTGAAACAACTCAACAATAACAACAACCTGTTGTACAGAAGAGACAGCGCTAGGGGAAGGACACTAGATTTGGCAGCACAGGGCCTAATTTCGAATTCCTGTGCTACTTTTTCTAGTGGAGTGACCTTAGGCAGACAAGTCATTTCATTTCTCTGGGCATCAATTCTCTTGGCCCTAAATTCTACTATCTATCCCTAAATCCTATGACTCAGGCTTCTCCTACCTAAAGAGCTATAAATCAGTGAAGTGAAACTGTTGGCAATAATACTCATTAAGTTCATGATTTTTAGCTCCATCATTTTATTGTTAAAAGGAAGGGTAAAATTTAGCCTTTGTGTTTACTCGCTGACAGTTAATGCATGGTATTAATTAATGGCTCACTGGATCCCAGCCAAGATGTACATTAAATCAGACAATGCTTATGCTGACACAGCACAATCTCTTCAATGAGCACAATTAACTTTTCACTTTTTTTGTGGACTCCTTCAACCAATGTAATGGAGAGGCGTTTCCTTCCTTCAGCCTCCAACTGCCTTCACTGTCATGGACCTTTTGATGCTGCAAAAAAAACAAGCTACACGATACTATGTGTTGCAACATTAGGCTCCAAACTTAATCAGAGAAGCCTGGGAGACTTGGCCAAAAAGTGAGGATTTCTAAATTTTGAAAGATTAGAAATAAATTTCGCCTTGTCTTCTCTGCTTTTCCTGTTCTGCTGTCACGTTTTTTGCAGTCATTAGATCCCCAAAAGAAATTTCTTTCCTATAAACCTACCCGCAACTTCTGTTTTCCTTTGCCCTCACCCTCCAAAAAAAAAAATCCCTGAAAACTATAACCTTAAATAAACTTTTCTTCAATGAAAGATGTGGAATATCCTTTGTAATAATTAATTGGACTAGGAAAAAAAGGCTAGGCTCCTTGTCCCCAGTTGAAAAGATGAGCAAGCTCATTCAACAATGTATAAGAAGAAATTTACTCAAACTCATAAACCAAGTCATGGCCTGAATTTTTAAAAAAGAGCAACAAATTATCTTCCTGTGCTAGTATTATAATCACTCATCTAACAAAGCTTCAGGAAAGGTTTCATGGATGGGATGACATTTGAACTGGGCCTTTTAAAGTATTTAAGAAGTCAGCAGATCATAACGGGAGAAAGAGAATTCCAGGTACAGAAAACAGACTAGAGATGAGAAAGAAATATGGCAGCCCTGTTTGGCTCCGAGACTCCTCTGCTCTTGCAAAGTCTTGTGGGTAGTTCCAAATTAGGGAAGTGAGTTATATTTTCATCAATTAGAATTAACTTGCTACTAATATTGCAGTATTCTAGCAAGACTCAAGCTTAGTATATCCAGTGCAATATTCTGTGTAATATCTAGTACAGTGGTAAAATGGATAAGCTAGCCTCTAAGACCAGAAGGCCTGCGTTCAAGTCTTGCCTCTGACATTCTGTGCCTGTTACCATAGGCAAGTCATAGCCTCTTAGTGTTCCCAAGTAACTCTCTAAGACTACAAGTTGCAGATAATTTGCTTATCTACATTGGGATTATAGTAAGCATTGAATAAATGCTTTTGACTGAGAGGAAGACAAAAAAGTAGTTCAATGAAACTAACTAACACATGAGATAAATCTGACAATATGGGCAAGGTTCCATACCCATAGTCCCTCACCTCTGAAAATTAGGTGGCTCATTTTCTCATCTTTTCTTTGGGACTTAGTCATTGTGTTAAATTGAATTAAATTAAATTTCATTCAGCTCAGGAAGATGAGAAGACATAAATGGGACAACTGGAGAACTAGGAGACAAGACCCAAGAAAGTATGGTGTTCCTGAAGCCAAAGGAGGAGAAAAAAATCGAATAGGAAACAGGAGTCAACAGTATGAAAAGCTGCACAGAGGTCAGGGAGGATGAGTATTGAAAAAGGGCTCTTGGACTTGGTGATTGGGGAGTCCTTTTTCAGGTGCAGTTTTAGGAAAATGAAGAGAGGCAGAGTTGGTGTTGAAGAAGAAGCATTGTTCTTTTTCCAAAAGTTTAGCAGTGAAGGGGAGGAAAAAGAAAGGATGCCAACTGGATGGGATAATAGGGCCAAGGGACAGCTCTTTTCTTTTCTTCTCTCTTCTTTTGAGGTTGAGGACCTGAGCATAATTTTAAGCAGATGGGAAGGAGACAATTAAGAGTCATAGAATATAAGGGGATTGTTCTTGGATCAAAGTCCTACAGGAAGTATTTAAGAATGTGATTGGGGGCCCCTGGCAGAGCCTTCAAAGACCACAGGCATATCTCTTCATTATTAATTGTTAGCATAGAGAAATGAGGGGAATTCTTCACTTCAATAAATATTTTCAACCTCCTGTGCCATGAAACCTTTTAGTTACTCACAAGGAACAAAATAGAAGTTTAATTTCATCATTTGTCTTTTGAAAGATCTGAAAACAAACCAAGTAGATAGCAGAAATAAGTAGCATGGAAAACCCACAAGTTCTAAAAACTGACTAGTAATAATTGAGGTCAGATTTTTTTTCCTTTGGCCAGACCTGCTGACAGGCCTATCAACAGGGTATTTATATGATCAATCAATCATTAACATTGCATCTCATATTTAGAACTGAAAGAGACCTTAGAGGTCATCCCAACCCCCTCCTCTTCCCGATGAGGAAACTAAACTGAAAGAAGTTAAGTGACTTCTCTGACGCTACCCTCTGCCAGTAACTGGCAGGCCCAGGATTTGAATGCAGATCTTGGATGCTAAGTCCAGTACTCTTTTCACTGAACCATACTGCCTCTAATCAACAGTCATTTATTAAGTACTAACTATGTTAGATGACAGAGATACAAAGCCAAAAAAAAAATTAAACAGCTCCTGTTATCGGGAGCTTATATTCCATGAGGAGACAAAACATGTGTGTGTGTATGCAAAAGATATATACAAAGTAAATACATGGTAATACAGAGAAAGTTTACAGTTATCCCAATTCCTGGTACATTTGGTGGGATATTTTCACCTCTGGAGTCACCCAGAGACAGCACCAGCTTCCCAGCCAAATGTAATGCCATTTAACCAGAAATTATCTCAATTCTATTCTGATGACTTTCACATTCTCTGAGGTCAGCTAAAAACCGGATGAAAGGATCATTTAAAATTGAATTTTTTAAATTAAGTTAAAATATTTTTTATCTTTAATATTTTTTTTAAATGGTAATTTCCTGAAGGAGATAAAGAAATCACTGCCCAAAGAATGCCCGTTCTAGAAACAAAACCAGTCTTAGACAAAGGTCTTAATTCCCTCTAAGTTCCCAGCTTCTGGAAGCCAGGCAAGATTCATCTCACCACCCAAAGTGGTTTAGGTTATTCAGTTCCAGAGCTAGATTCATCTTCCTTGAAATACCACCCCAGAGGCCTAAAGATAGGGGAGGGTAAGAATGTTAATTTCCATACTATAAGAAATAATAAGCAGGTAGATTTCAGAAAAACCTGGAAAGCCTTATATGAATTGATGCTGAGTGAAGTGAACAGAACCAGGAGAACAATGTGCACAGTAACAGCTACATTGTGTAATGATCAACTATGGTAGACTTAGCTCTTTTCAGCAACACAATGATCAAAGACAGTTCCAAAAGACTCATGATGGAAAATGCTATTCACATCCAGAGAAAGAACCATGGAGTCTGAATGCAGATTAAAAACATGCTATTTTCACTTTTTTGTTGTTTTTTTCTTTCTTGTGGTTTCCCCCTTTTATTCTGATTCTTTTTTCACAACATAACTAACGTGGAAATATGTTTGATATGATTGTACGTGGATGGCCTATATCAGATTGCTTGCCATCTCAGAAACAGGAGGGAAGGAGAGAGGGAGAAAAATTTGGAACTCAAAATCTTATAAAAGTGAATGTTGAGGGGCAGCTTGGTGGCACAGTGGATAGAGCTCCAGCTTTGGAGTCAGGAGGACCTGAGTTTAAGTCTGGCCTCAGACACTTGACACTTACTAGCTATGTGACCCTGGGCAAGTCACTTAACCCCCATTGCCCCACCAAAAAGCAAAAAAAAAAAAAGAATGCTGAAAACAAAATGTAACTGGAAAGAATAAAATACTATTAAATGGGGGGGGGGGAAGAATATTAATTTCCAGAGTTGGTCAGACTACTTCTGGAATACTATGTTTAGATCTGGGTACCACAATTTAAGGAAGAACATTGACAAACTAGAGCAGGCCTAAAAGAATATAACTTAGATGTAGAGAGAATTATAAACACTGCCGTAGGGACATTGATTGAATGGGGTGGGTGGGTGTGTGTGTGGGGGTGTGTGTGTGTGTGTGTGTGTGTGTGTGTGTTGGCCCAGCAAAAAGGAAGACTTAAAGGGGATTGAAATAAATATTTTAACATCTGTCATGTGGAAGAAAGACTAGAATTTTTTTTACTTGGCCCCAGAAGCTAGAACTAGGAGAAATGGATAGACACTGTAGCAAAGCCAACTTCTACTCCATGTAAGGGAAAAACGTCCTAGTGTTTAGAAGGATCCAAAAGTGAAATGGCCTTCATGTGGAGGTGGGAAGTTCCCCCATTAATTGAGGCCTTTCAAGACCACTCTTCAAGGAAGCCTCAGAAGGAATCATATTAGACAATTTCGGGGACCCCTTCCAATGCGGAAATTCTGTAATTCTGGTCTATAGAACACAATGCAAATTAGAAAAGTGAGCCCTAGCCCAGAGAATCTGAACACTGGAGACAACCAGTCCAGTTCATTCAGCCTGGTGTCCACACAGCTGACACTGGTGGCAATGACCCAACCATCTGCTTTACACTGAATAAGATCTCACAATGCTAATTCGAACGATGTTAAAATTCCAGTTCTCATGATCTAAAATGTACAGCTGGTAATACAGGAGAGGTGCCTTGGTTTTCAGCATGAAACTATGAACTACCCCCATGCCAAAAGAAGTTTTATAAAGTTGGATAAAGCTATTAATGCTCGCCATTCTATGTTAATGCATAGGCATGAAGAAGGTGGTTTAAAGTTAAGTCTGCAGAATAGCAAATAGCAAGGGCATAAAAGAAAGATAAGAAGAATCAAGGTAGTATTCAACAGAGCTCACAAAGCTGTGATAGAATGTGTTTGATTGGGTTCTTGCCACCCAGTACCTGCTTTTAAACATCTCTACTCATGGATGAAGCACTACAAGTAAACCACCTTCTGTAACAGTAGGTCAGCAAATGGGAGGAAAAGAAGACTTTACTTTTATTCCTAAATCCACTGCTTGACCAAAAAGATATGAACAAGGGCTTAACCTTCTCTTGGCTTAATTTTCTTCATCTCTTCAAAAGATTGCCTCAACAATTAATAGCAGGTGCCTGAGAATGAGAATGCTAGGGTCCCACTCCTGGTTCTCTTAGTATCTGTCTATCTCAGTTCTGCCACTGACTCACTGGAAGCTTGGGTCTTTCTCTGTGCTTCGACTTACCCACCTATAAAAAGTGGATAATAATACATACTGCACCTGCCTCCAAGGGCTATTACAACACCATTTTAATTAATTAAGCACTTAGAGATCCTTGGATGAAAGGTTCTCTGTAAATGTAAAGTATTATTAAAAAAGCTAAAAAAATTTTTTTAAACTATGATTTCATCATTGGATTCTTCTATTACATAAATAATACAGCAATTAACACCTGTATGAGAGAAGTACGGCCTTGTGGCTCAGTCCAGGACTACCATCATAGTATTATAGTCTAACCTACACTCTACCACTAGTTAAGTATTTGGCCTTAGGCAAGTTACTTAACCACTCTGTGGCTCAACTTCTTCATCTGTAAAATGGGCATAATCATGCACACCTACCTCACTTGTGCCGTAAGAAGTAGTTAATTAATGATTATAAAGCACTGGAAAATATAAAGTGTTATATAAGTGCTAATTATTATAAATCCCCAAAAGCACCACAGTTCAAATTTTTAATTACCTATACATTTTATTGAAAATACATAAAGTAAATAATAAAGTTAACCTATATGTCAAAAATTATTGCCTGCCTGTACTGTCTTGTTCATCTCACTGCCTGAACTCAAGTGGTAATTTTCTCAACTATAGCAATAATTTAATTTCAATAAAAGAAGCTTAACCAATATGATGGTACCCAGCCTTTGGTTCACTGTGTTATAAAATATAATTTCCTGCACAGAAGAAAGTTCAGAGGGAAACAGAAGCAAACAGGATGGCTTTGAAAGTAGCATGTTGAATTTATTATATACTCTTTTTAAAAGCAAGCGGTACAAAATAGAGTTATGGTTTCACATCGAATCCTTTTTTCCTATTTTACTTTGTATGTGGAAATGCCCTCTTTTTCATATTCATTAAATTCAGAATTTTTTAAAAGAAAAAATATGATTTCCCCATCTTGCCTTTACGTCCTCCTTCAGCTTACAACTCAGTTAGCAAAATAGGATAGTCTGTCATGAAACATACCCAGGGTTCGCTAGAGCCTGCATAAGAGAGCCAATTCTTAAAATTTCAGTGTGAACATTTACACCTTGGAAATTAGAGCTTGATTTATTGTTTTGCTGATTGTCAAGATTTAAGAAAGTAATGGGTGGAGTGGAAACAGGTAAGAGACACAGTGAATAGAGTACCAGCCCCTGGAGTCAGGAGGACCTGAGTTCAAATCCATCCTCAGACACTTGACACTTATTAGCTGTGTGACCCTGGGCAAGTCATTTAATCCTATTTGCTTCCAAGGAAGGAAGGAAGGTAGAAAGGAAGGAAGGTAAGAAGGAAGGAAGGAAAAGAAAGAAATGGAGGAAATGTTAATGATGTAGATTAATCTTAAAAGTATATCCTGCATACATTTTTTCAGAGCTGGTTGTTAAACATTTATCAGAACACTCTTGAATGTACCCCCAAATACATAGTTTTATATCAAATCAGCATAGATGATGTTAAATATTTGTACTCCTTTCTGAAGAATATGGGGGGAAAGGTCCATTCTTGGATTATTATACAAATAGCCTAAAATATACAGCAAAGAAAACAACAAAATATGAATCTAAAGACCGCCACACTAGGAAGTGACAAGGATGACGTCTTTGTAAATAACAGCTAGGTGACACTGCAGATAGAATGCTGAACACAATGAGGAAGAACTGAATTCAAATCCAGATAGAGGCACCTACTAGCTATGTGACCCTGAGTGAGTCATTTAACCTCTGTCAAGGGATAATAATAGTACCTACCTTCAAGGGTTGTTATAAGGACAAAATGAGATAATGTTCATAAAGCACTTTGCAAATCTTAAAGCACTATCTGAATGCTATCAAGCCTATATTAATGCTAGCTATTCTATGCTAATACATAAGCATGAAGATGATTTAAATAAAGTCTACAGAATAGCAAATAGCAAAGGCATAAAAGAAAGACATGAAGAATCAGGGTAGTGTTCTACAGAGCTCACAAAGCTGTTGTAGAATTTGTTTGATTGGGTTCTTGCCACCCAGTACCTACTCATGGTCGAAGCACTGCTAAGCAGCCATCTGTAGCAGTGTGTCAGTGAATGGGAGGAAAAAAAAGACTTTTATTTCCTAAATTCACTGCTTGACCAAGAGGACATGAGCAAGGGCTTAACCTCCTGTTGGCTTAATTTCCTTCATCTCTTCAAAAGATTGTCTCAGCTCTGGTTCTTCCATACCAGAAGATGTTTGGTTTCTGGGCACACCAGAAGTCTTCGCGTAGAACTAGTCCTAGTTTAATTGTAAATGGCAGAGGGAAATTCAAGTAGATGGACAGTGAGAAATCCAGTCAAAAGAAAGAGTAAAAGGATAGAAATGGAATTCTGGAAGCTGCCTGCCAGGTCAATTCCATTCAATAAGCCCATAGTTTCAACTGTATATGTAGCATTGTGGTAGAGATTAGGGGGTTTGGGGGGAAGGGATGGGACAATAAAGGAAAAAGAAGACATAGTCTCTACCTCCATGATGAGAATGAAGGATAAGAGAGTGCCTCTATGTTGCAGTGGTACCTATAAATGTTGAATAACCTAAAGAAAGGCTTCTAGGATATTGGGTTGGGCTTCAGTAGAAGTCTTCTGAAAGGACCTGAAGAATCATGCCAAATGGAAAGGTTAGAAAGAGTTTTGAACTGTATAATGGGAGAGAGTACCCACCTCAATCAGTGAAACCATGGCTACATCAAAGTACTGAAGTGCTGTGAGGCCATGCATAAAGGTGAGATGTAAGCTATGAATGTAAGTACTAAAGAAATCCACAGCAAGGAAAAGCTCGCTGTGAGGTAGGCTTAGTCAAGGGAACCAGCTGTCATGGAAGAGATGAGTCTCACCTCCTGAAGTTTCACCCCACCTGAAGAAAGAGTAGGATTACAACTGGCAGAAAAAATAGAAGCTCAGGTCCCCACACTTGCTTAAACTTTCTAAGTGAGCACTTATAGAAGTTGATAGAAAGAACAAGGGCAGAAAGAGAATGCTTGGGTCAGGAGAAAATTTGGATTTTCTTCCCATCAGAAAACAGGATGATTTTGTTTCATACATTTTCTGGAGAGGAAATGTGAAGTCCTAGAAAGAGTACTGGACTTTGAGTCCCAGATCCATTACATCACCAGGGGTCAGCTGACCATGGGAAAATTCTTAGCTTCTCTGAACCTCAGTTTACTCATCTGTAAAACTGAGGTAATGGTATTCATATTACCTACCTCACAATACTGTTCTGAGGAACTTACTTTGCCAACTATAAAGCACTATATAAATGTGAGTTGTTATTCCCTTAATGGTTATATAAATTTCCAAATGATACCGAATCACCTCTCCCAAATTCACCACATCCAAACAAGCTATGTTTGGCAGGACTACTTCATTTGAGGCTGCAAATGCCTGCTGGGGTGTTCAGTACAGATTGCAATGGGTGAAATTAACATGTCTTCATTTAGCAGCAAACCTGCCCTGTCCTGCTTGAGAAAGTTTGGCCCTCATGATTCTATTTGTTTTCTACCAGATTCCCTTTCACCCATGTTCACTGTCCTGCCACTAAGTTGTTTCGGCAGAAATGAGAAATGCAAAGTTGGACAAAGTTTGCTAGAACCACATTATTGCTATACCTTGAAATCCCCTCATGTGTCCAGTTGGCACAGAGCCCCTGGTACCTACTGAAGGGAAAACAAACAGTTAAATGGAACAGGGACATAAGCACCCTTAGACAAGGAAGATTATTTTCCTAAGTAAAATATTTTCTCTCTGCAAACAAGTTTTGGGGTTGGAGTTGGCAGGGGGGCGGGGTTGTGTAAAGATGAGAGTAAGTACACTTCTTCCTGAATTCTTTTAAAGCTCAGTTACAACGTATATGAAACAATTTAAGGTTTCAGTACTGCCTATAAATCTGTTCTCTCTATGCTAATCACATAATAAAATTGGATCAACAGCTAAGTCTATAAGCTCAGGATAAGTATTAACATGCCTGGTGAGCACAAGTTCAGAGTGCTCAGATACTAGATAGATAGATAGATAGATAGATAGATAGATAGATAGATAGATAGATAGACAGATAGATGGAGGACTGGTTGTACAAAGGTGTTTTGTAGGATAAGGAGTGGATCTTAAGAGGAAGCGATTATTCACGGTGCTAGCAAACAGCAGACAGTAAATAGTTTGTCATCACAGACATTTCCTAAGAGAAAACTGTTTACAGGGAGTGTATACAATGTTTGCAGCCTACGTGATTCATCCAGTATTGTTTGGCTACTCCAGTATACACATACATACCTTTAAATACCTTTGAATTAGAATCAGAATAGCCAGGTGAATATGGAACAGGTACCAACTGGAACCCAAGTTAACCAGCTTTCCATATTTTCTGGGAGGTAAATCGCCCCCAGTGCTTTTTCACCAGTTTAGGTTACAGTATGTAAACAGATTAATCTTGAGCCTGTCTTTCCCTAACGCTCCACCACCTCTTTCCAGAAAACCAGAAGGAAGAAACCTATTCTCCTAGAGATCGGGCTCCCTCCCTCAGCCTTTGCCATTCCACAAAAACCTATCCCTGAGGCCTAGAGAACTGACATCGCTTCCTGCTGCCCAGTTTAATCATTCTTGGTGAACCCTGCATTAAGGACAACACAATTCGGGGCAAGAATCCTACTGAATCATAAGGATGATAAGGAACTGGAAGAAATCCCAGCACTCTCCTTGGACTCCGGGCAGGCCTGCACCTAAGTGTATGGATGCATAGTCTAATTTTAAAGTTCTCTCTCTCTCTTTATTCATTTCAGTGTATAATAACCCCAACAAAGTCCCTGATAGAGTCAGGAATCTGTGAATTCAACTTCGAGGTGAAGAACACCTATTAATGCAAGTTAGTACCTTCTAAGGAATTAGAGTCTTAGAGAATCACCTAGTTCATTGGGCATTTAAGTGACTTTCCTGGGATCTCACAGTCATAGTATGTGACTAAAGCAGGACCTGAACTCATATCTTTCTGGCTCCAGGGCCAGCTCTCTGCCAACTATGTCATATTGCCTTTAAATCCTAAATCTTTTCTACTATATTTTAAGCCTGTGTGTTCCCTAAGTCTAAGTCTCTGACAACCCTGCTTCAGTCATCTATTTGGATGGCTATGTGTTTGGAAGATAGATACCAATTCTTTTTGGCTTAAGCCATAGGACATTTGTGAGATGGGAAGATATGTGCACTAAATAGTATTGATCCTATCCAAGCCATTCTCGAACAAGTATAACAAGCAGGATCAAAGCTTCTACTGAGGCCTCTCAGGAATTTGACCCTAAAACACTGGTTTATTGAAGTTTAGACATGGGTTTCTTTTCTCTGTATGGTATTTTAAGGAAAATTTGTGTGGCTTTCAGAAAGACCACAAAAGACAAAGTAGAGATGGGTGTGTTTGTGTAGATTTAGTGAGATTATCAACACTAATTATTTAATCACTAATTTTTTGCAGGTGTTCTAATACCATTATTGTTAATTTCTCACACGGAAGTAACAGGATAAAGGACTCACAAAATAATTTTTAAGGGAATAATTAATCAGGTGAATTTCCACAGTTATGATGAGATCATCTGAGCATCATAATAAACCTGCAGTTAATTACACATATTATTACTTTAAAATAAGGAGACAGAGGCACAAAGCAATTTCATCAAATATTTTTAAACATTTCACAGACAAACATTATAAATCCTTAAGATGAATTACAGAAGAGTCAAGTAGCCCACCTAAAATCATCCAGTTTCTGAGGGAAATAGGGAAAAGAACCTAGGAGCATTGCCTTCTAAACTACTAGAATATAAAGCTATAATAATCAGTCAACCAGTTTTTATTAAGCACACTAATATGCACACATATGAAGCATCAGTCGGCCAATTTTTGTTGTTGTTCAGTTGTTTCAATTGTGTCCAACTCTTTATGACTCCATCTGGGGTTTTCTTGGCAAAGATAATAGAGTGATTTGCCATTTCCTTCTGCAACTCATTTTACAGATGAGGAAACTGAGGCAAACAGTTATTAAGTGACTTGCCTAGGGTCACACAGCTGGTAAGTATCTGAGACCGGATTTGAACTCAGGTCTGGCATTCTACCCACTGTGCCATCTAGCTACCCATCAGCCAGTCAATAAAGATTTATTAAGTGATTACTATGTGTCAATCACTATGCTGTTCTTGGGATGTAAAGAAAATTAGTAACACAGTCCCTACCCTTAAGGAGCTTACATTCTAATGGGGGATGTGGCTGGATCACAGTCTGTCAAGGGTAATGAAGTGTAAAAAGATTAGTAAAGTAAGAAGGAACCAGGTCATGAAGGGCTTTAAATGCCAAATAAGATTTTGTATTTGATCCTATAGAGGCAATAGGTAGTTCCTAGAGTTTAGGGGGAGGGGGACAGATGAAGGGAAATGACATGGTCATTTTGGGGGAAATCACTTTGACAGTTGGGTGGAAGTTGGATTGGAATAAAGTGAGATGGGTTGAGGAGACCCATTAGAAGGCCATTCCAATAGTCTAGCTGAGAAGTAGATAAATGGTCTGAGAAAGAATGAGGAGTTGATTATGACATTGACTTTGCAGGACTGGTATCCTTAATGGTAATAGAAAAATTGGGAAGAGGAGAAGGTTCTGGGCAGAAACCCAGTGTGAACTTGCCTTCTAGAACCTATTATTTCATTTTAAATGTGAGAATTTACACCTCAGAAATAGGTAACTTATAAACCAAGGCTTCATTTATTCTTTTGTTGATCGTCTAAACTTAAGAAAATGATGGAGAAAATATTACAAAGACAAGTTAAACTTAAAATTGTGTCTAGGGTACATTTTCCTCCTAGAGTGCTGGTTGTTGAACATTTACCAGCATGCTTCTGGTGTGGAGGGAAAGATACTCAGACATATTAAGTTTGAGATGCTTTCAGGATAATTTGAGATATCCAAAATGCTTTTTGGTAGAATGAGATTAGAACTCGAGAGAAAGATTTGGGCTGGATATACAAATCTGTGAATCATCTTTAGAGAGACAATAATTGTATGAAGTGATCATTGAATCCATGGAAGTTGATCACTAAGCAAAATAAATACAAGGTATTTGGGGGGCTTGGGGAAGGTACCATCAGGTGAGGAAGGAGGGAGAACAGGAAAGGCCTCATGTAATAGGTGGTGCTTGAACCTGGAAGAAAACTAGGGATCCAAGGATGTAGAAGAGAGGAGGGGGTTCATTCCAGACAAGGGAAGCAGACCATGCAAAGGCAAGAATTTGGGAAAGTGACAGGTATTGTGTGAGGAATAGCAAAAAGGTCTGAGACACTGAGTGTGTCTGCATTGCTTTCTACTCATCTACCTCTGCCAGTAGCTCACCCTATGTAAGCATGAGTCTTTTGGAGACACACTTCTCAACTACTAGGGTGGTGGAGAGGTGAGGGGGAAGGGGTACATAATGGAAGGACATCATATTAATTTGGAAATGTATGCTATTTGTTTCTTTGCTTTACTACTTGTTTCTATGCCCATTGAATATTTTACTGTTCCAATGATGTTATTTGTCTGGATCTATTAGTATTGTAAGTTACTTAATACTAAAGCTAGAGTTAACTTCAGAATATCCCAATTTCAAACCGGGTAGGAGCCAGCTAACCAAGACAGATAAATTACTATTTTAAAAAGTTAGCATGATTGGAAATCAAATCTGTGAACATCAAATATTATCTACAAAGCTAAATTATTCTGATTATAGCTAATTTTTTGTAGGTCATCTGTCCCCCTCAAGCCACTGTCATTTCATAAGAAAAAAGTCTCCAAATTTTATATTCTTAGGAGTTGAATGACTTCAAACTTGAAAAGGAAGATGAGCAGCGCTAATTTAGAAGCCAAATTTGGGAATGTCCTATTTCCGTGGGGCCTGCTGAAAGATAAGGAATGTCAGTCTTTCTTAAGTGGGAGAAGAGAAAAAGTCACCTGACCACCACATGCTCCTTTGCATGGCAATGACTCAGAGAGACCTACCTCTGTTTTACCCACCCATGAATGCAAGTCATGAATTTGATTCCCAAAAGCAATTACATCCTGGGCAGTGATAGCGATGCAGAACAATTTATGTGGCATTTGAATCTATTTTGAACTAAAATTGATTAGCTTTTTTTTTAATGGAAGGCAAGCTACTCAAATAACCAAGGCAGCTATAGCACCCTAAGTATACTGATAGCCCCAAACTGCCTCTAACTTTGATAGTGATCTCAATCAAGTATAGCCTAGAAAGTCAGTTTATTATCAAAAGGACTAAAAGGAGAAGAATTGAGGGTTCAATCCCAAATACTACATTTAAAATAAAAGGCATACCCAGAAAAGAATTGCTATTTACTTAAGCAAGCCCTACTTTTTTTTGGGGGGGGCAGGGATGTATGGAGTATTCAGGGAAGACTAGCACCTCTGGTGTGAGCGCTTACCAAGCCTTTTTGAGGGCTGCTTGTCCACCTTTGGTGTCCACCTTCACCCAACTCTCACCTGTGGCTCCAAGAAGCTGTGGCATGTACGGCAGCCACACCTTGGTAAACCATTTCAGCACGTGTGCTAAACCAGGTTAAGGGTAACCCAGGCCTCAAACCAGTCAGTGAGTAAGGAAGATGTCTACCCCAAGTATGTAAAGACTTCCCCCAGGGGAATGGGCAGATGAAAACAATTTGTTCCAATGGCCATGAAGGCAGCTGAAGCAGATGCCGTGAAGTGCTTAGACCTTACTCAGACATCAAAGACACCAACGTCACCCATTGCATCCTGGGCCATCACCAGTCATCCTGATTTTTGTCTTGTCCCTGGACTTTGATGTCTCTGGAAGAGAAAGTGAGACTGATGACTTTGTTCAACTCTTCACTTAAATACAATTTACACCTAAGTCAAGACATCATCCAGATGTCATTGGTCCTCTTTGAAAACAAAGGACAAACAACTACTTTTTTTTTTTTTGGCTAAAGATTCAAGAATGATTCTTCTCCTTTTCTAATTTAGCCTCAATGTCTCAGCAGGTTGATGAAAAAAAAATAATTATAGAAAAGGAAAAGATTTTTATGGTCTTTTAAAAACGTGGAAGGGTTTTTTTTTTCAAATTAATGCCTCTTTTTATTTCTCTCTAGATCTAATGAGCCTTGCTAGGGACTTAGCATTTTAGAATAACAAGTTTATGAACATTTGTACTCAACTAAATATTCATGAGTATTCAAAAACCACATCTTAACTATGGCTTGAAACTGGGCATCACTTATTTAACAACTGCCTGCAAAGTTATGTGTTCTTATTTCTGTACATTTTGTTTTTACTTTACTCAAAAACATGCAGTTTTTGTCTTTGAAATGATCCAAGTCCAATACTTGGGTTCATAAGACAAATTGCACAGAGGATAAGGGGACATGGCTAAACCAACCATCCATATGTAATACTGTCTCAGGGTTTTGGTGGCTATAAGCTCAATATGATCCAACAGAAGGGCCTCAGTTTCCACTGAGGCAAAAAAGCTAATGCTAACCTAGACTGCATTGAAAGGCATGATCCAGGATGAAGGAGTTAAGAGTTCCTCTATATTCTGGCCTGGCCAAATCACATCTAGAGTACTGTTTTCAGCTCTGGGCACTACAGTTTAGAAAAGGCATGAACAACCTCCAGTGTGTCCAGAAGAGAGTGACCAAGGTGGTTAAAGGGCTGTATTGAATTGAGGGAACTGGAAATATTTAGCCAAGTGGCACTCCTGGATCTCCAGACTTTTCTGTCTTCATCCCAGCTGTCATTTTATCCTGGTGATCCCTCTGCTCCTGTGGCTCCATTCTCAGATTGGTGAATTTCAACCCAGAAGCTCCATTTGAGAAAGTAACATGCTCACTTGTCCTCCAGCTGCAATCCTGCGTCTCTGGACTTTATACATTGTCCCTGTTGCTTTTCAGGGCTTAGCACAGTTTCTGGCATATATGTAGTAGGCATTTAATAAATGCCTACTAAATCAATCAATGTATTTATCTATCTACCTACCTACCTTATAGGCAAAGCCTGTCTGCAAGTATTTGAAGGGTTGTCATGTGAAAGAGAAGTTAAACTTATCCTCCTTGACCTCACCAGACTAGGATCAATGGGTTGAAACTGCAGAAGCAAGTCGAGGCTTGATATAAGGAAAAACTTCCTAACAATTTGAGCTATCTAAAAATAAAATGGGCTGCTTATGGAGGTAGTAAATATCCCCCTCACTAGAGGTCTTCAAAGACCACTTGTTGGAAATGTTGTGGAAGTGATTCTTGATCAATTCTAGATGGAACTAAAGGTCCTTCCTGCTCATAGGTTCTATGATTCTATGAATTCCATAGATGGTCTTCAAGAGTTGCTACAGTCAACATGTTAAATCCTTTGACAATAGATATACCTCTGTCACCAGGGCCATAATCGTGTTATCTCATGTTACCTGAAGTTAAATTCCTAATCATAAAAAGCTTTAGGGGGACAAATGATACCAAATCAACATCTCCTTGATTTGAGAATGTGGTTGACAAAGCCACTATTCCTGACCTTAGTAAAGAAATGAATGATATATCCCAGCACAGATTAAGGTTTAGTAATGGGAAATAACAAATTGAAATTTATCATTTTACTTGATTTTCCATTGATGGATCATTTCTTGCCATGAAATATGCATGGTCTTGTTAAAATGTATTTATTTTAAGGAATCTAAAACTTAAAAGAAACTCTAAGGCTGTGTTCACATCAATGCAACCATTTGGAAAGTAAGAAATTTTAATATCTTCTTTTGTTCCTCATGACAGCAAATAATCAGCTTGACTAATATTTAGCCCTGAATTAATTACCTAGTCATCAGATTAAATGAACCAAATGGACTGAGTTTCTGTGACACTACATAGACGTGATCTAAATTAGATATTTCCACCCAAATCCACCTCTGTCCAAACCTCTCACTTTATAGATGAAGAAACTAAGGAAATGTTACCCAAGGTCACACTGGTAGGGTTAGAGAATATAAATTCACAGTGGAATTAATGGCAGAGTCACATGAATTGATAGATTACCATTTAAATTAAACAAACCCAGTGCAAATAAGGAAAGGATGGGAATATTAAAGCAGATGACAACCTAGTATATGCCTCAACTTTACTTTGTAGTGGTTAGCCTGAAGAGTCTTTAAGATTATTCTTTTTACAATCATTGACCCAGATCATGCCAATAAATCTCAAAACCCATATTTTCCTAACCAAATAATTATAAATTAAATTTTCTAGAAATTTTCTCTGGGCAGGGGGAACAATATAGTCGTGTTCCCAGTTTTTAGGTCAATGTGAGGATCAGAGGGTTGAGAGGTCAAAATAGTGAATTGAACCTCAAAATGTGAGTCCCCTTAGATCTTCATGTTCTTTCAGTTCCTTTAGGTGGAAATGAGTCCTAAGAAATTTTCTAATAGCCCTGAAACTCCCTAAAGCTTTGTTGTTCCAGGTTAATCAAGCGTATATGACAGCAGAATTAAAGGTGCAAGTGGTGGGTTGTGAGTTGTGTGTGTGTGTGTGTGTGTGTGTGTGTGTGTGTGTGTGTGTGTTTTAATGTTCTGCATCTAAAATGCGTTTTTTTTTTCCCATGGGCACTTAACAGGTTTTAATTTTATAAAACATTGTGCAACCAGATACCTTGGGGAACGGTAATTAACTTGGATTATGTTTTCATTTCAGTGAATACCAAATGAGAAGCCTAAAGACTGATTTCCATGATCACTAAATGGAAAAAATACATAGCAGGGCTAATTTCTAAAGCTGAATTCTTTGCTTGCTGTGAACAGAACACTTTCCTAGTGATATTTGCAATTTTCCCCTTGCTTAAAGGACCCTTCCCCAGGAAATGTAATGGATTATTAGAAATCATTCAAGAAGTTTACTTTTATTTTGGGCATTTTTCTTTTTTCTTGGCAGTTGCTAATTTACTTTGATTTTACAAAAGAGTGGCTATTATTTGCAAGAATAAAAATCAAGGCATTGATTTTTAGAGGTGATGAACTCATTACGCTTTTTTGAATTAACTAGAATAATCCCAGTTCATTTCAAAATGAGCATGATATGAAGAATTTGAGCTCAGTCTAAATTATAGGCTTGAGACCAAGTCGGAGCTCAGGGAAAAGGCTGAACCTCCTTTTGTGTGCTCAAGTCTGACATCTTTGCCTCAATGCTAGGGAATAGGAGCCCTGTACTAATACCTGCTATAGAAATGATCTACCTACGTACTTAATTTAAGGTAATCAGTATATCTACTTCAATCAACTAGGCATTTGCAGCAAAACAAATTAGACAACCAGATTCCTACCCAAGGAAACGAGAATTTTGGTAAAACCTTCATTGGGATGAACTGGGAGTGTCAGTTTGGATTAGCTAAATATTTCAGTTCTAGCTTTGGTAACTAAAGCACTTTTATGATCTTCAGGTATATCCAGTCATTCCAAACTAAGCTCTCAATGTGTGACTTACCTTAGGGAACCTACTTTAATGAATAGATGGTCCTGCTAGGTAGTTCTGATGTCGATTGTTTGGCATGTAAATGGAGTACTTCCAAAATACTTGTTGGTGCTTAGCAGTCCATTGGCCTCAAAAAGATTATAGACTTGCTGCACTACAATCTCATTCATGCTACTAATTTGTATTTTCCAAGGTAATTTTGTTAAACTAAAGTAAACTTGATGTCCCATCCCTGTTCAAATTTTCACAAAATTTGTATCTGTGTAGTTCGTTGATGTGGTTTCATGGGGTTAGCTCTGTATAATTGGTTAGCAAGAAATTACCAAAATTACGTTGACAAAGTGGAATAAATTGTGAAGTAGAATAGGCCACAGCCTCTTTTCTCTTAGTTCTTTAGAATGAAATGCATCTGTCTTCTGGAGAAGGTTTGAGTAGTCTCCTGTACCCTAAGGTACAGAGGATAGAACACATTACCTCTAGACCAAGCCAACCCTAGTATTCAGGGGCTCTCCTAATGAAGTCCAGGAACTAACCATATAAAGAACACATAGGTAAAACAGTAAAACAATCCTGTGAGGAGTGAGCTAGCCATATCCATATCACATTATTCAGTAAGTTAGACCTACAATCATGGGAATAATTACAATGATAATGTACCTTCTTTACCATAGGGACCTTTCCTGACAGAAAGTGATAGATGGTGGTCTGTCTAGTTCCATTTACTCCAGACCAGGCTTCATAAAAAAAGACCTGAATACAACAGAAGTTTCCTCTGCAAAAGAAGGAGTCATAACTTCTTCTTTTGGCCTATTTAATAGGTAAGTTATGATACAAACTGCCTTTAAAGGGCTTTGAGATCTGTTCAACTTTCTGGGTGTTGGAAATATTTTAAAATAGAGAGGCTAGTGCCTTAATTATATAGCTCTTCATAGGTACTGAATGGGTGACCTGTTGTCTAAGTAGCATTGGGAGCAACAAACTCCCTATTCATTGCCAAATACTTCAAAAACAAAAAAGTGTTCCATTCTGGGGTTTTTTGTCTTTTTTTTTTTTTTAAGAAAAAGGATTTGTTCTGTTTCAGGTGCTACAAATGATTGCCCAAGGAAATATTCTTGGGGGAGGGGGGTGGCCACTGACAGGGAAGGAGCATCTCATTAATTAGGGAGGACCTAATTGACATAACCTTGTCTTCCCAGAAAGACAATGAGGATAGTGTTCCTTGTTAAGGAAAGGAACTGGCCTTGTGTTATAAATCAGGCTGTTTCAGGGGCAGATCAAGCTAGTGAGGTTCAGTCATTGTCTTCTGCTCTAAGGGAAGCATTGCCAGGAGCCCCAAGTTCTCTTAACCTGGGCTCTTCATATGGTTGTAATTACATTAAAGAAAATTAGAGGCAGATCAAGCTTGGAATTATCACTTTAAAAGGACTTTGTTTTTTTTAACTTTCTCTTACATCTGTATGTCTGGATCGTGCTCAGTGCCATTTATAGCCCCTTCTGAGCTTTTTCCTGGCAAACTGGCTGAATTATCCTGGGTTTGCCTTGTAATCTTTTTGATACTAATAAAAAAAAGGTTTGGGACAGCCTGCAGAAAGGACATTAACAGGTGCAAATATTCCCCCAAGCCTCTTTTTATCATAGTTATAGAGACTCCATTGCCATCCACATAGGAAGAAACAATTCCAGGTCTCTGACCTCCTCATCTATAGGTCAGGCCCCTGTCAAATGAAGGCCAACCAACTGCTAAGGGCAGCCCTCAGTAGTTAGCACATCGTCTTGCCCAATAAGCTGGATAAATGTTTGTTGAATTGAATTGAACACCATTTTGGTGTTCCAGGGCTTCCAAAGGCCAGGAGAGAGCAGGAGTATGAACCAAGTAGATGCTAAAGGGGAATGGCGATCTCACCTAAGGGAGAGTAGAGAGCCTCAGACTCATCTTCATGGCAATATCCCACCTCCTTGCAATCCCCCCATAAATGACAGTCCATCTCCTGCCTATCCCCCACACCTGAAATGCTCTCCCTCCTCACCTCTGCCTCTTGGAATCCCTAGTTCACTTCAAGGCTCACCCTAGGTGCCACCTCCTACTAGAGGCCTTTTCTGAATAATAAATAAACAAACAATTAAATGAATGAATGAATGAATAAACAAACAAACAAATAAATAAATAAAGCACATACATATATATTTACAGAGTTTCTATTCATACTGTATCCCAGTAGAATGTAAGCTCCCTGAGGGCAGGAGCCATCTCTTTTTTTTGTTTGTTTTTGTCTCTGGTTCTCTGGCACCTAGCGCAGTACCTGGCACATGAATAGGGACTTGATAAATGCTTGTTGATTCGATTGACTTACCTCCTCAAGTGGAAAGTCATTACTCAGACATAGAAATAAACAATTCCTTTAAAAAGAAAAAAAAAAACTACGTGTAAGACATGAAGGGGAAAATGCCAAAGACAGAAGTTTGATGGAGTAGTCTTACTTTTAGATTTATTCCATTTATTCTCACTCTACCACTCTTCAAGCAAAAAAAGGTGGTTCCTTAAATGCTCCATGGAAATCTGCTGTCCAAATGGTTTCCCTTATCCTGAATAGAATCAGAAAGAATCACCAAATCTATAGGGGGGAAAAAGCCCTACTCCTGTGGAATTTTCAACTTACCTTTGCAGATGTAGGAGATTCTGACACCTATCTGAACTTGGAGGCCAAATATCTAATCTAAAACAAGGCCACTCAAGATTGACAACTTATTTCTGGACTCCAGGAGTCATCTGGTTTGACCTTGTTGCCTAGGCAGACAAAATGATTTGTTCCTTAGTCCATGTGGAAAATGACAGAAAAAATATCGTCTCATAATTTTTAACCCAATTAGAATCATTTCTGGAAGAAGCTTTACTCATTTGAAGTTCACAGGGATGGATATTTACTCACATGGATAGATATATGCTCAGATATTTTACTAAAAGCTCCTTGTAATAAAGAACATTTGAAATACTGATCATGCATGGTTTTGTTTAACAAATAACAACAAATTAATATCAAAGTCTCTCTTGAGAGAGAGTCAGAAATTTGGGGACTGTACAGGTCCTAAAAAATTCATATAATCCATTCTCTTTCCTACCTCATCTCCTTCCATTTTTCCTATTAATAAAGAGCTATAGATAAAAGAATTCTAAATTCTTCCTTCCTGCCCTTCCCTAACATTTATTAATCTGTATAGTTCATTTGATGTTCATTTATTAAGTCAAATGTTGATTGGGTGCCTATGATATATCCATCGTGAGGGACACAAAACTAAGTGAGACGTGGTCTCTGCTTATAATTCAGCTGCGGAAATAGGACTTATATAAAAACAAAAAGCAAACAAACAAAACCATTAATACTGTCATACAAAGCAGAATTCGGTAAGCAGTATCAGAGAGATATCAACAATGTGTTACATAGGAGCCCAGGAAAAAAAGAGATCACTTCCAGATGAGAGGATCAGGAACGAGTTAAGTCTGACTCTCAACTCCATATAATTCATGCTTTATACCCTCCCTGTGACTTTGACCGAGTGGCTTTGCCTCTCTCAGCTTCAGTATCCTCCTCTGTAAAATGAGGGGATTAGACTAAATGATAAGAGGTCCCTTTCCAGCTCTAAATCTTTGACCCCATGACCTTGACTCTGCTGCTCAGTAATCTTTTTTTTTAAATTAAATTTGGAGTCAGAAAACCTGAGACTCAGAAGAGCAGGGTTCAAATCATAGTTTTGTGCGTCCTTGGGCAAATTATGTCCCTTTACTGGGTCATGGTTTCCTCATTTGTAAAATGAGATTGGATTAGAATGATCTCTAAGATCCAACTTTAAATGTTATAATCCTATTGTCCTTAACTTACTCTCATTCTCATTTCGCACACAGTAGACTCATGCTGAGCTTACAGATCACACATACAAGATATCCAAGTAACTTTCCAAGTATATGATGGATATTACTACCTTAACTTTCCTGTAATATCACAAACCCCAAATGTACAAGGCAACAATCATCACCCCCCCACTACAGAACCTGGCTGTCTTCCAGTATCTCTATTAATGTCACCATCATCTTCCAAATCAGAAAGAGTAGAGCCTTGGAACAATCTTTGAATCCCCCCTTTTTCTTGATTTCCACAGCCAATATCTAATCAGCCAAGTTTCATTGATTCTATTTCAATATCACTTACATTTCCCCCCTCATTTTCATCCCCCCAACACCATCTTAGTTCAGAATTTTATAACTTTTCATCAGGACAATAATGATGGCTTCCTAAATGTTCTCCTTGACTCTACCTCCTATCCAATCTGACACACAGATTTCCCAAAGCACGCTTCTGATAGTGTCATTCCTATGGCCAAAAGCCTCCAGTGGCTCCCCATTATGTACAGGCTACAGCCTGTCATTCAAAGCCCTCCTCAGTCTGACACTCACTGATTATTCCAGCCTTATTTTTCACTACTGGTCTTCCTATACCATATGCTTCAGCAAAAGAGCACACTACTCCCTCTATGTTTTTCATACTATTCCTTCCACCTAAAATGCCCTTTCTCATATTATTATTTGTCAAAATCCTAGATATCATTCAAGTGTGTGCTCAAATATCACCTTGTACATGAAGCCTTCCCTCCTCATCTGAACTAGAAATCATCTCTCTTCTCCAATTTCTCCCATGGCATTTTGATTGTATTTTCATAGAGCACTTATCACACTTGTATAATTATTTGCATACATGTCTTATCTCAATCACTAGATTATAAACTCCCTGAGGGAGTTAACCATATCTCATCACTTCATATCTCCCGTTAGTACCTCGCACAGTGGGCATACACAGCGAGTGTTCAATGACTATCTTTTGGATTCAATTGAATTGGTGATTCAACAAAGCTCTCTTTAACAACCAGTCAGCTAACTCCAGTATTGTGTCATAGTGATCAGGCAACCAGATCTACCTACTTATTTTCTGACATGATTATTATCTATCACTCTATCTGGGTGAAGAGTGGAAACAGACCTATAATGTCTCACCAGAGCAGTAACACCCATCCCCCTTCAGGCAACCACCACTGTGTCAATTCAAAAGAGAAAAAAAGGGAAAAAAAGACAGTCTAACAAGCATTTCTAGTAATTAGAAAGTACTGGTAGAGGACAAACATTTTATGTATGAATGCATATATACACATGTCTATATTTCTGTATATACATACATATGCATATATATACATATTTGTATGCATATATAAATACACAATATATACAAATGTATTTGTGCATGCATGTACACACATGCATATACACATATTTATATGATAGTTTCTGTAAATGTATATGTAAATATACATGTACATGCAATATATTTTATGTATGTATAAACATGCATGTGTATGTTCCATATATAGATGTGAAGCAAATAAGCTCTCTGTTACCCTCTCATAATATTGAGTCAATGTCCCATAGTGGATTGAGAGCTGGCCTTGAAAACAGAGACCTGGATTCAGGTCTCACTTCTGACACATAGTGACTGTGTGACTCTAGGCCACCTTCAATGCTCTAAGATGATAAGTTGTGGAGAAGAAGCTGACCTGCAGTGGTAGGGGGAGTTCCCTCACTCCAAAATTTTCTATACTCATGACATCATGGATCAGTCCCTATCTCATGATAGGGGAATAGACATAGGTCCTACTTATGATATTAAGAAAAGTTACTTTGATATGACTGCCAATCCAGAATACTATTATCATACCAAATGTTCCCACAGATGTGTATAATAATGTATTAATTATATAAAAGTGATGACCCTAGCTATGTGTGACCACATCTTAGAGCCCCACTTTACATCTGCATAATGGGGCTAATAACACTTGCCCTAGCCACTTCAGTGAGTAAGTGGGAAGATTAAATGAGATAATGCATGCAAAACACTTTGTAAACCATAAAGTGCTGGATAAATACCAACTCCTGCTGTCAATGAGCTATAGTAGTAGAAAGAGCACTGGATTTGGAAACTCAGATTACCTTCTAAATGAGAGATATACATATACAAATATATATATACAGATATATAATATGTAAATATACATATATACATATATAAAATGAGAGAGATGTCTATAACATCACAGAGGGGGTTAAAAAAGCAATCCAGAAACATCACCATACCTGGCCTTTTATTCTAGGTTTTCAATGATAGAGGTTTCTATGTCTTTATTATAGAAATAATTGTAATAATTGTGTCACTTCCCAAACTCAGATTTAAAAGGGACCTCAGAAGTATTTGATTCAACCTATATCTGAATGATCTAATTCAATCCAACAAGCACTTATTAAGCCGTCCCCTGTGTTTCTGGGGACTGGAGATTCAAAGACAAACATGAAACTGTCTCTGCCCACAAGAAGCTTACATTCCAACCCAGGAGACAATATGTATAAGGATAAGAATAGGAAACAGACTTGTGATTGTTGGTACAGGGACTGTCTGATAGGGACACTGCCTAATGCAGTTGAATTAATTGATATTAATTTAATTAATTAAATGCAGTATTGAATTAATTGATATTAAATCCTTAATAACCAATGCAGATTGGCACCTTCTCTTTAATTTATAGTCTTAGAGTTCTTCCTAGAGTTCTGAGAGAGAAGTTATTTGCCACTGGTTATATAGCTAGTAACTGTAAGAAGCTAGACTTGAACCCAGGTCTTCCTGGTTCCAGAGGCAATTTCCTATCCATAAGCAAGCTGACTCTTGGTACATAGTAAGTGAATACAAAATGTATACAAAGTAAATAAAAAGTACTTTTGGCAGAGAAGAGGAAGGGCACTAACAATTTGTGGGTCTAGGACAGGCCTTCATAGGAGAAATCTTAAAAAAAGCTAGGGACTCCCAGAGATGGAAGTAAAGAAGGCAAACATTCCAGGCATGGGAGACAGCAAGTGCAAAAGCACAAAGGAGGAAAATGGAATGATGCATCAACTACAATTAGGCCAGTTGAGTTGAACCCAGTGCATATACAAGGACCCACTCTAATCCATATAGGAGAGGAAATGATCTAGCCTTTGCTCAAAGATTCCTAATGAAAGAGAACCAACCACCTCCCCAGGTAGCCTGGTCTATTTTTGTAATTATTTGTTTGAGAACCAATTGCCCACCCTCTTCCCCTAGAAAGTTAAGCTTCTTGAAGGCAAGGAATGTCTCAATTTTTTGTCTTTATGTTCCTAGCATTCAGCATGGGGCTTGTTGAATTGAATTGAAGGTTTTCCTTACACTGAACCCATATCTGCCTCTCTTCAATTTCAGCTTTCTGTTCCTAATTTTTCATTTTCAAGAAGCATCTTGGTAACTCCAGTAGGATCACAGCCAAGGGACCAAAGTGGAGAGGGCACTTATTGAATTTGCACTACTTAGCAGGCTGAAAGCAACTCACGTTAGTTAGCATTTAGTTATCAAGTTACCCCTGTCAAATAAGGTTACATCTAAATAAGGAATAAAGCTGGTCTGGCAGGACTTTTTCTTGATGAAGCCAAGCTACCTTGTAACTGCTTTCTTTTCTAGTTCACTAACCATCTTCATGCTACATCCTAGTATTCTGGCAGAAATCTCTAAGTCAAACTCACTCTATCGCTCACAGAACCTACTCTCTTCCATTTTAGGAGCAATTTGCCTTCCTCTAGTTCTGAAACACTGTTCCCATTCTCCATGATCTTCCAAAGATTACTAACAATGGTTTAACAATCACATTCAAGAGCTCATTCAGGGGATATGAATGTAATGGAGTATTATTGCTCTGTCAGAAATGATGGGGAAAAAATTGTTTCAGAGACACCTGTGAAGACTCCTACGAAGGAGTGAAAAATAAAGTGGGCAGATCTAAAATTATTTATATACAATGACCATAACACTGTGATGGAAAACAGCTTTGAAAGCCTTACCAACTCTCATCAATGCAATGACAGATCAATATCCCAGGAAGCTAATATGTTTCTCACCTCTTAATGGACTTTGGTGCAGAGTGAGACATACACTTTCAGACGTGACCAATAAAACACAAATTTGTTATACTTACTACACTTTTGGGGGTTTTGGAGAGAGGAGAACTGGGGGAAGGGAAATGGGAATTGGGGAATAGTGATAGTGATGCAAAAAAAAGAGATGAAAAGTAAATAGGTATCAATGAAACTTTTTTTAAAGTATATGAACAAAAGCTGAAGGAAATTCAGAAGGGAACATAGGGTAGTATTGACACTACCACATTAAAATTAATGTACTAAAAAAAGTCATATGAATAGATTCATGGTTTCCTATGCAATCTTCTTTTTCTATTCTTTGTATTTGGGAATACTCACATTTGATGATTGTGTAATCCATAATTTAAAAAAAAGATTTTTTTTAAGTTCATACAGTACTGAGACCTAACTCATCTTGTCCTGCTCACTTTAACCCAAATGCAACTCTCATTTTTCTCAATCAATCCTTCTCTTCCTTTTCAATCCAGTTTCCAATAAAAATCATGGCTGATCTGGAAATATAGGGAAAGAAGAAGACAAATCTACTCTTTTGATCATCATTATCAAGTACTATTTATGGAATATCCATTGTCTAGAAAAACTACAACAAAAAAAATCAGTAATATCAAAGAGAAAGTTGACTCAGGGTTTTAGTCTTTGGACTTAGGATGGCTTCTGGAAACAGGTCAGCACTTGGACTTATTTTAAACTTGAATGTAAATTAAGTAAACATCTTTCTTGTACAAAAAAGCATTTGGTCCCTATGTAAAATCAGCTGTTCTCTACCATTTGTTAAATGGAATGATTATATTTATATTAACTTTAAGGAAAATTTTAGTAGTTTGAATTGAGAATAAATTTACTTTTAATATTTTCCTCCAAATAGCAAAGTATTTCTAATTTAGAGTTTAAATTAATTATGTATAACATTAATATTCTGTTTATAAATAACTGTTGTGTGGAAGATACTGGTTCAATTTCAAAATATAGTCTCTTAAAAACCAGTGGTGTCAAACTCAAATAGAAAGGGGGAGGGGTGCCACTAAATCTTTTATAAGTATCCCTGCTGGCCACGTACTGTCTTAGAAAACCACATATTAACATTAGAGACGTTCTATTATAGTTTTATTTCTTTATTAAATATTCCCCAATTACATTTTAATCTGGGTCAGGCCACACTCATGAAGCAGGCCAAGTGTTTTACACCTGTGTCTTAAATTGTAAGGATAGGGATGGCTCTCTGAATTGATCAGTGAAAAGAATGCTAGATTTGTAGTCAGAAGACCTGGATCTTTGCCCCTTTTCTGTTAGTTACTTCCTGTGTAACTTTCAGTTTCTTGATCTGTAAAACAACTGGATTGAACTAGGCAACTTCTGTGAGCCCTTCTAACTCCAACTACTCCAACTCCTATAATGTTTTGTTAAATTGAATTGAACAGTTAGGCTACATACATTCTTAATGGTAAAAAGTAAAATATGTTTTAAACTTATGAGGAGATAGATATTTGCAATTTTTGCTCTGTTTTTTGATAACTACATGCCAAAAATGAAACTGCACCAAAAATTACCCCCTGTGCCTTAAATGTGCGACATACAGAAGTTAAGGGGCCACCACGTATCCAGCAACAATGTGAAAGGCATATCATTAGCTGCCCTTCCTGCCTGTAACTCTCTATCCACAGCAGACCATCTTGGGCCAGATTGGGTGTCCGTTGGGTCATTGGGTCATGTCCTGGTGACTCAAGATAGAAACTGCTTTCTGGTTTTGTTACAAGTCATAGTTCACATCACAACATGCCGTGGTCTCATTTCCAAGATTTTATAAGTTTGTAAACATTCACTCACCTGCTGGAATCAGTTAGCTTGGCTTTGTTTACTTAAGAGCGCAAGATATCTCACAATTCAATCCAATGTATTGCTTTGCCCTGGGCCAATGAGCTTCACCTTCCATCTCCTCCAGTTTCTTAGTTCAATATTTCAAGAATTCATGATTTATTGATGAATCGATTGATTGATTTTGGTGTGCATATTCCCTCCAACAAGGCAAATTGCAGCTCCATTGGAATTTGGTCTTTGAGCATTTTAGGGATAGGGATAAGAATGAGACCTGTGATTTTATCAGTAGAGGGAATTCCTGGATCAGGAAATTCCATGGACTAACGCAGGCCAGTACTTTCTGTTCAATTTGAGGACTTACAAAGTTGCCTTAGAGCACAAAAAGGCTGACTCGCTCAGTCACGTAAGCAGCATGTGTCAGGGGTGGCTTCCTGGGCTTCCTAGGTCTTCCTGGCTCTGAGGCTGACCATGCCATACTGAGCATCATGACAGCCAAGAAAGTCGTTACCCCATGGCCAACTCCATGAGCTTCTCCAACCTTAGCTAGGCTGGTCCTCTTATGATAGACATACAATCTGGTGCCTGGACCTTTCTGATTTGGCAGGATCTGCTAGAGTTTACAATCCCCTGGCAGGGCCTTTGAAAACTTTGGGTGACTTCTGCAAATTGAATCACAGAACTTCAGTGGAAGATTCTTCAGACTAGCTATTATAAATTATTCAAATAAAGGGTTGCTACCGCTTCCAAAATGAATTTTTCTGTTAATAACTAATTGCTCATATCATTGTAGCTTAATTCTCTGAGAATGCTTACATAAGCAGATTGAAATAGAAAGCTGGGGTAATTATATGAATAATTAAGTGTTGTAGGGCAACAATTTTGCCTCAATTATCTGGATAGTTCAAGCTGAAGTGTTTTGTGCCCAAATTATCTGTATAATGCCCCAATTCTATCCTAATTTTGTTCACATATTCATTGTGTGTGTGTGTGTGTGTGTGTGTGTGTGTGTATTACCAATGTCTTCAGAGGGGAAAAAATCAGTATAATATAGAGCAGCATACTGTATGGAAAAATTACTAGACTTGAAGTCAGCCTACTTTGGATTCAAGTTCCAGCTTGGCCACTCACTAATTTTCTAACTATGTTCAGGGCAATTGACTGGTCTGAACCTGAAGTCCTTGATTAACAAAATGAAATATTTCTAATAACAATAGCTAACATTTATATAACACTTAAAGGTTTGCAAAACACTTTACAATTATCTCATTTAAGCCTCACAACAATCACAGGAGGTGAGTGCCATCATTATCTCCATCTGTTAGCTAAAGAAACTGATTTACCCAGAATCATACAACCAGTAAGTGTCTGAGACCAGATTTGAACTCATGGCTTCTTGATTCCAGGCTCAGCATCCTATCCAGTGAGCAACCTAGGAAAACATTTTCAAACTCTTAAATGAAACCTACATAGAAACTTATATAAATGTAGGTAATTTAGTAATGTTAAGAGCAAAGAGATCATGAATCAATTGAGAGACTTGGTTTCTTCTCTTAAAGATATTTTGATATATGAATTAAAATTACTCTGAGGTCTTTAAAACAAAACTTTAATTTTAACATTTTGATATTTTGTTTTTGCTTCTGCAAAATTTCAAAGAATCTGTGATCTTATCAATAGGAGTATTCCCTTTACTGGTGCAGCTTGCAACCCATCTATGCCTTCTCATCCTATTCAACTCTTGCCAAAGTCCTCCCATAAATGCTTGACCTGGTGAACCTCCAATGTTCAGAGACCTTCCTCTAAATCTCTTTATATTGCATAAATATCAATGAAGTATATAAGTTTCCTTATGCTACTTTTCAGTTACTCCTTGGCATCATTACATGGCTAACCCACCTCTTTTTTGATCATACATCTCTGACATCATCCCTCACTGGTAATAAGTTAATGGCCTGCATACCTACCACATGTCTCTCTACTATCCATCAAGTAATCTTAAACTTAATTCTTTGAAGACTATAATATAACTAACTTCCATCTAGAATCGCTGGAAGAATATGGATCTTAAAAAGATGAGCCTCTATTTCACAGAGAAACTTGGGGTCATTAAAAAGCATTGCACAGTTTTTCAAAGGCCCACATCCCACCTCTTGATGAATTCTGAACCCAGGTCATTGCCCAGTCACTGCATCTGTTCAAGGAATATGTACTGATGAACTAATTCCATGGATTGTCCATGCATGCAAACATCTATCTTAGTCTGAACAATAGGCATTGTTGACCCACTTTGCTTTTCCTATATGGATAGTTAGAATGAACTCTTTTTGAGTGATTACTGATCTCACACAGGAGACTGAAACATTCTGGAGATTGATGCAATCAGTACAATGTCATCTATAATGACATCTATTTATTTGTAAAGCATTTAGTACAGTGCCTGGCATATAGCAGATGCTTAATAAATGTTTGTTCCTTATTAAACAGAAATGTGTTGGGCAGCTAGGTGACGGAGAGGATAGAGCACTGGCTCTGGAGTCAGGAGGACCCAAGTTCAAATCTGGCCTCAGACACATAATACTCATTAGCTGTGTGACTCTGAGCAAGTCACTTAACCCTAATTGCCTCAGAAAGAAAGAGAGAAAGAGAGAGAGGGAGGGAGAGAGAGAGGGAGGGAGGGAGAGAGAGAGAAAGAGAGAGAGAGAGAAGAGAGAGAGAGAGAGAGAGAGAGAGAGAGAAAGAGAGAGAGAGAGAGAGAGAAAGAAAGAAAGAAAGAAAGAAAGAAAGAAAGAAAGAAAGAAAGAAAGAAAGAAAGAAAGAAAGAAAGAAAGAAAGAAAGAAAGAAAGAAAGAAAGAAATGTGTGGAAAGCCTTTTCATTTATAAGGAATTTCTCTTCCCTTTAGATTTTGCTGCAGCTATCCTCTGAGATAGTGGCAACCACCTTTAGTGAATGAATACATATTTCTTCATGCTTCATTTGATATTAATAACCATAGTTATCTCTGTTGATGTATCTTTCAAAGAATCTTGAATTATTTTGATATATGCCTGGAGGATATCTTCTGAAGGAGATCCTTTAAGTCAATATCTTGCTCTATTGAATCAAATGTGTTTTAGGTGAAGACCCAGTCCTTTAAAGGAAGTTCAACATACCCTGTCTTGTTCTCACCCTTGTGGAGGCTTGGTGGGCCCTGCTTTTGGACATGCATAATGGAATGGCTCTTCCTCCCATTCTGGAGAATGAGCAGGCGTCTTCCAACAGTTTCTTGTCAGATCACTGTGTGGTAATGAACAGTCTTTATTTGGTCATTGCATAAGAATTCAGTATGCATAAAGAAGGTTGAAGCAGATTTTCTTCTCTCTGGTAGCACCCTACCTAGATACCATGTGTCTATAAATGAAGGGTTTCTGTTTCTCTGTCTCTTATTCTTTCCTGATCTTATGTAAATGAGTATCTGGAGACAGAACATAAGCTCCAAAAGGCCAGAAGATCTGTTAGAGATCAAGCCACTGAAGACAGTAGCAGAATCCAGTAGCTACAGTAGCCAAATCCTAAGAGAAGCCAACCCTGAGGAGTGACCTATTTGATCTAGCCCATCAAGGAATAAGTCCAGCTGAGGAAGGGAGAGACTATCACCTGTGCCATACCAGAAGTGAACTTGGTGGGTATTTTAAGAAAAGAAGAAAAGATTCCTAGGGCCAAGGAGCAGACCCCTTTTGGTTTAGAGAGAGGGGCAGTTTTTTAGCAACCACTTTAGGTTTGAATGATCTCTACCCAAGATTTGAATGGACATACTAAGGAGAGAATGCACCTCCAAGTTTGGATTTTTACTTTGGGTCTTGTTATCCTTCTCAGTAAATACCTCTTTACAAAAACTAATTGATATTTATTGGTTTATTGATATTAAGAAATTGTTCATCGGTCAAATGTTATTGAGGCATACACTAGCGGGGGCTCAAAAGCGATAGTATTAGAAGCCACAACCCTTCAGGGTCACACCTAGGATCCTGAGGGGAGTAGTAGTCATGACTCACTGGGTACTCAACCTCTTAGTCTGAGAGTGAGTTGGGAGAGTGAACCCAGAGCCTGTGTTACAAATGCTCTTAATGTAGTCAACAACCAGTAAGCATAATGGAATCTTGTATGCCCTATACCAGGGGTGGGGAACCTATGGCCTTGAGGCCACATGTGGCCCTCAAGTGCAATCCTTTGACTAAATCAAACTTCACGGAACAAATCCCCTTAATAAAAGGATTCGTTCTGTAAAACTTGGACTCAGGCCAAAAGCCCCCCTCCCTCCAGGACCTAGAAGGCTGCATGTGGCCTCTAGGCCTCAAGTTCCCCATCCCTGCCCTATATCCTTCAGTGAAGCTTTTAAAAGTTAAAGATGTGTGTCTGCCATAAAATATTTCATGTGAGTAGTTGCCTATTCCCTTCTCAAACCTTCTTCAAGAATGCCTTAAATTCTTACGTACTTTATGATTATAAAGATTTTGCAAAAATAGAGAATAAGGGTTGTGGGTCAATTGTTACTGATATTTCCTTAGTTACCTTTTTCTGATAATAAGAGTTTCAAAAATCTTGAAAAATGAGTCCCCTTGAATTATGTTGCCTCTAGCAGTAATCCCCTCTGTCACATTTTTTGTCTAATCTAGTTGTCCTTTCCATTTTAGTTTTCTGTGGTGTGATTTCTGCTTCATTGTTGGAGTCCACTTGTGATAGTTTCAGTATCATTGATGGAGAAAATAGTTATAGAAATCTTGACAGATCTTTTCTATTTTTTTTTGTTTATTTCTTAACCTTCTTCCAGTTCCATCTTTAGTCAGTTGGTCAGTTAATAAACATTCATTAAGTGCCCGCTGTGTGGAGGGACTTTGGCTTAGTTGGGTCTCTCACTAAGCTTTCTTTAAATTTCTTTTTTCCCTTCAAGGCTTCTTAATAAATTATGAGATGATCATGTTCATAAGTTTCTACCAAATTTTACAAACCAGTTCGTATTCTAAACCAGGATTTCATTTGCTGTTACTAGTTATCTGCTTGGCAAGAAGATCAAGTGTTTGCTGTCAAAGGCAATTTCTAAAGCAGTTTTGGTCTCCTTGTTGTGGCAATTGATTTATATCAGTTAAGCTTTCTTAGGAAATAGTGATCGTGTGGGTTGTTAGCTTTTCTTTCCTTTTTATAGCATTAATGGCTTGTTTCAATAGATCAGGTTGGAGCTGTCTCAACATATTCTCATTTTTATTCTTTCTTGGTGGTCTGTTTATAAATGGATAGCTAAGTTGGAAATGGCTTACTCATCAGTGACTGGCTGTTCCCTGAATGTAAAAAACATAATCAATTTCTTTTTTTGTGATATCATTTGATACTTGCTGAATTCAAGTCCTCCTCATTCTCTTCTTGAAGAAATTGTTCATGATATATAGATGTGAGACTTCCATATAGTCTACAAGCCTTTAGCCTCCCTAGTTTCTCACTCCTATTTTCCAACATATTTTTTCTCTCTTCCCCAAAACTCTCTTTTGCATTGAGGTTATCAAGTATATGTTGATTTAATTTAGAGGGTCTTTTTTCCATCAGTTCTTTCATAGAATATCTTTCTCTCCTCGTCCTTTGCAACAGATGTTATCACATAGCAAACTCACTCATGACTTTTATACAAATGTTTATCATGAGTAGTTCCATAAAAAAATAGTCAAATATACCAAAGAACGATGTTTCTTGTTGCCCCAACTTTTTTATTTATCTCTCTGAGGCACATGGGAGGCATCTTTCCATTCAGCTACAATTTCCATTTGCCTCCTTTAACTTACAATTAAAATGTCAGGACTGATGTGATTCAATTCATCCAGTATTATGTCTACTTACTGGTCAAGGATATGATAATATGATAATAAAGCTAGAGCTTGAAGAAACTCTAGAGGTCATCTATTCCAATTACCTCATTTTGCATATGAAAGGAAAAAAACTGAGGTCCAGGAAGGTTAACTTAAGCAAATTCAAATAGGCAGTAAACATCAGAGAGAGGATTTGAACTCACATCCTTTGACTCAATACTTAATGCTCTTTCCATGGTGCTATACCACATTCCTGGGTACCATACCACTCTCATTTAGAATATCAATAGCTAAGTTAATGTTTATGGTCACTTTATAAACTATGACTCTTAGTACTGTGTGACCACTTTTCCTCTGCCACCAATAAGGAATTATAGTGTAGGACTGAGGAATATTTTGTATGATTCTTTATTTCATACTTCATTAATATATGATGAAAACTTCATTATAAATCATATGATCATAAAATTTTCTCCTTGAAGGGACCTTAGATTAGATTATTATATTAGATTGGTTTATTTTTATTGATTTATTTATTAGGTTAGATTAGATTAGATTGTCTAATCCAAAAGGTATTTTTTGGTCTTCTTTATAGGATCAAAATCTTCTGCTATCAGTAAGCAACTCCATACTTTCAAAATAGTTGCCTTGAGACAGATGAGAGCCACACGCAAACAATACATGACACATCTTACATATGTATCTCTTGAGGTTTCTGTTCTATGGAAGTTTTAGATTCCATATCAAAATATTTTGTAACGAAGCCTATAAGCTAGGAAACATGGGTTGGGCTCTGGAATATTATGCTGCAACTAGGATATTTCTTGGCAGCAGTCATGACCCCTTCAGAGCAGTGGGCTGCCAGAGTCTCCATATCTTACCAGGTGCTTCTCCTCAGAAAGCCACCATTATTATAACTTTTTGATTAAACAAGAAATACAACCAAAATAATTTTCTTTAAACAATTTCATAAATTAAAGAGTGCTGGATATAGAATCCCAGGACCTGGTCTCAAATCTTAGCCTAGCCAGTAATACCAATGTATCCATTAGCAATTAACTTTCCTTCTATGAGTCTCAGTTTTCTCATTTGTAAAATAGTAGGATTGTATTTGATGACTCATGAGCTTCCTTCCAGTTATAAATCCTATTTCATCCAGAATAAGGCTATTAGCAAAATGGTAAGAACAATGAGTCCTGGATTTCTGTCCCAACTTCTTAGTTGAGCAGGCAAATAACCATTCCCAGTCTCATTTTCCCCGTCTATAAAATTAGAATAGTGAACAAGATTATCCCTAAGATCCTTTTTCAACTCTAATATCCTATGATTCTAAAGACAATAGAGATCAATCATTACAAGAAGGCAAATTTACCAATCTGACTACTTCTAAATTCAGATCATAGGAATCGAAGATCTTCCTACTTTCTAGAATTCATCTTCCCAAAAGATGTTGGAGAGGGGGGAGAGGGAAGAGAGAGACAGAGAGAGAGAGAGAGAGAGAGAGAGAGAGAGAGAGAGAGAGAGAGAGAGAGAGAGAGAGAGAGAGAGAGAGAGAGAGAGAGGCAGAGACTGAATTTTATAAAATCATGACCCCTAAAACACAACTTTACACAATAAAAGCTTAATATAAAAATTAGCTTATAAGACAGTTATTAGTCCTGTCCCCTAGCATGTTCTAATAGAATTCATTTGTATTTTAATACATCAAATCATAACCAAATTATTGAAAATACCATCTTATGAAATAGAACTCAAAAGAAGTTAGCCTAGAAAGTCAAGTATTTATGAATTAGAAGTTTAGCAAGTAGGAGGATGAAATTGACTACCTTGAATTCTTGTGATCTGAGTTTAGAAATAAATTGATAAAATGTTCTTCTTATAATTGATCTCATAATTGTAATAACTGATTTTATAATACTTTTGCAGGAAACAGGAAAACCTAAACTCAAGTTCTGCTTCTGACATAGCATGGAACAGCAGAAACCCTGGCTCTGGAGTCCAAGGACTTGGATTTAATTCCTGCCTCTGATGTATGACTTTGTGTAAGTCATTTAACCTCCTCAGGACTCAGTTTCCTCATTTGGAAAAATGAAGGATTTAGTTTAGACAGCCTCCAAAGTCTCTCTAGCTCTAATTCTATCATCCTGTAATCTGGTATGTGACCACTGATAACTCATCTAACCTCGTGGTGCCTGGGGCATCTCTCTAAGACTATAAATGCAGACAAGTTTCCCAATTGTAGGCAGATGAAGTGACAGATCTGGGCTGAGACAAAAAATAGAAATGTTAGTATCATTCACCAAATGTAAGTATAGGAATAGAGGATATTGTGATCGAGACCATGTAATAAATGACATTGTGTAATCCTAAATTATGAAGCATGAAATTTATATCATAGACACTGAAATTTTAAAATACAAATATTTCAGCAGAATGAATTGTACTTCCAGTTCTCACCTAGCTTTCCCTTGATCCTACTATCTCATTACAAATCTAAATTTTTCACAAAGGCCACATTATCATAAGGTAAAATCACATATCTACTTTGAGCTAGAGTTATGATGACCACTTCAGCTATAGAACTATGTTAAGTTCACAAATAATCTATGTATCAAGAAACTAGAGAAGTTGCACAGATGTTGGTTTAATTGTAAAAATAATTTTACAATGAAATTCTGCTTATATTATTGAAACTTATACCTCCTTTTCAGATCCATTTCATTTTGTGTGTTGTTAAAGTATAGAATTTCCATAATTTTCACTTCATTTCCTGCTGTTTGCACACATTTTTTATAAGCTTGGTAAATATCCTCATTGTCTACAGCCCTAAGTAGCAGACAAAGGTTTCTATGCACATCTGCTCCTCCATGCTTACCATCCTTCTTTAAAGGTACAGAGCTCAGCTTTAAAGAAAAACACCAAACATACAGCTTAGAACGCATAGGTGAGCATAGGGGAGGTGGAAGAATAGTGTTAGAAAACATGATGCAGATGTAAGAAAAAAGCAAAGCCAAAGGTTTGTTGCCTATACAGAAACCTCAAGACTGTATGTATCATGAATACTTTTTTCAAGAAGAGAATCAGGTAAAACGAGACATGATAAATAACAACAATAAATTTCAAGAAATAAATTTATTATATTTTAATAGAAAGGACATGGTGACCAAAGTGGGAGTCCTTTCCAAATCAACCATTTGTGTACAAACAGAACATGTTCTGGTTAAAGCAAAGTTCAAAATCAATACTAAATAACTTGAAGAGTGATTAAAAATAGGACATCATGGTACACATTGAAGGAACTGCAACCAGAACTGATGAAACAAGCTATTGACATCAGAAAATGAGAAATAGTTGGAAGGGCAGGTATCCACCCAGATGATCACCATCTCCTGAGGAAATTAACCAAACAAAAAAATCATTTGACACAAAAAAGATACCAAAACTACTTCAGCTAGCAAACACTTGATTTCCTTGCCAAACAGAGAGGTGTGGCATAGATAATATCAATTTAGGGTATAAACCTGTTTGTAAAATTGTACAAAGAAGGATGGTGGAAGATTATGAACAGTGTGACCTGCTAAAAGAATGAGAAGCTACAGAAGAAAAAAAAAACTTTTTTAAGAAAATTTGGCAAGAGACACAACTAAGCCAAATAATTCTGGGAACACTTATGGATGAAAATTAGGAGGCCACAAACAGAAGAAAACTGAAAAAGATGTGTGTCAAGATTTCTGAAACAAACTTTTGTTTGTTTTTTTCTATCAATGATGTGGTATGCAGACTTTTCTTTCGAACTTTTGATCCTGGACATGCATGGGCAACTAGGTGGCACAGTGGACAGAGTGCTGGGTATGGAGTCAGGAAGACCTGAGCTCAAATCTGGCCCCGACTCTGGGCAGATCACTTACCCAGTTTGCCTCAGTTTCCTCAACTGTAAAATGAACCGGAGAAGGAAGCGACAAACCACTCCAGTATCTTTGCCAAGAAAACCCCAAATGTGGTCACCAAAAGACACAACTGAACAAAAACAAAATATCTGGAATATTAGTGCTATGAAAATGCGGAAATCAAACTGGGAGCTCACCCAGAAGGTTTTAGAATTCCCTTTCCAGCAAACAAACACATTTTAAATTCTAATTATTTTACCTGCCTCCAGAGTAGAATTTTTCTTTCTCCTAAAGATTGGCTGGAGGGAGAGAAGCCAAGAACAAGGACTTTAACTATCACATCTCAGATATGCACCCTTTCAAATCTACTCCTAACCAGCTAGAGAGAGTGCGGCCAGAGGCAAGAAGCAGTCTTTGCAACTGAAAAGCCTCCTCTCTTGATTAAAGAGAAAGGGTGGATGGAGAGCAAACCCGCCCCAGCTGGCTCCCCCAGTTCACTCCAGTCCTTTCTGACATTGAGCTAAAAGGCCTGGTACTCTACAGAAAAAAGCAGGAAACCTGGATCCTCATCCTGATTCAGCCCTTACCTAGCTGAGTGACTGAGAGCATGCTACTTACTGTGGGAGACGTGGTGTGGTGGGAAATGTTGGACTTGGGAATCCAAAGACCTGTGCTTAACTCCCATCTTAGAAGGCTGAGCAAATCCCTTAACCTCATTGGCCATGAGTTCCTGATCCTTAAAATAAGAGAACTGGACAAGATAGTTTCTAAGATCCTTCCAGCTCTAAATTTATGATCTGACCCTTCCTGGTTGTGAGCCAGTTAACCACTGAGCCTCAGTCTCATTATCTGTGAAATAAATGGGTTGAACTCAGTGATTTCTAAGTTCTGTTCCCAGTTGAAAATTCTCTCATCTGACTTGCATTAGGGGAAAATGTGATTCCTTTGGTACCTAATTCTTCAATTCAATGGGAAAAATCATTTAAACCAAAATATTTTAAAATCAAACCAGTTCATTTATTCATTCAACAAATCAATAAATAAAATAATTAAATAATCAAAAAATTTTAAATCAACAAATAATTAAGCACTTGAGTGAATAGAGCACCTTGCTAGGCACTAGGAGAGATATAAAGTTTAGGCAAGATATACTTTTCTGACTTTATGAAATGTAGTTTATATTAAAATCAATCCTTTTTTTTTAAAGACATCCATATTTCCCCTATTAATGAATCCATGGAACTCACTCATGTCAGGGACATTATTGTCATTGTCACTGTCCTATGTTTGGGCTGGTTTTAATTGGATCACATCTAATTTGCAGGGAATCAACTTTGAATACTTGGATTTTGTTAAATAAAACTATTGGTGCACACTAGTAACACTGACTCCCACTAGTTGAGCTCTGAGGGAAAAGCTTATTATCTCAGTATCCTGGTAATCATTTCTATTTTTTTGGTCTTCTCATCTAAATTATCCAGGTCTTCGGTAATTAAATGAAATTATCCTTTCAGACTAGTTAAAGATGTGTATGTTACTAATTGTTAATGGATTGGGGTTTTCTGCTTTAATCCAATTGTTGTTGCTTTTTAACTCTTTTCGGTGTGGAGAGATAGACTATATGTCCTTCCATTACTCCAAAGTTTGGTTGAATAAACAATACCCCAGTGAAGCCTCCATTGTCCAGGCCTGAGAGCCCCACATTGATTGTTAGAGTCTTATTTGGCTTGCTAAACATTGTAATGGACTAGCAAAGAAGGTTGTGGAGAATCTCCTCCTTTTTCTGCAGGTCTTTACAAAAGAAAATAAACCCCAGTCTGTTCAGAATCATTTAAATGGGCCCAACCCAATGAATCAGACGATCATCTCGGCAAGGTCCTTTTCAACTTGAAAATTGTATGAACCTTTACTACATATTCCCACAAGGGGAAAAAAATTCTCATCTTTATGTAATTCTGAAAGATGAAATATTGTCCCCATGATTAAATACTGGAAAATTGCCCAACTTGATTTTCTCATACACAAAGATATAATTCTAGCTCATAATTCAGCATTCATGTAGCACTAATTGTTAATATACCGTGAAAGTTACTATTAAGACAGTTTTATTAGTTTTTTTCTCACAACACCCTTCTAAGATAAGCCACAATAATGTCATATTGCAGATAAAGAAACTGAGGTACTGAATTTCAATAACCTGTTTCATATTAGGGAATAACGCAATGGTGGGAAAGAGTATGCAACTTACCAGTCTTGGATTTCAATAAAGGAAGCTACCCAGTGTCAATCAACAAGCATTTATTGTCTACTATTTTCCAGGTACTATGCTAAGAACTGGGAATGTAGACACAAAGAATAAAACAATCCCTATTCTCAAGGAGTATTACATCATTGATCTAGTGCATGCTAGCATATCCTGGTAGGACATTACAAGGACAATGTACGGTATTAGTAGGACAATTACCCGACATATTGTTAAGAGGTGATCTTGGAATATCAGACTGCTTTGACAAGAATCCTATTGAAGAAAAACAAAACAAAAACAATACAGATCCAGTCCAAGGTTATCTTCACCTCCAAAATGACTCTGGGCTATTTCGGGATCAATTTCAATGAAAGTCCAAACATAATACACTTACCTTCAAAACATTTTTCAAAAATCTATCAATACACAAAATTCCAGTCCAAGGCAATTTCACAGGATTACATCCTCCATTTCACCAATTCACTTTCTCATTAACTATTTATTGATCACCTATTACATATAAATATATATTTGAATATATTTATATATATAATATTACTTTAATATTAATTTATATTAAATACTTTTTTTTACATGTGACTATTCCCCAGCTAGATTGTAAGCTTCAGAAAGCAGGAAGATGTGCTAATTATATCTTTATCTCTGCCAGCACCCATACATAATAAATATTTAATCAATGGTCATTGAATGAATAAAGGAATATCATCATTCTAGGTGATGTGGAACATACAGAAGAATTGTCAAATGATTTCTGCCTTCCAGGAACCTGCCGTCTTACTAGAGAGACTGGACTTTTTTTTTGGGGGGGGGCAGAAGCCGGATTTAGGTCTGTGAATTCATCAATGTAGGGAGCTCTCAGTGTGGAAATTCCCTCTGCCATTAAAGGTTAGCAATTTCTTTGAAAATTACATAGAGTTGAGTAGAACACTGAGATGTTCAGTGATTTGCCCAGATTATATAGCTAGTATGTGTCCAAGGTAAGTCTTGAACATGTCTTCCTGACTTCACTACAGAATACTGCTTCTCTACAAAATGGCAACGGGCAAAAAATGATTATAATTTGTAATGGTAATCTAGTGCGCGTGCAGACTAGTACTAGCAGCTTGCTAATCTGATGCAGCCTCAGCTCATGGAGGACCCTAGTAAGATGGCTTCCCAGAGTTGATGACCCGTATGAGAAGCATTTTGGAGACCCTGTGGACCTTCTGCAACTGCTTCTGGGTAGCCATCCTCATGACTGGGAGGAGTTTTCTTTGCTTTAAGCTGTAGGTAAAACTGTTGGCACATTCAGAAAAGCCCAAGTCAGCTTCAGCTATCTTTTTTGACTCCATTCATGCCTGAGAAAGTTCAATGACTTTTCCTCTCCTGGTATCATGTGAAAGACTATGCTGTAAGGGGAAAGGCCTCAGGGCCATCTTCCCCTCTGAAGCCATCTGTCCCCTCAGCAATCACCCTCAGTCCTTGGCCTTTTCCATTCTAGGCACAGAGAGTGGAGCTTCCCACTACGAAAGAACAAGCCACAGAATTCTGGGAGTTGGGATTCAGGCCAGGTTTTGCAACCAGCACAACCACCAAGAAGCAAGAACAACCTTCAAGAGTGACCTTTGGAACTAGTTTCAGAATGTCCAGGCCCGCTCCACATTCCCTCCCTTAGCGTTTCTCTGACACATCATCAAGATTCTCCCAGAAGCAAATATCTCAGCAACTTCCACATGGAGAGATTGCATCACTCCAGCAAGGTGATAGGGTCAGCACCAGAGCCCTATTGTAGGATACCTTGGACTAGACAATTTGCCTGTACTTGTTCTGATGACTGAAAATCTCAACAAACTAGAGAAGTTAGAGAGACTTAAACATGAATATCTAATGTTTGCCGAGAAAAGGTTGGGTCCTCAAACCCTTGTCTTTGTACTCAGTGACAGTCAGGGGTAAGACTCTTAGTATGTTGTACCAAATTTTCTAAACTTGAACACAGAAAACTACAGACAGGCCTACACAGATTCCGAATCATAGATTCAGAAACCAAACTGATATTCCTTTCTAAATCTGTATTAGGATCCAAGGCAATTGGATGATGCAGTGAATAAAACACTGGCCCTCTAATCAGGAAGAACCTCAGACACTTAGTACCTCTGTGACCCTGGGCAAGTCACTTAACCACTGTCTGCCTCAGTTTCCTCATCTGTAAAGTGGAGCTACCAATAACATCTATCTACCAAGGATTTTGTAAGGATAAAATAATATTTGTAAAGCCTTTTCCAAAGCTTGAAGCACTTTATAAATGCTAGCCATTATTATTACTCAAGACGACCTCTGCAAAATCCAGTCACTGACAATAGGTACTTGGAGTTGTACCAGTTCTATTTGCAAAGGAGTGCCAGACCTGTCATTTGCCCTCCATTAAGATCACCTGGAGAATATGGGACAGGCCAGATGTTGCCTCATCTTCAAATCTCCTGCATTCAACTGACCCAGCCAAAGAATCTCATTGACCTAGTCATTTTCCAGCAATTTAAAACACATATACTTCCTTTTGGCAACGAATATCTAGAAATGCTTTCTAAGGAGACATGTTTCCAGGCCTGCTCCCTTTTATGGTAGAATCCTAAAATTATGGAATCTTAGACCTAGACAGATCAGAGGTCACGTAATACAATATGGGAGGAATCTAAGGCTCAAGGAGGTTGTGACTTGCTCACAGCTGTGTAGTTAGCTAAGGACATAACTAGAACAAGAATACAGGATTGCAATATTAAATAATTAAATACAAGGCAGAATTGTGCAGCACCAGCGGTTTGCACCATGAATTTAAGATGCCATCAGTTCTATTTCCCAGGAGTTTGGAAAAGAGAAGATGGTTCCAATATGAAGAATGACAAGTACGTTGAGATGCAGGGTGTGTTACGTTGTGAAATAAAATCGTCAGATGTAAGCAAGCCTACGAGCAAACATAAATCTCATTTTACCAGCTGCCATTTTCAAGATATTACAAAACACAAACCTAATTTCATGCTCAGCCCGTGTTTATGCACATATGTACATATACCTTATGCATGTAATACTATAATATAATAATAGTAGAGACCAACTTGGTCTGATTGAAATCCTTGAGTCACGTCTCTCAGTGTCTCCTCTCTAGAGACATCAAAGGTAACGAACACCTAAGGGTGTGCTAACAAACACTTAACAACCTCCAGGAGAAAAAAAAAAGGAAAAAACCCTCACTTTTAAGTTTAATCTGCATTACTAACTAACATTTTCTTAAGTCTAGACAATCAACAAAACAATAAATTCTGTAACCTTTGCTGATTTCCAAGGTGTAAATGCTCACCCCAACAATTTAACAATTCTCTCTCTTACTCTCTCTCTCTCTCTCTCTCTCTCTCTCTCTCTTCTCTCTCTCTCTCTCTCTCTCTCTCTCTCTCTCTCTCTCTGTCTCAGGTTGAAGCTGGCTCCAGCACATGCCTGTGTACATCAGTACTAATCATGACTTATCTACACCTGGTTAAAATACAGTACTCATTTATACAGCAGTTTACAGTTTGCAAAATGCTTTCCTGACAACAAAGTAAGGGTAGTAGCAAAAGTATTCCCTAGGAGTATAGGACACAGAGCTGGAAATGACCTTAAAAAGATCATCTAATCCCACGGCCTCATACAGATGAGGAAAATGAAGCCCAGAAAGAGGGGACAATTTGCCCAAGGCCATAGAGATGGTAAACTACAGGGATAGGATTGAACCTCTGAAAATAAACTCGATGCTCTTTCTACGACACTGTGCTGCCCCTTTGACCACAAAAGTCATGTGTCAGATCTGGGTGTGAGACACAAGATAGCTTCACCCTGTTCCATGCTTGCAGACTTCACTCCTAATCCCTAGTGAGCTGGCACATATTTGCTCTCGTGGTCCCAAGGTCCTCATCTTCCTTCAAGATCTACTTCAATGTACTCTTCCCCGAGAAAGTCTCCTTTGATTATCCCAGCCCTCTCCTCTCAGCTTACTTATTGTCTCTCCTCAGTCAGTTGGCACTTAGCCCTCCTGACAGAGTTTCTTCCTAATAGAGATAATGGACTCAAGATGCAAAATAAGGCATATGTTTTGGACATGGCTGACATGGGAATTTGTTTTGCTTGATTACACATATTTGTTAGAAGAATTTTCTTTTTTTTTTCCATTCTCAGTTAGAGGGGGCAGATGGGAGGAAGTGGGGGAAAGTGTTAATTGAATTAAAAATTGACATATCATATATGGTCTTGTACTGTAAATAATTTTATGTGTATTTACATATATGCATATGTAGATATACACATCCATGGCTCACACAAACAGGGACTATGTCATATTTCTTTATATTTCTAGCACTTAGCACAGTTCCCACCACATAGTAGGCACACAATAAATGAATGTCAACAATGATGGTAATGGAAAAGATGTTTATGATAATGATAACATTGATGATGAAGATAATAATGATTGGCACTCTTTGTATTTGTATATAGATATCATCATGACATGACAGTAGGTACTTAACAAATGCTTATTGATAGATCAATAAAGTAAAGAAAGTATAGGCAGCTGGTGGTGCAGTGGATGGAATGCCGGGCCTGGAGTCAGAAAGACCTGAATTTAAAGCCAGCTTCAGACACCTACTACCTGTGTGACCATGGGCAAGTCACTTAACTTCTGTTTGCCTCAGTTTTCTCAACTGAAAAAATGGGAATAATATAAATAGCACCTACCTCACAGGTTTGTTGTAAGAGTCAAGTGAAATAATATTTGCAAAGGGTACTTAGCACAGTGCCTGGCACATAGGCACTATATAAATGCTTATTCCCTTCCCTTCCCTACTATAGATATACTTCTACTGAAAATAACAACTCCATGTGCATTCTTTTTTTTCTTTGACAATAACTGGGGGGAGGAAAAAACTAAGCTTAGAAGAACTGGGTTCAAATTCTGACTGCATAAAGTTAGGCAAACCACTCAAGTTCTTTGAGACTCAGTTTCCTCAAGTGGAAAATGCTTGATATATAGACAGATAGACAGATAGATAGATAGATAGATAGATAGATAGATAGATAGATAGATACACACACATAGACATAGACACATATCTCACACATACATGTATATATGCACACACGTGTGTATATATACATACACACATATAATTGTTATTATTATCATTAACATCACATAGACTAATAAGGAAAAAAATTACAATTTTTAAAAAATAAATAACTAAAACTTGTAATGGAAATAAATTCATAGGAGGAAGAAATATGAAAAATAAATATCAATGGTGTTATTATTAAATAAGATGATGTAAGCACAATATACTTGGACCAAAATCAAATATGGCTATACTCATGATCCATATTGAATTAAAGTCTGAAAAGTTTTAAGATCCTAAGCTGAAACACACTGTACAGAGGATTCTTGATATTAATTCAACTAAAGAGGTTTTTTTTTCTTGCAAATAGAATACAGATCCCTTCAAGTCCTATATTTTAGTTATATCGGGGAAAATGAAAGAAAATAGACATATCCTCAAGTAAAGGGGATAATGGACAGCAACGAAAGGATAGCTTCCCAGGTCCTATTTTGCTCCTTTTTTCTTTGCAAAGGAAAAAAGACTGAATAACATAAAACAGAAACCATTAGTAGAGATCTAATACACAAAGTTAGTATGTAAAATCATTCAATACATACTTCGATTTATCAGTTCTTTCTCTAGATGCAGATAGTGTGTTCCTTCATAGGTCCTTTGCAGCTAATTTGGGTATTTATAGTAGTCAAAATGACTCAGTTGCTCAACGTTGTTTTTAAAATATCCCTGTTACCATATATGATGTTCTTTTGGCACTGCTGATTTCATTCTTCATTATTTCTTGGAAGTCTATCCATGTTTTTCTAAAATCAATGAGCTCATCATTTCTTATAGCATAGTAATATTATTCTGCTATGTTATGGAAGTGCTTGTTTTATTTCATAAATTAAAAATAAAATAAAAAAGAACCAAAATAAGTATGGAGACCGTAAAAAAGTAGCTTGAGAAATTCAAGTCACCATACCCAAGAAATCCACATCCCAGAGTAGTGAAAGGACTGGCAAATGTGAATGTTGGAAAGATCATGGTGACTAGAAGACATAGCAAAGGAGTAGAAAGAGGCAAACTGTCCCGATCTTCAAAAAGGGAAGAGGAGTGGAGATTACAAATTATACACCGATAGGCTTGATTTAGTGGCAATCTCCTGGGAGATCTCTGCACCAATGAAATTATAGAAACAGTCACTGTCCTGCGAGGAAAAATTTCCTGATGAGTATGGGTTGGATTAAATGGTCACTGAGGTCTCTTCCAACTCAGTCTGTGATTCTATGATTCCGTGTGATTCTTGAACGTTGTACTAGGGAAACACAAACTCTGGCAGGTCTGACCAGGCTGGAAAGGTCTGGAACATAGGCCCAACCCTGGACTGTGTCCATCTTTTGAGAAACAGCCTCAGAAAGGATGATCACTAAAACACTGGCCAACAATTGATATATTTTTCCCCAAGGGCTGCAACTCATTAAGTGCCTTCAATCAATCAATCAACCATTTATTAAAGGTTGACCAAGTGCCAGGCACTGAGCTGAGTACTGGCTATACAAAGAAAAAGCAAAAACAGTCCCTACCCTGGGAGAGCTTATGTTCTAATAGGGGTTGTAAATCAGAACATGTAAGTCAGTAGAATGTTATCTTAGGGGAAAATGGCTCAAGCAGCTGGGAAGACTAGAAAAAAGCCTCCCAGAAAAGAATTTGAGCTAAGCCTTAAAGGAAACCAGGCATTCTAAGAGTCTGGAACTGGGAGGGAGAGCACACCTGGGATGGGGAGCAGCCAGTGCAAAGGCATACAGATAGAAATCAAGGCTTGGAAAGAAAGATTCCTATCTGCATCACTAGAGGAAGTACTAGCATTATTAGCAACATCACAAATCATCTAAAGTATCAATCTTAGAATCCAGATCTCAGTTTCTGAATCCTCAACCAAATCTCATGTGCCCTCCAACAAGTCACCCAACTACCACTCTATCCTTCAGTTTACTCCATTTATAAAAGCTTCCTGTCCCTTAGCTTCACAAGAAGGACTGGGAAATTTCACATACAAACAAATATGCATGCATGCATGTATGTATATACATGCACATATGTATATATATACACATACACATATATTAGCATATATTCAGTAGATACTGTATATATCTTAGAATGCATGTATTTGTATATATTCAGTCACACAATAAGCGTTTATTAAATGTTTTCTATGTACTAGGCACTATGTTAAGGATACAAAGAAAGGCAAAAAGCAGCCCTTGCCATCTAGGGGCTCACAGCTTAATGGGACAGTTCACAATCTAACACGCATTAATATGTGTGTGTGTGTGTGTGTGTGTATGTATGTACAAATGTGTAAACACATATATAGGTATATTTAGACTCTCTGAGAATTTTGAACTCTTTTGGAGAACAATTCAACATAAGTACAAGGTAGAGATTAGATGAGAAAGAAGTAGTTTATTCCAGATGTAATTATAACAGAGGTCTATAATCTTTCTTCGCAAACTGTTTTGTTCACATTTTACCACATACTTTATAACTTCCTTTCTGCAAGTATATATAACTAGACTGTTAGTAGTTTCAGCTTCCCTTGTATTCATTTCAATTCAACAAAAAAAATTTTTTTTAGTATCTAACTTTGTATATGGCAGTCAACTAGCATTTACTAAGTGCCTACTACATGTCAGGTGCAGTGCTAAGTGCTACTGTTACAAGAAATGCAAAAGACAGTCCCTGCTCTCAAGGAGCTCACTGTCTAATGAAGGGAGACAACATGAAAATAACTGTGTACAAACAAGACACATATAGGATAAATTGGGGACAGTCTCACTAAGATTAAGGGAGATCAAAAAAGGCTTCTTGAGCCAGGGAAGCCAAGAGGTAGAGATGAGGAGGGAAAACGGTCCAGGTGTGGAGAACAGCCAGTGAAAATACCTGGAGCTGAGAGATAGAGAGTATAGGTATGAGGAACAGCGAGGAAGCCAATGTCACTGGATTATATCGTACATGAAGGAGAGTAAGGTATAAGGAGACTGGAAAAGTAAGAAGGTTATGAAAGGCTTTAAAAGTCAAACAGAGGGTGTTATATTTGATCCTGAAGGTCATAGGGAAGCAATGAAGTTTATTTTGAAAGCAGAAAGGGGTAATATGAGGGGAGCAACTTCTGCTTTAGGAAGATCCATTTGACAATTGAGCAGAAAATGGACTGGAGACAGGAAAGACTTACAGCAGACACACACACCTGCAGGCTGTTGCAATAGTCCAGGCATGAAGTGATAAGTTTCTGTATCAAGGTGGTGGAAGTGTCAGAAGAGAGAAGGGGGTATATATGAGATGTTCTGAAGGGTGACTGGGAGCATAGTGATAGCCTAGACCAGGGGTGGGAAACCTGTGGCCTTGAGGCCACATGTAGCCTCAAAGTCAAAGAGCCACACTTGAAGACCTAGAGGGCCACATGCAGCCTTAAGGCCACAGGTTCCCCACCCCTGCACAGTATTAGGGAAGTTAGGAAAAGGGAAGGGAAGGAATAAGTTCCATTTTGGACATACTGAGTTTAAGATAACAGTGTAGCTAACATTTATGTAGCAAGTGTACAAAACGCTTGAAAGAATTATCTTTTCTAATCTTCCCAACAATCATAAAAGTAAGGTGCTGCAGGTATTGCTATCATTTCCATTTTTCAGATAAAAAACTTAAAGTTCACCTTCCATTAGCCAGTGCAGCATTGACTCTGGAGTCAAAGGTTCTGGGTTCAAAATCTGATCTTTGCCATTTACTATCTATATGAATTTGGGCAAGTCATTTTGCTTCTTAGAGAATGTTTCCTCATCTTCAAAATGGTGCACTTGAACTAGATGGTCTAAATTTCCTTCTAGCTCTAAATTCTGAAAACACAGCTAGTAAATGTCAGAGGCAAGTTTAGACACTAAGTCTTTTCTAACTCCTAACCCAAAATACTTTCCACCATACTACCAGGTCTCTCAAATATTTTTCAATCAAGCAATGTGGAATAGTTAATGCTTTGTTAATTATGTAATATGACATCCTTATTCCCTCTCTGAACCCCAGAATTTCTTTCTAAACCTAACAACAAATCCTGGGAGAGGATCTGAACAGCAAGCACTGATAAAAGTGGAGAACTCAAGGGATTCTGTAAGCTTAGAACCCATGAAGTTTAAAAAACTCAATGTAAAAAAGAATGAAAGAAAACCTTTGAATTTTAGAGTCTGAAAAGATCTTAGAAGTCATCTAATCCATTCTCCTGCCATATATATATATATATATATGTATATATGTATGTATATATATGTGTGTGTGTATATATATATATATATGTATATATGTATGTATATATATGTATATATTGGTAACTCATTCCACTTTTGGAAACTAATTTTTAGAAATTTTTCTTTTATTAAACTGAAATCTGCCCTGAAATACCTGCCCAAAATTAACCTCAATCAAATATCAACAGTTCTCCTTGTCTTCTCAGTCAATGAATACCTGTAACACATAGCGATGCTTTGTTTTCCAACCAAGTTCTATATTATTAAAGTGAAGTATAGGGTACGTTCAAGGAAGACTAGAACTTCTGGTGGTGGGCTGCTCTCCAACTTTGGTGTCCACTTGATAGACTGAATTCTCATCTGTGGCTCCAAGAAGCTGTAGCATGTTAAGCAGCTGTACCACCCCCCCCTTTAATAGTTTCAGCATATGGGCTATATCAAGTGAAGAGTAACCAAGGGGTCTCAGACCTATTGGTGAGATAGAGGGGTGTCTATCCCATGCAGGTGAAGACTGCTCCCAGCAGAATGGGCAGATGAGAACAATTTGTTCTAATGGCCGTGAAGGTGGCTGAAGCAAGCGCTGTGGAGTGCTTAAAGCTTGGTCAGACATTGAAGATGCCAAGGTCATCTACTGTATCCTGGGCCATCACCAGTCATGTTGACTTTTCTCTAGCCACTAGACTTGGATGACTCTGGAAGAGAGAGTGGGGTCAGACAACCTCCAGCAACTCTGCCTCATTTAAATCTAATTTATGCTCGAATCAAAAGGTATTATTAAAGTGTATATATATATATATATATATATATATGTCAATGTGTATACGTACTTTAAAGTGATATAGATATATGTGCATTAGTGGTGAATGTTAATTTAATTAGATAACAAAATTCAAACTTGAGTTGTCTAATAAAAAAAGGCTATGCTCAAGCCAACTTGTACCAGCTTGTGAGAGCAAATTGTTAAATTTTCAGGGTAAGTCTTTTCACATCAGAAATCAGCAAAAGCAGGGGTAGAGACAAGATGGTGGAGTGAAAGCAGTGACTTACTTGAGCTCTCCCCCAAATCCCTCCAAATCCCTATGAAAAATGACTCTAAACAAATTCTAAAGCAGCAGAACCCACAAAAAGACAGAGTGAAGCAAATTTCCAGCCCAAGACAACATGGATGGTTGATCAGAAAGGTATATCATGCCAGGCGGGTAAAGGAGCACAGTGCAGCATGGGTACTCAGGCCACAGTTAACCTGGAGCAGGCCTTAGACGACTGACTCACAAGCAGCTGTGGCAGTTTCCAGACTTCTCAACCCACGAACACCAAAGACAACTTAGAAGGTGAGTGGGAAAATCTGTTTCTGCAGTGCTGAGAGAGAAGAGAGGTGGTCTCAGCTCCATTCCCTGAGCACTGCCTGGGGCGGGGGCTGCCTCCTGAGCGTCTGGCCCACAGACTGAGGGGGAATCCAGTGGCTGATCAGAGAGGGATTGCAGGGATCTCTTTGCCACTGCTGAGGCAGGAATCTCTTGCTTTGCCCATGCTTGGATCTGGGTCACAGTTCTGGGTGGCAGTCCCGGGGCGAGGAGGAGTGCTGGCATGGTGGAGCTTGTAGTGGCTGTGAAGAGTAAACCCTCCTCACAGTTCCAGGACAGAAAGGAGTGCTTCTGGTCACTAATAGACCAGAGCACAGGCTAGGAAAGGAGTAAACACCTCACTCCTTATCATACCACCTTGGAAGAACTGAAAATTTACAGGTCCCTACAAGTATCTCTGAAAACAGATGTACAAACCCCCAAAGCTTGGGACAGTACATTCTCCACATTGGAAGCAGACACTTACCTTAACAAAGAGTTTAAAACTCAAATAATTGGCCGGGATCATGAGCAAGCAGTGAAAAAAGAGTAAGACTGTATTATCTTACTTTGGTGACAAAGAAGATTAAAACATACAACCAGAAGAAGACAACAAAGTCAAAGCTCCTACATCCAAAGCCTCCAAGAAAAATATGAATCAGTCCCAGACCTTGGAAGAGCTCAAGAGGGATTTTGAGAAGTAAGAGAAGCAAAGGAAAAACTGGGAAGAGAAATGAGAATGATGCAAAGAAATCATGAAAAACAAGTCAACAGCTTGCTAAAGGAGACCCAAAAAAATACTGAAGAAAATAACACCTTAAAAAATAGCCTAACCCAAATGGCAAAAGAGGTCCAAAAAGCCAATGAGGAGAAGAATGCCCTAAAAAGAAAATTGGCCAAATGGAAAAGGAAGTCCAAAAGATTACTGAAGAAAATACTTCCTTAAAAATTAGAATAGAGCAATTGGAAGCTAGTGACTTTATGAGAAATCAAGACACTGTAAAACAAATCCAAAAGAATGAAAAAATAGAAGACAATGTGAAATATCTCATTGGAAAAACAACTGACCTGGAAAATAGATCCAGGAGAGAGAATTTAAAAATTATTGGACTATCTGAAAGCCATGATCAAAAAAAGAGCCTAGACATCATCTTTCAAGAAATTATCAAGGAAAACTGCCCTGATATTTTAGAACCAGAGGGCAAAATAGAAATTGAAAGAATCCACAGATCTCCTCCTGAAAGAGATCCCCAAAGGAAAACTCCTAGGAATATTGTAGCCAAATTCCAGAGTTCCCAGGTCAAGGAGAAAATATTACAAGCTGCCAGAAAGAAACAATTCAAGTATTGTGGAAACACAATCAGGATAACACAAGATTTAGCAGCTTCTACATTAAAGGACCACAGGGCATGGAATATAATATTCCGGAGGGCAAAGGAGATAGGATTACAACCAAGAATCACCTACCCAGCAAAACTGAGTATAATCCTTCAGGGGAAAAAATGGCCATTCAGTGAAAGAGAGGACTTTCAAGCATTCTTGATGAAAAGACCAGAGCTGAATAGAAAATTTGACTTTCAAATACAAGACTCAAGTGGAACATGAAGAGGTAAACAGGAAAGAGAAATCATAAGAGACTTATTAAGGTTGAACTGTTTACATTCCTGCATGGAAAGATGATATTTATAACTCATGAGACCTTTGTCAGTATTAGGGTAGTTGGAGGGAAAAAATTATATGTATGTATATTGATTGATAGATAGATAGATAGATAGATAGATAGATAGATAGATAGATAGATAAGGTGAGTTGAAGCTTAAGGGGTCATATCTGGAGAATAAAATTAAGGGATGAGAGGATTATACTAGGAGAAAAGAAAGGGAGAGGTAGAATGGGGTAAATTATCTCACAAAAAAAACAGAAAAGAAAAGGCTCTTACAGTGGAGGAAAACGGGGGAAGGTAGAGGGAATGAGTGAATCTTATTCTCATAGGATTTGGCTTAAGGAGGGAATAACATACACATTCAATTTGGTATGGAAATCTGTCTCACCCTACAAGAAAATAGGGGGAGAAGGGGACAAGAGAGCAGGGGATGATAGAGAGGAGGGCAGATTGGGAAAGGGGGTAATCAGAAGCAAATACTTCTGAGGAGGGACAGGGTCAAAAGAAAGAATAGAATAAATGGGTGGGGGCAGGATAGGATTATGGGAAATAAAGTTAGTTTTTCACAATATGTCTACTATGGACGTGTTTTGCATAACTGCACATGTATAACCTATGTTGAGCTGCTTGCCTTTTCAATGAGGGTGGTGGGAGGGGAAGGGAGAAAATTTGGAACCCAAAGTTTTAAAAACACACATTTAAAAAAAAGTTTTCACATGCAACTGGAAAATAAGAAATACTGGAAATGAGGTACAGAAGTCTATCCTGCCCTACAGGAAAATAGAAGGGGAAGGAGATAAGAGAAGGGAGGGGGGAGAGATAGAAGAGAGGGCAGACTAGGAGAAGGGGTATTCAGGATGCATGCCATCTTGGGGCAGGGGGAGGGGTGAGATGGGGTGAAAATTTGAAACTGAAAATCTTGTGGAAGTAATTGTTGAAAACTAAAAATAAATAAATTTATATTTAAAAAAAGGAAAAAAAAGAAATCAGCAAAAGCTACAAATCAGGGCTTGATTTGTTGTTTTGTTGATTGTCTACACTTAAGTGATGGATAAAATGTCAAGAATGCAGATTTAACTTAAAAGTGTGTCATACATACATTTTATTCTCCTAGAAAGCCAGTAGTTAAAAATTTACCAGCACACCACTGAATAAAACTTTATCTCTTCACCACAGTAGTGTAGAATGAACATTGCTGTTACCACTGTATAGCTGGGAGCCCCCAAGGAAGAGATAAACCAATGAATAGGGAATTTCATTGTTTCTTTTTTTTTCTTTTTTATTGACCACAGGTGCCAAGAATAGAAAAATAAAAATGAAACAATCTCTGTTTCCAAGGAGTTTACATTCTATCGGGGAGACAATACATACACATATGAATATATACAAAGTAAACACACAGGAAGACATCTTCCTGAGTTCCAGTCCAGCCTCAGACACTTACTCATGTGACTCTGGGTAAGTCATTTAACCCCGTTTCTCTCAGTTTCCTCATCTGTAGAATGAGCTGGAGAAGGAAATGGCAAACCACTCCAATATCTTTGCCAAGAAAGCCCCAAATGGACTCACAAAGAGTTATGTACTATTCAGCAACTGAACAAAACAAAACAAAATTTTGGAAGTAGAGGCACCTGCATCTGAGTGCTATCAGGGAATGCCTCATGTTAGATGATGGTATTTGAGCTCCAACTCTAACCCTCATTTTGAGGAAACTAGGGGTTGGTAAGAGATGGAGGTGAAGAAAAAATGGAATCCAGCTGCAAGAAACAGTCTGGGCAAAGACATGGACATGGGAGATGTTATATTATGTATGAAGAAGGAAGTCTAAATATTACTTAAGAGAGGAACTATTCCAGGTTATATAGCTAACACAGGAATGGGGAAACTGTAGCCTCAAGGCCTCAAGGGCTGCACTTGAGGACCTAGAGGACCATATGTGGCCTCCAGGCCACAGGCTCCCCACTCCTGTAACTTTTTGTTGTTTAATCATTTCAGGTGTGTCTGACTCTTTGTGACTTGCCCAGGGTCATACAGCTAGTATTTGAGGCTGGATTTGAACTCAGGTCTTCCTGACTTCAGATCTTGCACTTTATCCACTGTGCCACCCATCTGCCCATGTGCTAACCTAGTCATACGCTAATTCTTCTAGATTATATGCTATATTTTTTCAAGTTAGTGACTTCTTCATGGAATGAAGGTTTATCAAAGTGATATAGACACTTTGGGAAAGAAATCATATTAAGCTACACATAGCAGAGAAGTAGTGCATAAGCAGAAACTTTTGAATAAGTTTAGATACTAAGAAATACACTTATAATAGAGGCAGTATGGTAGCGTGACTAGAGCTCTGGACTTGGTATCAGCAAGAACTGGGATCAAATCTTGCTTCAAGTACTGTGTGATCCTGGGCAAGCCACTAAACCTCTCTGATCCTTGATTTCCTCCTCCCAAATGGGGATGACAATAATAGCACCTCCTCTTTAGGGTTGTAAGGATCAAGGGAGGTGAAGTCTGCAAAGGACTTAAACCTTAAACCTTAAAACCTGGCTATAAACATGAGCTACTACATGACATGGAAGAACATTGCCTGAGAAACATTTGAAGGCAAATAACAGGAGGACTACATTCTAAAGAGTAATAAGCATTACATAACAGGAGAGGGATATAAGCAATAACTCCCACAGGTTTCATATAAATGCCAATACCAAATGGGGAGCCAAAATGTAAAAGTGAAGAAAAGAAACCCATTATTCAGTTGTTTCCCTTGGTTACAGATTTTTACATAGCAAGCCATCAATTGTTTAAAATGGTCGTTCCTTTTGTTTGCTCTCATTTTTAATCTTTCCCAGAAAAGTCCAAATTTATTTTTCCTTTCACAATTCAAGGTAGTTCTAGAAAGGATTTTGAAGAGGCCTCCTGGATCCAATCAGGAGTGTAACCAAACTATCACTAATGAATATATGGCTATCAGGTCTGTGGTTTTAAAGAACTCCTGTAAAAAGAAACCCCACAACCTCCTTCAATCACCTGTTTCATTGTCTCACAGTAATAATTCACTTTCCTAAAGCACTTTACATTTTCCTTTTTTAAAATAAGTTTTTATTAATATCATTTGCTTTCACATGGCCTAAATTTCCCCCTCCTCCTCGTAGAAAACTACCCCTTATAACAAAGAATATTTTTAAAAAAGAAAAGAAGAGGCAGATGAGAGGGAAAAAATCAGGACAGCCAATAAAAACACTGAAAAATATGACAAACAACTTTTTTTTTCCTGACACCACATTTGTGGGTCATTGGAACATTAATATATCGATTTTAGACATGAAGAAATGGAAGCTTGCATTATAAAACCTGATAAATGATAGACCAAAGACTCAAACCCAGGTCTTCTGCATAGGTTGCACAGAGCAAGGGCTGATGTGGCACACTGGAGGATCATTCCCATTGGCTTCTTTTTGGCCAATGAGAAGATTCCCTCATGGGGTGTGGAAGTATAATCCATGACTGACTACCTATGACTGTCTTCTGGTCTGAGTTCCATGCTTTTCCCACTATATAGCTCTGCCCCTCAACAGAAAACTCTTGTGTTACATGTAGCTGGAATCAATTAAGATGTTAGTTGGGTAGTAGCTAGCTAGGTGAGGTTAAATCTTGACCAATCCCCTAATTTAAAAAAAGAAAAGAAAATGGCTGAAAGTGTCCCTGTATCCTCTGCTAATTTAAAAAATAAATAAACATGCAGAAGAGAGAAGTGCCCTGATTTCAAAGATTGCCCTGCTATTTGGGCAGTAGTTACTCCTCTGGGCAGATGGACATGTTTCTATGCTTACCTTTAGCCCAGGGATTCTTAACATTTTTTGTGTGATGGATCCCTTGGGCAGTCAGGTGGAAGTAATGGACCTCTTCTCAGAATAATGTTTTCAGATATATAAAAGAAAATACATAAGATTAAAAACAAAACAAATTACACTGAAATATAGTCTATGTAAAATATAGAAATAGATTTTTTTGAAAATCTAGTTCACACACCCAAGTTAAAAGCCTCTGTTCTAGCCCATCTCATGCCATGAACCCATGATCTGCTTGGCTTCAATTCTTTTTTTTTTTTTGCTCATAAATACAGGGAATGAGTGGTGAAAATAAAAATCACAGACTTTTAGAGCTGGAAGGGATCTTCTATATCACATGGTCCATTTCCTTGATCTTACAGACAATAAAACTGTGGCCAACAGAGTTTAAAGGACTTGAACAAGGTCGCACAGTTAACTGCTGGCACAGCCTGTAGTAAGTAGCATGGTTTGTTGGCAACAGAGCTGGCTGCTCAGGTTGCCTCCTTCCTCCTACAGCACTCCTCCCATTGCCTTTGTTTTCCCATGTTTTCTCAAGTCCTCCGTCCCTGCATGAACCTGCAGAAGTCTTACCTTCACAGGGTAATGTAACTCACCCCCTGACCTGCACACTGAAGAACTAGACTCAAGAGATAGTAGCACTTTCTTTCCAAAGAGTACTCAAGAGCCAGCCTGTTGCCATATTCCAAGTACAAAGGTGAAAAGATTTCCACTGCCATTAATGACTCTAGCAGAATAATGTAAAAGTGTGGCAACACTGGTTTCTTCACCAATGGCCCAATTCCATCTCTTTCTTCCCTCTAGCCCTACTGAATTCCAGGTGACTTCTGTCTCAGTGTAGGAGTGGATGAGAATTGAATTGAAGACATGGAAATGGAAAGAAAATTTCTTATGGTGGGTCCTTGCAATCTCAGTTGATAGATTCTTATATGTAATGGCTGTTAAATGCAAACTATTACAAAGATCTTGAATTAAAAAGAAGTGCCAGAATAAATCAACCAATCAATTCCAAGCATTTATTAAGCTCCTACTACATGCCATGCATCGTGTTAGAAGATGGAGATACAAAGACAAAAATGAAACTGTCCCAACCAAAATATCAAAAGAACTTATATTCTATCAAGAGAGAGACAACATGCACATACACAAGTATTTACAGGGGGAAAAGAATGTGTGCAGAAGAAATGCTAAAATAATAATAATGTGAGCTTGTTAAGAGACTAGCAGTTGGGGAAAACAGAAAATGTTGCACGTAGAAGGTAAGAGTCAAGCTGTGAATGGAAGGAAATAAGGGATTATAAGGCCGAGGTGATTATATATAATAAGATATGGCCTTGGGAAATCAAGGTTTCACTTTTAACCTTGAAGTTCTTTCCCCCCTCTTTCTTATTGACTGTCAGCCATTCCTGGAAGAAATCAATCATAGGTTGTTGTTTTTTCTTGATAATTTGGACTTTTGACTATCCCAGTGTACCACTTGAGAGCTCTCTGGACGTTATTCTCTTTAAGTCATTTTCATTTTTTTCGATCTCCTGAATTCTGGGGAAATATTAGCCACAATCGAGCTAAGGTCACATTTCAACAGATCTTATGCTGTCTTAGTCCTCCTGGTCCCTGACCTCCAGAAAATAAGGGAACATGCTTCATTGAGACAGCCATTATGTATCTCCACTCATCAGAATCCCTGCACCAGGTGGCAAGGGTAGAGGATAACATGGAAACAATCCCATCTTTCATTTCCCCAGCTTCTGTCACACACACCCCTTCAACCTGAAAACTGACCACAAAAATGCAGTGAGGAAATGTTTGAAAAGCTCTGAACCTAAGTGAGGAGTAATGACAAAGTCCAACCATTGTTTTTCGGAAGGGGAAAGGATCCACAATGAATTGTAAAGGATTTGCCTGTTTCCTTTGCAAGATGGATGAAATAAATGAAATTGTGTTCTACTGGGCAAATGATTTCCTCTTGATTCGTTAGAGCACTTTGCTTATGATATTTATGTTTCCTCAAGCCTAGTCTACCTTATTTTTTCTTCTTTCTTTCTTTCTTTCTTTCTTTCTTTCTTTCTTTCTTTCTTTCTTTCTTTCTTTCTCTTTTAAGACCTATCATTTCTATTCAATTAACAGCTTCACCCTCTGACTTTCAATCAAGGGCAGTGTCTATTCAATGTAATTACTTTCCAAGTAGCTCGTGGGCTAAAGTAAGCAGCTGCTAAAGTAATGGAGCATCTAACCAGAGCCATATGGCCCTATATAAAGTAAGAATTCTGTTTAAGGGGATCCATTAAATATAAATTAAATCAAGGCTGTCACTTCATCAGTCCCCTCGATCCCAGCCCCCTCAAGGTTTTGCAACCTGATTGAAAATAGGATGCTCAAGAGCTTAAACAGGTAGTTTAAAACAGGCAAAATGGGTGTGGGGGGTCTTTGGAAGAAGAACCTAGCACAGTGCTCTGCACATAGTAGGTACCTAATGAATATATATAGATATAGATAGATAGATATACATATATATATTGATTCATTGACTGGAAGAAAAGTTTAAGAACTATTGCTATGTTCATACTGAAAAATTATAAAGAGTGTCCTTATTTGCTGTTTAAAGTGTTGTTATTTCTATGAGCAGAACTGTCTCATCTAGGGTCTTCGTGTTTTTTGCTAATGTTACAAACAACAGCCATTAGCATTAGAGAGCTAGAATTTCAGCTGTAAGGCTCTAGAAAAGAGTTGCTTCCACTTCCTCTCTTCCAAGTCTCTTACTCTTCAACCCTTTGTAACCTGGCTTCTTGCAACCTTATCATTCAATTGAAAGTGCTCCCTCCAAAGTTACAGTGATTTCTTCATTGCGGTCTGCTGTTGACCCTCCCCACTCCTCCTGGACACTTTCTCTTCTCTGAGTTTTTGTGAAACTATTTTCTTCCAGTTTTTCTCTTATATTCTCTCCTACCTCTATTCATTTCTGGGGCCACATTTCAGGAGAGACATTGACAAGCTAGATCACAACCAATGGAAGATGGAATAAATGTTGAGGGAAAACCATGCCACAGAAGAATTAGCCAAAGAAGCTCAAGATATTTAACCCAGAGAAGACTTTAAGGGCAAGGGGAGAGAAAGGGGGTAGGAAAGGGTCAGAATGCTCTCTTCATATATCTGTTGTTGTTTTTAAATCATTTTTCAGTTGCGTCTGACTCTCCATGATTCCATTTGGGGTTTTCTTGGCAGAGAACCTGGAGTGATTTATCATTTCCTTCTCCAGGTCATTTTCACAGGTGAGGAAACTGAGGCAAACAGAGTTAAGTGACTTGCCCAGGGTCATACAGCTAGTAAATGTTTGAGTCCAGACATGAGCTCTGGAAGATGAGTCTTCCTGACTCTAGGCCCAGCACTCTCTCCACTGAATCACCTAGTTGCCACAATAGAAAAGGGATTAGACTTGTTTTACTAGTCTCCCAGGGTACCCTAGAAGCAAGAGATAGAAACTGCAAAAAAAAAAGATTTAGATTTGACATAAGGAAAAACTTCCTGAAGAGCTGAACCTTCTTGAATTGGAATGGGTGCCTCATAAAGTTGTGAGTTCCCCATCTCTGGAGGTCTTCAAGAGGAAAATAGATGACTACCTGTCAATGAAGTCTAATTTTTAAAACCATATCCCAACTTGGCCTCAACCTATATTCCCAGCTTTATAGACATTACTCCTCTTCCCACACTCTCCAATCCAGTCAATTTGGTCTTCTTTCTGTTCCTTACAACACTCCAGTCTCCTTGCCTTTGCAATTAGTGTCCTCCACACCTGGAATGCACCCCCACATTAGTTCTGCCTCATAGACTCCCTGTCATGCCATTGGTCCTCTGAAAAATAAAGGACATATAACAAGGACCATTTTCTGCATGAAGATTTTCCTGCTCCTTGCAACTGCTAGTGTTCTCTCTCCCAAACTACCTTGTGTTTAACTACCTTGTACATACTTGTATTCAATCATTTTTTAAATTTATTCTGTACGTATTTGTTATCTGTCCCCACTAGAAAGGTAAACTTTTTGAGAGGAGGGATTTTTCATTCTTCATGCTTTCATTCTCAGCACCCAGTGCCAGGCATATGGTAGGCATTTAATACATTGATTGATTACCTGATACTATGGAGAGAATGCATATTGAGATACAGGTTGGATTAGATGGCATTGAAGGACCTTTCCAAGTATAAGATTCTATAATCCTGTGATTCAGGGCATATAATTATTATAGGATATGGAAAACCCATGCTTGCTATGGCTCAACAATAGAATTTCAGTTTAGTTAATGTGTCTTTTTAGTCTTAAAAAAGGCATAAAGAAAAAGCCATGAAAGTCCTATTCTGATGACTCATTGTGGTGTGGAGGTGACCCTCCCTAATTAAGAAGGTTGCAGAGCAAACGTTTTGGCACATCCTACCGAAAAGGTTTCAAGCTGAACTTCCTTATCAGCTAGAAAGGTCTGTTGTCTTGAGAATCAGCCTAAATTCAGAGAGGTTATCACCAGATTGGCCACAAGGTGATAAATTTTTTTGGCCACAAGATCTCTCCAAGACTATCTATGAATTGTGTGAGGGGTTGAAATCTGCCTTGGTGGAGGAAGTAACAGCACTGATGAAATCACATATCTCTGAAGCCTCGAGATATAGAAAAAGCATTTTATGTGTTATCTTGTGTTTCTTTACAATCCCCTCAGTAATGTCAGAAGAGAAGCAGCCCTGATGCTTCCATCTAGCATATATGGAAACAGTTGTAAAGAACTGAAGTTCTTAAGGTCACACATCATCTATTATGCCCCATGACATTAATCAGAATACATAACACAGGTGAAGTGCTTTATAAATCAGGAAGTACTGATTAATATCTACTAGTTTTTGTTAGATCGTGAAATTATTTCAGTTGTAAGGATATAACAAATCAATTTTATTTTAGAACTCATTAAGGCATATGTTTTGAAATGAATTGGATAAAATGTTAGTCTTTTTAAAAAATTTCTGGTATAAGCTGCTTATGACTTCAAGCTCTGTTTTTCAAAAGGTAATTTATACAAGTCATTGTTTGTAAATAAAGTATTGTCCAGAAGGAGAGAGGGGAAATCCTCAGGACCGAAGTAATCTGTCAGAGAAACTGGATTGGAAAGAAATTGAGCCAATCAAATTTGGAGCAGATTGGGGAGAGGAATTTCACTGGAAGTCCAAATTTGTCTTACAGGGCTATTATATCACATTTGCTGCTTTGACTTAGAGAAAGAGAAAACAGTGGAGTCAGAGGGAAGGCAGACACACCTTCCTGACTGATAAAGAAACCAAGAAGGCAAATTAAGACCATCCTTCTTCTTATTAACTAGAGCAGCCTAAACAGGAGAATAATCTGACTAACTGTGGCTTAAAAAGAGAAAAGCCACAAGTAGCCACAAATTTGAGAATAAACTGCCAGAGGAAATTTGTATGCCAAATTACTATTATTTTAATTGAATATTGAAATCTCATAGCCTCATATAAGCCCCAGAGGAATATTATTTCAAGGTAAGGATCCTAAGTAATTAGGAAAAGAAGGGAGAAAAAATCTAATAAAGTCTTTGGATAACACATTAAGATGAACTAAGCTATGATTAATGTTAGTTAAAGGTTGGAGGAAAAGGTACCAAATTTTGATTTTTTTTCCTTTTTGTATCATCTTCAAACTGGGTGTTTTGAAATATTAAACTAATTTAAAATTAATTTAAAATGTTAAATATTAAATTCAATGGTTTTACTGAAGAGCTATAGCTCACTGCTAGGCATACACCCCAAGAAGGTTAAAGATAGAAAGAATGGTCCCATACACAGCAACATATTTATAACAGCACTTTTTGTATTAATTAGCAAAGAACTAGAAACAAAATAATGTTCACTGACTGAAGAATGGCTAAAGAAATTATGACATGTAAATGTAATGGATTTTTTCTGTCCCACGAAAAATGACAAATACGAAGAATGCAGATAGCACGAGAAGACATATGAACTGATACAAAATGAAGTAGAACAGTTTATAACATATGAAATGATATACCAATATAAATGGAAAGAACAATTCCCCCTCAAAAAATGAAATTGAACAGTGTCATAATTAATCTTGCCCCCTCCCTCCAAAAGATAAGAAAAAAATGCACCATCCTCCCTTCTTTATAGAGGTGAGAGACTATGGATATGGAATATTTGTCAGATTGGATTGATATGTCAGTTATTTTTGCTGAACTTTTTTTTTCTCCTTTTTTATTCTTCATTACAAAGAATGATTTTCTGGGTAGGGCAGAAGGGAGAAATATTTAGAAATGAAGATGATAGAAAAATAAGATATCAATAAACAAATTTTGCTACCATATAAAATATATACAAAATAAAATGCGCACAATAATTACAGTCACGTAAAAGTATATATGGATATTTTTGGCAGAAAAATTAGAGTAATGCAAAGAAGTGGATTTCAATGCTTAATTTTTTTATTGTTTAAGTCAATATTTTTAAAATTAATGTACTTCTAGAAGGCCTAGTAATGCATGACTTTAAATCCTGAGCATAGAACTAAAAGGAAGTCTCCCCAAAGCATAAACTGAAGTTTGGAACACAAAACCAACGCACTCTGTCTTCATATAGCAGTATCCTTCATTTCAAATAGTAAGGTATAGTAGGAAAATTTGGAGTACAAAATTCCCAGGTCAATCATTTACTAGTTGTAAAGTCCTGAGCAAGTTATTTCTTAGTTTCTACGTGTATGAAACGGGAATAATAATACCTGCTCTATCTACTCCACACCACGCTGCCTTTCTCATCCTTATAACCCAATATTTGTTTTCCTCCTTTGAAGACTTGTTAAGAAAAGAAACTCTATAAAGGGCCATATAGATAGTCTTTATTAAAAGAAATAGCTTCCTGAATATCGAACTTTTAAGTCTATACGTTATGTAACCTGCCTTGCCACACCAATAAACATTGCCATGACCAGTCAAGATGAAAGAAGGGAGTCTTCCCAGAAATCCAAGGTCACTGTGATCTGGGGGATTCTAGGAAGTCTCCCACACCAGCAGGTGGTTACTTCCTAAGTCCTGAGTTTTCATGGCAGCACCTGTGGGATCAGCAAAGCAGGGTTACACCTATGAAAAGATGGTGCCAAATACCATGACTGTTATCAGCACAATCACCAAGTATTTATTAAACCACTAGTAGATCAATGTAGATACAGTAGTAGTTTGTTTTTTTGTTTTGTTTTGTTTTCCAAGAGCAAGTATAACCAGGATCAGATTCTATCCAAAAATCAGGCCAAAAAAATTCTTGCAATGTCAGGCCACCAGGGCTGGATTGCTGCCAATCTCCCCTCCCCCACCCATTTCTCTCTGCAAACAATACTTAGGACCTCGGATTGATCCAGAGGGTATAAGACCTTGATGATAACTTAATGCTACTCAGTCTAATGGAAAGCAATCCCAGGCTGGAAGCATTCACAAGTTCAATACTGATTTCCGCAGAAGCTGCTTCATTTCTCACTCATTTTTCATGGTACTTCAAATCTCTATGACAGAATAATTACCACTGGTGTGGGACTTTTACTCCCGACCTCCTCCCAGGTCTTTTTTTTTTTCCTCTTGGCTCCTAAATATTGCTTCAGATGACGTGCCTAGTATATGAAATCAGCCCCATCCCTCCCAGGTTGTCTTCTTGGTTGCTGTTCTATAGATGGCATGATTATCATTTTTAATCCTATCCCCAGGGCCACGACTTTGGATTTGCACACAATAACCTTACAACTGACTCAATTTGCTTGTGCCACATATCAGAAGCTGCTCCTCCTCTCACCCCTGATGCCAGTTTCCTCACCTTGAAGTTTCATGTGTGTCTTCACCACAGTCAACCCCATTTCTTGCTTCTGGTTCAGGTCAAGTAGAATTGTAGATTCATTCCAAGGGACTCAGTACAGTTCAGGGAAGTCCTGAGCTTTTTTCTGCTCTCAATGATTCCTTTCACAGATGCCCCCTGCTTGGCTAATCTAGAAAGATTGACTTTAGGACTTGGGTGCCTGCCAGTTACAGATCCAAAATCACATTGCTACTTTCAAAAACTGAAAGTGAAGGCAAACATTGGTGTTCTCATACCATCCTCTATCTTGGTAATATTAAGTTTTTTGATGGACAGGATGTCCATTTTTGATGGTTGTGTGTGCCCCTTTCCAAGTTCAGCCATTTTCCATTTAAGCTTAAACTAATAATTTGTCCCATGGCATCCCACAGGATGATTTCTGACCTGATTTCTCCTGTGGATTATTTTTAGGATTCACTTGCTTTAAATTTTTTTAAAAAAACTACAATGTGCTATGGATTCCATGAGGGGTAACCATTATTATTTCTTCAAGAGGGGGAAGAAAAAGAAGCAAAGGAATACCGGGAGGGGGGCAGCTAGGTGGGGCAGTGGATAGAGCACTGGCCCTGAAGTCAGAAGGACCTGAGTTCAAATCTGGACCCAGACCAAACACTTGATACTTACTAGCTGTGTGACCCTGGGCAAGTCACTTAACCCCAATTGCCTTTTTAAAAAAAGGGAGCAAAGGAACAGGGCTGGATAATGCTACTCTTTGGCTAAAAGCAATCCAAACCGAAATCTAGAAGGAGATTTGGAATAGGAGCATCTGAGTTTGAATCCCAGCTCTGCTTTTCAGTGGCCTTGGAAAAGTCACTTCCCTTACCTCCTTGGGCTTAAGTTTCTTCATCTATAAAACAAAGAGGTTAGATCATATGACCTCAGATCCCTTCAAGCTCTAAAAATTTGAACCTCCCCTTTGGAGCTGATCAGTATCAATATAAGCATCTTTATATCACCCCATCAACATACACACACACTTAGCTTTTGTCTCATTTTCAGTGGGGAGAGAGAAAGAATAGTTGTCACTTTTATCCTTTTTTTCTGGGCCACCTTTAGGAAAAGCAGCAAAAGTGACCTATGGTGGGTTAAGTAAAAAGGTAGCATTTCCAGAATTACCTTGGCCACCCACATTGACAGCCTACTAAGTCAAATTTCTTGCATATGCCATTTCAAGTGAATAAGCTGCTTTTTCAAAGATCCATGGTATTTGACCTTTAATAGACCAGAAACATGACCATACACTGGGCCTTTCCATTTTCTGCTGAGACTAAATTTGTCCATGGTTATTTCATCTTGGAGACCGTTGCTATCAATTGAACCAGCTTTAAGTATTCTCAATTATACCAGATGAAACCCAAAATATAATAATAACTTCTTTTGTGCCCTAGCTGCACTTCCTTAAGAAAAAAGGTAAGTACAAATAGTTTTATTTCTAATATACCAAAGTCACCCATCAAAATATTTGACAGTGAGAATTTAATTCAATTCAACTTAATATGCATATATCATAGACACTCTATGTACACAGCATGAAAGGAAACATTGCATAATGGATAGAGGGCTGACCTAGGTGTCAGAAAGACCTGGGTTCAAATCCTGACTCTAACACAGACTGCATGTGACCCTGGGCAAGTCACTTCTCGGGGCCCTTCAGACAATTGACTAAGTTTCTAAGTTGCAGAGTAGCTATAGACATCAGAGGAAGGTTCTGAGGGGATTTGCTAGGTCCAGCTCCAAAAGGTTTTGAGAGCCGATTGCTAAATCTTCAATGTGAGCAATTGTATCTCCAACATCTGCAAGTGGTTACAAATCACAGTTTGACTTATTTTGTTGACTTGCTAGACTTAAGAAAGTGTTAATAATGCAGGTTAAACTTAAAAGTGTGTCTTTTGTACTTTTTTTTTTTTGCTTGGAGAGACTGGAGTTTTCTGGAGTTTTTAAACATTTACCAGCATATCTTTGAAAGTTCCTCACTGGAAATTCCCAACACCAGTGAAATTAAAGGTAGAGATGCCCTGCCCTAAATTCACAAAGCATCCTTCTAGGCAGTATGAAAAGCCTTGAAAATCTGCAAACTCCTATGTGGTTTGTACCAGAAGATTATGTTCTCCTTCATGCCCCACCCTGGATAATGCTGAAATGTGTAGTCAGTCACTCCTGCGCTAGAAGAAATATAGGTGGGACAAAAGGCTGGATTTTGTTCCAGTCTTCACTGGCAATTTGATGGCTCTTGCATGTCAAGCTACCCTCACATCGCTATCCCCATGGACAGCAAAGATCTTCCGGGGCCGCTGCTATATTGTAACTTCTAGTAAGGCAGAGCTTGAAGCAGCCCGTAATTAGAGCTGTGGAGTAACTTGTACAACAAAACCTACTTTTTTTTTCTTCCTTTCTTCCTTTTTCTCTTTCTTTTGTGGTGGTGGAGGAGGGGAGAGGGAATGTTGCTTTAAAAATACCCCTAGAGGTTTGGGAAACTGAAGGGATGTAAGGCTGAGTAAGTAGGTCCCTGAGGATTTGAATACAAGCCTTCTTGGCATGACAATCTATCCATTAGAAAGACAATGACAAGCTATCCATTAGGCTATATTGTCTCTATTTGTGTAGCTACTCTCTCTACTGATGCATATTGCAACCCCTCCAAACATTAATAGGTGGTTTAGGGAGTTGTCGTTTTGGCCAAAAACATTCGTCCAGTGCTAACCAATATTTTGGAAATGAGCCCATCTTAATTTAGCTAGGCTATTCAAGTATGCTGTCCATTAGTAGATCCATTTTGTCATTGTTGTTGAGTTGGATCTGACTTTCCATAACCCTATTCGGGGTTTTCTTGGCAGAGATACTGGAGTGGTTTGCCATTTCCTTCTCCAGCTCGTTTTACAGATGAGGAAACTGAGCAAACAGGGTCACACAACTAGTAAGTGTTGAAGCCAGATTTGAACTCAGGTCTTCCTGACTCCAAGCCCAGCATTCTAACCACTAAGCTACCTAGCTGTCCCAGTAGATCTGTACTCAAAGTCTTTCCTGCTTTGCTAATCCATGAGCGTTTGTGCCCTGCTTGCATAGCCTTCTAAAACCCAGGATCACTTCCATGCCTCAGTGAGACCATGTGGAAAAATAAGAATAATTTATTTACAAAGTGCTTTATATATGTTATCACGTAGTTTTGCTATTATGAGGCTTCAGATATGCCACATATCAAATCACTTCCCCTAGAATGTAACTATATATGATCCAAGTCTACCACATGCTATCCCCAAACGTCAGTCTTGGAGTCGTGCTCAATTCCCTCTTCACTAGCTCTCAGCCCTACATCCGGTCTCTTGCCAAATCTTCTACCTGTCCCCTGCTTCCCACTTGCATGGCCACCATGTTACCTGGTCTCCCTTTGCCTGGACAATTGAGGTAGCCTCCTAATTGGTCTCCCTGCCTCAAGTCTCTCTTCTCCAATCCACTCTTCTCACCACAGCACCAGGCTGACAATGTCACTTTCCTTTTTGAGAGGTGTCCATGGTTCCTAATTGCAGCTAGGATACCAAGCAAACTGCTGGTTCTAGCACTTAAAAGCTCTGCACAGCATGGCTCCAGTCTGCCTTTCTAGGCTTATTGTGCATTATTCTCTGTCATCCACACTATGTTCCAGCCAAATTGTCCCACTTGCTGCTCATCATACTAGACATTCCATCTCCTGTCTCTGGATCTTTGCACAGGCCTGTCCTCCACGCCTGGAATGCATGTCCCCCCTCACTTCTACCTCACAGAATCCCTAGATTTCTCCAAAGCTCATCTCAAGTGCCACTTTATTTTTTTACCTCTTAAATAGTATCTTATTTTTTCCAATAACATGTAAAGACAATTTTTAACATTCATTTTTTTCTAACATTTTGTGTTCCAAATTTTCTGCCTCCTTTCCCTCCTCCTTAAGATGATAAACATTTGATATAGGTTATATATGTGCAGTCTTGTAAAATATATGTCCATATCAGTCATGTTGTAAAGAACAAAAGGAAAAAAGCCATAAAAAATAAAGTGAAAATAGTATGCTTTGATCTGCATTAAGACTCCATCAGTTCTTTCTCTTGGATGTGTATAGCATTTTCCATTGTGTGTCTTATAGATTTTTCTTGGATTATAGTATTGCTGAGAAGAGCTAAGTCATTCATAGTTGATCATCACACAACGTTGTTGTTACTGTGTATAATGTTCTTCTGGTTCTGCATCAGTTCGTGTAAGTCTTTCTAGGTTTTTCTAAAATCTGCCTGCTTGTCATTTCTTATAGCACAAATTCCATTACATTCATATACCACAACTTATTCAGCCATTCCCTAGTTGATGGGCATCTTCTAGATTTCCAATTCTTTGCCACCACAAAAAGAGCTACTATAAATATTTTTGTACATTTAATTCCTTTTCCCTCTTTTGTGATCTCTTTGGGTTATAGATCTAGCAGTGGTATTGCTGGATCAAAGGGTATGCACAGTTTGATTGCCCTTTGGATATAGTTCCAAATTGCTTTCCAAAATGGTTGGATCAGTTCACAACTCCACCAACAGTTCAAATGCCACTTTCTATACAAGGCCTACCCTGATTCTCCCAACTGCCAGTGCCCTACCCCACCTCCAGAAATAATCATATATATGTGTGTGTGTATGTGTGTATGTATGTAAAATATATACATATATATAGTATATATACTTATTTGTATTCATATTGTTTCCCCTACCCCCAGCCCCATTCTCCTCCTAGAATATAACCTCCTTGAGGACAGGGGCTATTTTAGTTTTATATTTATATATCCAATGCCTAACACAGTTCTGGGCACACTGTGGGTACTTAATAAATGATTGTTCATTCGGCTCTAAAATGCTATCATAAAAAATATCCACTGTTTGAAACAAAATTAGGGCTGTGTCACTCAGTTAATTCATCTAATAAGCACTTATAAGTATCTACTGTGTGCCAGCCACTGTGCTAAATGCCAAGGATTCTAAACTAGGGAAGGAATGAAAACTAGAGAAGGGGCAATGATGTGGACTTGGCATCAGAGGATCAAGGATCTGGAAGGGACATTGAAGATCATGGTGCTCAGCACCTTTATTCTTCAGCAGAGGAATTGAAGCCCAATTCAGTTGAATCCAACAAGTATTTTTAAACATATCAACAAGTTAAACAGCTTGAAGACTACAGCATGGATCCACAAATAAGAAAAGACAAATTGAGAAAGTAGAAAACATTAATAATTGTAGAAATTCGGGAAGGTTCTGTAGAATAGGGGCGTAACCACATGGAGCCTTGAAGGAAGACAACAATTCTGAAAGGTGGAAATGAGGAACATGTGTATTCCCAGTATGGAGAGTCCCTGTGAAAATATACAAGACAACTCGTAAAAGCAGTAGGCCTTAGTAACATGTTGCATGAAAGTGAGAGACAGAGAGCGAGGAGTAAGAGGGTAAGAGAGAATGAGGAGTCAAAAATGATACCTAGCTTGCACCTCTAGGTGACTTGGAAAGTTAGGATAAACCACTGGACCTGAAGTCAGGAGGACCTGAGTTCAAATCTGGCCTCAGAAGCTGAGTGTATGACCCTGGGTATGTCACTTAACCTCTATTTACCTCTATTTCCTCAACTGTAAAATAAGAATAATAACAGCACCTACCTTGCAAGGTTATTGGGAGAATAAAATGAGATGTTTGTAAAGTGCTTAGCACAGTGCCTGGCACATAAATAATATATAAATAATATAAATAAATAAATATAAATAATATAATATAAATAATAAGTAAATGAAAAATAATATAAATAAATAAATATAAATAATATAAATGCTTATTTTTTTTAAAGGGGAGGATTTGGTGGATGGAGAAATGAGTTCAATTTTGACACGTTGAGTTTAAGATGTCTTTATGGGGGCATACCTTTTGAGATGTCCAATAGACAGCTAAGCTAACAAACCAACACACAGTCCAGGCCTGATTAAGCAATCTCCAGAGGTAGTGGGGTGAAAGGACATGCACTGTTTAGTAATTTTTTTGCACATATATTTGAGCATTTGTTTAGCAATTACTGTGACTCTGTGAAGCACAAATACAACCAAGCAAGATAGTCCTATCTGGCCTCAAGGAGCTTACATTTATTTGAATGGGGGAAAGACAACATGTGAAAAGGAGTTGGAGAGCAGGTGGAGGAGATTAAATGCCCCACCCCAATGGCATGGAGACTTGAGACCCAAAGATATGAGACAAAAGTCCCTCTATCACTGCTGAGGAGCCCAGGGATGCAATCTAGGCTGCCAATGGGGAGGAAATGGAAGTAACAGTCCAAGTAAGAGAAGGCATCATGTGGAGTAGGCAGGAGGTGATATGATCACTTCCAGCTGCCAAATTTTAGAAATGGAATTGATCAACCAGAGAAGGTTACTATGGGTGATGAGACTGGAAACCATTCCATATAAGAATTGATTGAAAGAAGTGGGAATGTTCAGTTCATACAGAAGAATACTTAGAGGAAATGTGATTGCTGTTTTAAAGGGACCTGAGGTTGAAGACTGACTGCCATTTACTATGTGTGTGACCTGTGGTCCCTTCCAGCTCTACAAGCCTATGATCTTCAGTTAGTTCAAGGCCAGTCATAGGAATAAGGGATTAGACTTTTTCTGCTTGACCCCAGAGAGTAGAACTAGAACTAGTTGCAAAGAAACTGATTTTGGCTCTGTGAAATGTAAGGGAAAACATCCTGACAATCAGTGCTGACCCAAAGTGGAAGGAATGGGTTGCCTTAGGAGGCATCGAGTGCTGCTTTCCCCCCCCCCAATTTTTTTTAACATTGTTAATTAAAGTTTTGGTTTCCAAATTATGTCCCTCCCCCACCCTCCTCCCTGAGATGGTATGCAATCAGATATAGGTTATACATATGCAATTATGTAAAACATTTCCATATTACCATTTTGTATGAGAAGACTCAAATAAAAGAGAAAAAATGAAAGAAGGAAAGAGAAAAGTAGCATGCTTCAGTCTGCATTCAAACAGCATCAGTTCTTTCTCTGGAGATGGATAGTATGCTTCATCATTAGTCCTTTGGGATTGTCTTAGATTGTTGTATTGCTAAGAATAGCTAAACCATTCACAATTCATTGAACAATATTGCTGTTACTGTGCACAACATTCTCCTGGTTCTTTTCACTTCACTACGCATCAGTTCATGTAAGTGTTCCAGGTTTTTTTTAATTATCCCACTTGTCATTTTTTATAGCACGATAATATTCCATTATAATCACATACCACAGTTTGTTTAGCCTTTCCCCAGTTGATGGGCATCCCTTTGATTTCCAATTTTTAGCCACCATAAAAAGAACTGCTATAAATATTTTTGTACAAATAGATCCTTTCCTCTTTTTTGGGATGTTTTGGGGATATAAACCTAGCAGTGGTATTGCTGAATCAAAGGACATGCAGTTTTATAGCCCTTTGGGCATAGTTCCAAATTGCTTTCCAGAATGGTTGGATTGGTTTGCAACTCCACCAACAGTGCATCAGTGTCCCAGTTTCCCACATCCCCAACTGAGTGCTTCTTAACTAAAGGTCTTCAATCTGAGGCAAGTAACCACTTTTCAGGAATGCTTGGGAAAGAGGGGTGTCTGCCCACATACCTACTAGATTATATAGTCTCTGAGGGTCCTTCCAACTCAGATTCCTTGATTCTGGAGAACGATGGTAAATTGGTTTTCAGTTTGCCAAAGATAACAGCTATTCTTTTAAGATAGTTCATATTATCCCTTTAGGACACTGGAAATACATAGCATTAAGATATAGGAAGGTGTCCAACTCAGGAAACAAGTACTTACATTATTCCCTAAAGGCAATCCAGGTGTACAGTGTTTAAAGTCATGACCACATGTTGTCTTCTGCCATCTCATAAAAATGTGTCTGTTTGCATTCATGTTGTACTTAATATTGTATTAATTTTAATTTAAGTAATTAATTTAATATTGTATTAATTAAATTATATGATTAGTGCTTAATTCTAGATAATAGTAATGGTGTTGTTTCCTATGTGGCTTTTAGGGATATTTTCAGAATAAATTCGCCATAATTTACCCATCTAGAGTTTGGAACCTGATTTACCCATTATCAGATATACCATTTTATTTTTTTTAAAATTTCAATATTCCTGGGGCAGCTAGGTGGCACAGCGGATGAAGCACCGACCCTGGACTCAGGAGGACCTGAGTTCAAATCTGACCTCAGACACATAACACTTACTAGCTATGTGACCCTGGGCAAGTCACTTAACCCCATTGCCTAGCCAAAAAAAAAAAAACTTCAATATTCCCATTCCAAATGTCATAGACATTTTTCAGTAAAGTTCACTGGCCTTTGGGGAAAGGAAAGGGAGCAAGTATTCATTAAGCACCTACCATGTGCTAAGTGCTTTATAGATTCTTATCTCATTTGATCCTCACACTAATCTATGAAGTAAGCACTATCATGATCCCCATTTTACAGCCGATGAAACTAAAGCCAACAGAGGTTAAGTAACTTACCCAAGGTCATGCAGCCAATGTCTGAGATTAGATTTGAACTCAGATCTTCCTGACTCCAGTCCCAGTAATTTATCCACTTTGTCATATAGCTGCCTTAAGTGCTTTTGGAGTTGAAATTTAATCAGGTTCAGCATGACAATCAATCAACAAATATTTATTAAGCACCTACTACATGCGAGCCCTGAGCTAGATATAGACTATAAAGCACCTAGACTAGTCAAAGAATGCAATATGCAAGGCTCCCTGGCCAGAGGGTGGATATGAATACCTCCAAAGACTGGACAAATAAACGGAAGTAAAGGTCTTTTTGCCAGCTAATGAACAAATGCTACAGTGATTGACCAGGTTAGTTTTTTCTGTTTCTTCATCATGATGATACATTGTCCTTCACGGAGGTTTTTGCCACTAGAGTTCAGTAGGATTCCTCTAGAATCAGGGTCATTGATTTAGACCACTGATATCAACTCAGATAGAAACAAGGTCCACTAAACCATAAATAAGGCTCCCTGTGAGCTGCACATTGACTTAGGCCTAAAATGTAATGTTATCCATGTTATTGTATTTTTATTTATTTTTCCAAATATTTCCCAATTACATTTTAATCTGGTTCAGGGCATACTTGGGAGTGCTACAGGTCACAAAGAATCTTAAATATCATCAGATACAACCCCCTCACTTTACAGATGAAGAAACTGAGGCACATAGAAGCCTAGTCTAGTGATTTGCCCAGAGACACACTACCAATGAATATCTTGGATGGGATTTGAACCCACTTTTTCCTGACACCAAGTCCAGTGTCCCATCCACTATACCATACTGCCTCTCTGGAAAGTAGCTTCAATTGCTTGTCAAATCTGGAAAGATTTTGTGAAAAATGTTCTGGCACTTGGTCCCTCCCTTCCTTCTGCTTTCCAAACCTTCCCTTTCCCCTGAAAGTCCTCCCCTCCCATCCCCTCCCCACCCTGCCAAATCCAATAAGCAATATAGACTAAACCAATGCTTAATTTGGGAGAGAAAGAAAGAAAGAAAGAAAGAAAGAAAGAAAGAAAGAAAGAAAGAAAGAGAGAGAGAGAGAGAGAGAGAGAGAGAGAGAGAGAGAGAGAGAGAGAGAGAAAGAGAGAAAGAGAGAGAGAGAGAACCCTGTTACCTTTAAGTGACCTTTTCTCTCAAAGTTGGATGCAAAACTTTCAGCTGAGATCAGGCACCAAATAACTTTCCTAAAGCTATTGGAAGACAGGGCTGATAAATAGCATTTAAACCTCTTTTCCCTTCTCCTTCAGGCAGAATTGGAGGGTTTCAGGTAAGGGACTGCATGATTCATGGCACCTACTTCAGCACAGATGTACATCATATAAATAAGCATTGACAATTCATATATATTAGCCTCAAGATGCTATTCACTAAAAATCCATCCCATACACTATAAAGGGCCACAAAGGACACACATAGCTCTCCATTTAAAGTTAGTGAAAGAATGCCAGTCCTGGCCAACCTGGTCACCAGATTTACCATTTAAATGCTCAACTCTCCCTATCTGTACCACTTAGCACCCATTTTCCCTACACAAAAGGCAAATAGATCAGTAATAGTCACCTAGGAGAGGTCCTTTGGCTCATGCACAGGTTTCTCAGGATTCGATTCAAAAAGCATTTATTAAACTGCTACTATGTGCCCACCTAACTTGTGTTAGGTGCTGAGGATACAAAAAAAAAAAACAGGACAAAATAAAAATGACTCTTGCCCTTAGGGAGTTTACATTCTCCTAGGGGTAAATAACATGTATATAAATAAGATATATATGGATAAGATGTATAAGTAATTGGGAAGCGGGAAGAATCAGACAAGATCTTTTAAAGAATATTACCCTTAAGGACCCACATATACAAAAATATTCATAGCAGCTCTTTTTGTGGTGGCAAAGAATTGGAAGTTCAGAGGATGCCCATCAATTGTGGAATGGCTGAGCAAGTTGTGGTATATGAATGTAATGGAATACTATTGTGCTATAAGAAATGATGAGCAAGCACAGTTCAGAAAAACCTGGAAAGACTTGTATGGTCTGATGATGGGTGAAGTGAGCAGAACCAAGATAATGTTGTACACAATAACAGCCACATTGTATGATGACTAATATTGATAAACTTAACCCTTCCCAGCAATACAAGGATCTAAGACATCTCTAGAGGCCTTGTGATGGAAGATGCTTTCCACATCCAAAGAAAGAACTATGGAAGCTGAATCACTATCATTTTTTTCTTTTCTATTGAATTTTGTTTCCTCTTTCTGATGGTTCCTCCTATTGGTTTTAATTTTTACTGACGACTTCACTAATGTGAAAATATGTTTAATAGGAATGCAAATGTATAGCCTATATGAGATTGTGTGCCGTCTTCAGGAGGGTGGTGGGGAGGAAGGAGGAGAAAAATTTTAAACTCAAAAGCATATGGAAGTGACTGTTGATAAATCAAAATAAATTAATAAAATTTAAAAAATAATAAAGAATATTACCCTTGAACTGAGGATTTCCAAGAGGCAGAGCTAAAAGGAGAGAACATTCAAGGGGATGAGGGAAAGAGATGGAAGAAGCCATATGTAAAGAACAGCAAGAAATCTGTGGTAAAAAAGAAAAGAAGCTGGGCCTTATAGATGCTTGAAAATAACTGAAGGCTGTCCAAGAAAAAGAAAATCTTATATAGAAAATACAGGAGTCTTTTAATTCCAGAAGCATTTTTGCAAGATAAATTTGAGAATCACTGACCTGAAACAAGCCTATCTCTCTATTTCTTTTTTCAATCATTGTCAACCCCAACCCCATTGCTTTCAAAGGAAAAGGTCAAAATCAGAAACACATTTTTACCCAGGGAAACATTAAGGTCATTCAGGCAATAGTATCCTGCCCATACCCAGTGAGAAATCAAAGATAGAGCATTCTAACTCAGATGAAGCCAGATTTTTAAAAGAGTGGAACCATTGGGGTGGGGGAGGGAGGATATAATCATTTAAGGGTCTACTGTGCCAAATGCTCTACAAACATTATTTCATTGGATCCTCACAGCAACCCTGGGAGGTAGGTACTATTATGGTCCCCATTTCACAGGTGAGAAAAGTGAGGCAGACAGAGGTTAAGTGACTTGCCTAGAGACATACAGTCAGTAAGTGACTGAGGCTGGATCTGTACTCAGGTCATCCTGACTCCAGGCCCCTTCTAGCAGGCCTCATGTTTAGGATACTTCCAATGACACTTGTGCTCTGACCCTTTGCTGGAGGCAAAGGCAACTAGAGACTCCTGGTTTGTTCCCTGCTTAACAGGATTAAAAAGAAAAACAACTCTCTCTCCTCTCCTCTCCTCCTCTCTCTCTCTCTCTCTCTCTCTCTCTCTCTCTCTCTCTCTCTCTCTCTGTCTCTCTCTCTCTTTCTCTCTCTCTCTCATCTCTCTTTTCTTCTCTCTCTCTCTCTCTCTCTCTCTCTCTCTCTCTCTCTCTCTCTCTCTCTGTCTCTCACTCTCTCTCTGTCTCTCACTCTCTCTCTGTCTCTGTTTCTGTCTCTCTGTCTCTCTCTCTCCTTCTCTCCCTCCCTCCCCCTCAACTCTTTCTTTTTTGCTTAAGATTCTGCCAGCTCCCTATCAGATTTCCAGCCAAAGGGAAAAGGACTCACTCTCCTTTTCTTCCTCCCAACTGCAACAACTATGGTGGCTGTACCCACATGGCAAAAAGTTTATGTGTTTACCTGAGCCTGGATCTCAAGTCCCTGGCTGATTATTCTGCTTTGTGTTTCTTTCCCTAAGCACAAGTGACAATAGGGATTCTAAGATGAATATTTTAAGCCTTGCCAGCTACCTCATAAGTTTGAGAGGTCTGTAGTCATTGAGAGGTCAATGCGTCAGCAGTAAGAGATGCTTCCTGCAGCAATACCCCTTCTTGAAGGAGATAACCACCAAGAAGATGAACCAAACACGTTGGCATCAGACAGTGCAGATCTGAGTCAAAAGTCAAATGACTGCTCATGGAGTCTTTCCTATCTCCTGGGAAAGTAAAATAAAGAGCTATTTTAAGTAAAATTTTAAGTATTTGTCAATGCTTCTCTTGAGACTTTTGTGTTTTAAAATTTCTTTATGTCCTATACCTGATATCTACTACTTTGTACACTGAATATTTTTTCTAGAAGGGACCCTGTCAGTTTCTTTTGGGAAGATCCTACATGTGAATGAAATCTCATCTTTGTTTAAAAGATTTTGCCCTAAGTTCCATTCTGGGATGGGGAAGTATAATGAGCCAGAGAATATGGGAAAATAATAATAGCTAATTGCTAGCATTTATATAGCACCTTAAGGTTTGCCAAGTGCTTTACAAATATAATCTCATCTTACCTTCACAAAAACTCTGTGAGGTGTGTACTATTAATATCCTTATTTTACAGATGAGGTAACTGAGGCAGATATGGCGGGAGGGGGAGGTTGACCCCATCACTTTAGAAGTCAGGAATCCCCAGGACTGAATCTGGAGCAGCAACCCTTGTCACCCCAGCATCACAGGTTTTATATGTACTTACCTGAAAGATTTTCTCTTGGGCTTTCCCTGACCTACCTAATTCTTCCCCTCTTGAATTTGGGACTTGCAACCATACATCCTTCAGACCCTTGGAGAAAAGACATCCCTTTCTTTGCAACTTTTGCAAATTCTCCCTCAAATTGGAGTGCTTTTTTTGGGTCAGGCTCAGCACTGCTGCCAGCTAGGAGTGAAATAGAAGATCCAGGGTTCTAAGGCAGAGTGTCTGCTAGGAAATCATTAAGTAGTTACAGAAGAAGGTAAGAAATACTGAGGAAGGAATGGTCAGGAAATGCTGACAAAACAAGCTTGAGTAGTCTTTCAGCAGGATATTTACCTGCAACACCATGGGAAGGGAATATGGGTAAGAAATAACAAGGAAGAAGGGCACTAGTGGGTTAGAAAAGCACGAGTCCAAGAAATGAAGGGATTCAGCTGGACTGAGACATAGGTTTTTGGATAGTGGCAGTCATGGTGTAATATTTTGGCCACTCACAGAATACTAATAAAATATCTAGTTTTTCAAATCTACTAAACCTTGAAGGCAGTGATCTATGAAAGAGCATCAGCTTATTTTTACACGTTGTTTGCTCCCCTACAATAAATAAGATTGTGGTCCTGTTTACTCAGTAGAAAAATTTTAGAGTATGCAAATGGAAGATTTCTTTCTCAAATGGGAGAATTCTCAGTTGTGCCTATGAGCAATCCTTCCCTCTGATCAAGTAAGCTATCCAGGGAACAGGACAGGGGAGCAGATGCCAACTGTATCACAACCTTAATACACAGAACAAAACATTATCCTTCACCTTTCATAAAAACCACTTTTGAACAGGAGAGGTATTTACAATGGTTTATCCCAGAAACTCCCTGCAAGCAAAACAGACACTTTTGAAAGCTGCAGTTGAAATACTAGGAGTTAATTTAATATGTATTCCCCCTATGTCTTGAAAGAGTTCATGTAGTTCTCAAAATTCACTTAAAGGAATGAAAGGTCTGTAATCTCAAAGTAAATAATGAAAAAAGTAGGGGTGAAGAGCCCCCAACTCCAAATTATATTACATATCAACGATCCAAAACTATTTGGTAGTTTAAGAAAAATAAGAGAAAAACAAATTGATAAGATAGGCTAGATAAATAAGAAGCAGAAACAATTGAACCAAGTAGCTCAATTTTCAATGAACCTAAGAACACAGACTACTCAGGAAAAGACTCTCTTTTCAATAATTACTCCTGGAAACATTGGAAAACAGTCTAGCAAAAAAATAAATAAACAAGTTTAGACTACCATTTTACATGATTTATCACAATAAGTTCCAAAAGGATGTTTGACCTAAATAAGAAAGGTCACATCCTTTTTTTAAATAGAGGAAAATAAGAGGTACCTTTCCCAGCATTATCTAGGGACACAAAGCCTTAACCCAACAAGGGATAGAGGTGATCATGAAAATATAAAATAGACAATCTTCATTACATAAAATTGAAAAGCTTTTATATGAACAAAGTCCATTTAAAATGGATAAGTGAAATTGTCTATTGGGCAGAAAATATTTGCATTAAATATCTCCAATAAAGGTCTGTTATCCAAGATATATAGGAATAGGAATTAGATGTGTGATTACATTGGTAGAATTTCTTCACCCAGAAGTTCTCTCTGGAGGTCAGCACCTTCTCTACAAGTCTGAGAGAGTTGCCTGGGGTACTGAGAACTTAAGTGATTTGCCTAGGGGTCACATAGCCAGTATTTATCGGCAGAGAGGCTTGAAATCTGGTCCACCTGGCCAGCTTTCTATCCACTGTCCCATACTATTTTTCATATATAAAGAATTTACCAGATATGTATGTCATTCCCTGGTAAATAAGTTGTCGACTGATACAAACAAATATTTTTGAATTAATAATAACCATAAGAAATATCGCTCCAAATCATTAGCTATAAACAAAATTAAACAACTCTTGGGTCTTACCTCACATCCAGAAAATTGGCAAGGGTAACAAAAAATAGAAATAGTCACTGATGGAAGAGCTGCAGGAAAACAGACACACATATACTATTGCTGAAACTGAATTGATCCAACTATTCTTGGGGAAAAAAGCGGAATTATGAGAAAAAAGATGAATAACTATTCCATACCCTTTTATCAGAGATCTTATTGCTGGACATATATCTCAAGGAGGTCAAAGACAGAAAGAAAATCCCCACTGTTAGTGATCTTTGAAAGATCATAGAGAATGAGATATATGCCACAGGACTGAAGAAGACCAAATGTCCTGATTTTCATAAAGAAAAAGAGAATAGAGTCTGCAAAAATTATAGACCACTGAGTTTGACTCAATTGCTGGAAAAATTGTATGATATATTATTAAAGGGATGACTAGTGAATATATATTTTTTTTAAAAAAAGGAAGCAGAGATCACAAAGAACGATCACCAAGGCTTCATCAAGAGCAGGTCACACTGAAAACAAAAGTGTGACCATTAATTGGGCATATGACTAAGTGAATTTTAATGCATTATAAAAATAATGAACATAGAGCACAGAGATACATGGGAAGACTTGTATGAAATGAGGTGAATTTAAACAGAATCAGGAATTTACTCACCAAATTAAAGTAATAAAAATGAAAACAGCTGTAAAAGGCAGCAGAAATCAAATTATGATGGCAGGTCTTGATCCTGAATACAAACGATGAAACATACTTAACTCTTCGCAAAAGAGAAGTGGGGTCAGGGCATGTGTAGAGTGTGGCATTGTGTTAATTGTGTTGTTAAGATTATAGATTTCAAGCTGAATAGGACCTTAAAGGTCACATAGTCCAACTATCTGCCTTTTACAGATGAGGAAACTGAAATCAAGAGAGATTGAGTGATTTCCCTAAGGTTACACAAGTCATGGGATCATAGATAGATCTAGAGCTGGAGGTAATCTCAGAGGCCATGTTGTCATACTCTTTCTTTTTACAGATAAAGAAACTGAGGTCCAGAAGATTAAATAACTCCCCCTAGGTAAAGGTCGTTTTAACTGTTTCTCTTTGTTACAAAGCAGAGCTTGACATGAAGTGGGAACATTGTGAGATGACCTTGCCATATATTTTTTTTTAAATAGGTAGAAAAAAGATTTAAGAGGTGGTCATGCCAGATTAATCTTTTTTAACAGGATAACTAGACAAGTAGATAAGGGAATGTCAGTCAGGGGTATGTGCTGGAGGCAGCTCCTACCTGCCGATAAGAGCTGATTGTTAAATTTCCAGCTTGCGAATTTACAACCTGGAAATCAGCTAACTCTACAAATCAGGACTTGATTTGTTTTATTGATTGTCTAGACGTAAGAAAGTGATGGAGATAATAATACATATTCATGATACAGATTAAATGTAAAAGTGTGGTTGTTGAACATTTACTAGTGCACCTCTGGATATAGTTTACCTAGATTTAGTAACATATTTGACAAAGTCTCTCATGCTATTCTTGTGGACAAGAAGAAAAGATATGGACTAGACAATAGTGTAGTTTTGTGGATTCACAATTGGTTAAATAGCTGGAGCAAAGAGTAGGTATTGCATAAGTCATCACTCAATCATGATGTCATTAGTCTTCTTCAAAAACAAAGGACAAACAACACGTAATTTATTAATATTAACTTGATAGTCTCCAGTGGAGTATCCAAGGGATGTGTTTTTGAGGTTATATGTTTATAAATGACTTGGATAAAGGCATAGGTCAGTCAGACAAATAAGCAAAAAATGTGCCAAGAGAAGTGCTAGGCATCGAGGATACGAAGACAAAAGTTAAACAGTTCCTGCCCTCAAGAAGCTTACATTCTAATGACAGAGACACGTGCATATATAAGCATAGATAATACACACATATGTAGGTATATAAAATACATGTAGATTCAAGGTAACATCAGATTTGCATAATATACAAAGTTAGGAAGGATAAGTAACACATTTAATAATAAAATTCAAAAACATCTTGACAGGCTTTAATTTGGGGCTTCTGAATTCCTATCATACTGTCTATACCATCCATTAGGGATTTTCTGTATAGACTTTTGTAAATCACTTAACTTTGCAAGTGTATATGGCATATATCCTCAGTAAGAATGTCAGTTCCTTGTGGGCAGGAACTCTGTGCGTACTTCTTAACTGATAGGTTATTAAATTCTTTTAAAAAATAATATTTTCTTTTTCTCCCCAATTATATAAAAAACAATTTTTAGCATTTTTTAAGTTTTGATTTCCAAATTCTATCCCTCCTCTCCCCCTCCCTGAGACCATAAGCAATCTGATATTGGTTATACATGTGCAATCATGTAAAATATTTCCATATTAGTAATTTTGTGCAAGAAAACTTGAAAGAAAAAAAAAGAAAGAAGAAAAATAGAATGTTTCAGTCTGTATTCAGACAACATCAGTTCTTTCTCTGGAGAAGTATAGCATTTTCATCATGAGTGCTTTGGGATTGTCTTAGATCACTGTATTGCTGAGAGTAGCTAAGTCATTCACAGTTATTCATCGTACAATAGAGTTGTTACTGTGTAGAATGTTCTTCTGGTTCTGCTCACTTCACTTTATATCAATTCATCTAAGTCTTTCCACATTTTTTCCTGAAATCATCCTGTTTGTCATTTCTTATAACACAATAATATTCCAATAGAATCGTGTAGCACAACTTGTTTAGTCATTCCCCAATTGATGGACATCCCCTTGATTTCCAATTCTTAGCCAACACAAAAAGAGCTACTATAAACATTTTTGTACAAATAGGTTCTTTTCTTCCTTTTGAAAAAAATCTCTTTAGGACACAAACCTAGCAGTGGTATGACTGGATCAAAGGGTTTGCATAGTTTTATAGCCCTTTGGATATAGTTCCAAATTGCTCTCCAGAATTGTTGGATCAGTTCACAACTCCACCAACGGTGTATTAGTGTCCCAATTTCCCTGCATCCCCTCCAACATTTATCATTTTCCTTTTTTTTTTTTTTGGTCATATTAGATAACCTTATAGGTATGAGGTGGTACCTCAGAGTTATTTTAATTTTCATTTCTCTAATCAATAGTGATTTAGAGCATTTTTTTCATATTGTAGATAGCTTCAATTTCTTTGTCTGAAAACTGCCTATTCACATCATTTGACCACTTATGAATTGAGGAATGACTTGTATTCTTATAAATTTGACTCAATCCTCTACACATTTGAGAAGTGAAGCCTTTATCAGAGATACTTGGTGTAAAATTTCCCCCTAGTTTTCTGCTTTCTGTCTAAATTTGAGTGCATTGGTTTTGTTTGTGCAAAAACTTTTAAATTTTACATAATCAAAATTATCCATAGAAATTGCTATATGTCTTGTTTCATACTAAATTCTTCCCTTACCCATATATCTGATAGATAAACTATTTCATGCTCTCCTAATTTACTTAGGGTATGACTCTTTATGTGTAAATCATGTACCCATTTTGATCTTATCTTGGTATGAGGTGTGAGATGTTGGTTCAGAGGTAGGAACCTGTGGCCTCAAGGCCACAGGCGGCCCCCTAGGTTCTCAAATGTGGCCCTTTACTGAATCCAAACTTCACAGAACAAATCCTCTTAAGGTATTTGTTTTGTAAAACTTGGACTCCATCAGAAGGCCTCACCAAAGGACCTGGAAGGCCACAGGTGGCCTCAAGGCAGCAGGTTCCCCGCCCCTCTGTACCTAGTTTCTACCATACTGTTTTCCAGTTTTCCCAGCGGTTGTTGTCAAATAATGGGGTTTTGTCCCAAAAGCTTGGATCTTTGCATTTATCAAATACTAAATTGCTATGTTCATTTACTGTACAATATACTATGGTGCATTATATACCATATACTATGGTCATATGTGATACTATGATATTGTGTACCAAATCTATTCCATTGACCCACCACTCTATTTCTTAGCCAGTACCAGATTGTTTTGGTTACTAAAATTCTTAATTACCATAATACTGAGTTTTATGGTACCTAGAGTGAAGCAGGCAGTGTGGCAAAGTACATACAATTGGTGACTGGAAGAATTGGGCTTGACTCCTGCCTCTGACACTTACTAACTGTATGACTTAGGCAAGTCTCTGGGTTTCAATTTTCTTATCCATAAAATGAAGGGATCAGTCTAGACCACCTCGAAATCTAGGAAGCTACAACCATGAGCAAGTCCATGATCCTCTCTGAGCTTGTTTCTTCTTCTGCACAACAGGAATCATAATACGTGTTCTATTTCTCTCAGAGGGTTGTTGTGAAGATACCATATAGAAAGCACTTTTCAAACATAAAGAGCCATATCATGCTGTTATTGTCATTGTTGTATCAATAATGTATTCCAATATTTGGGGTCTATGGAGGTGTTCAAGAGGACTAGCCCCTCTGGTGTGACAGCTTGCCAAGCCCTTTTCAGGGCTGCTCATCCATCTTTGGTGTCCACCTGATTCAGCCCATTCTCACTGGTGGCTCCAAGAAGCTGTAGTACATGCAGTGGCCACACCCCAGCAAAACCTTCTTGATAGATGAACTAAACCAGATTGAGGAGTACCCCAGGGTCTTAAACCCTTCGGTAGGTTAGGAGGGTGTTTACTGCAACTACGTGAAGATTTCCATCCCACAAAATGAGCAGACAAGAACAATTTGTTCCAATGGCCACGAAGGTGGCCGAAGCAGGTGCTGTGGAGAGCTTAGAGCCTGGTCAGACATTAAAGATGCCAGCGTCATCCACTGCATCCTGGGCTATCACTAGTCATGTTGACTTTTGTCTTACTGTTGGACTTTGATGACTCTGAAGGCAAGATGAAGCTGATCACTTTGCATAGCACTGGCTCACTTAAATCCAATCTATGTTGGAATCAAAAGATATTGTTAAAGTATGTCTGTATGTCGGGTATGTGATGTGACCTCCTTGAGGACAGGGATTATATCACCAGGGCTTAGTATAGTGCCTGAAACATTGAGCTTAATAGACACTTGTTGCCTGATTGACTGATAATCAGGGTTGAGTTTAATATTTGAAGTTGCTAAGGCCTTTGTGGGGGGGGGGGGAAGCCTCTGTATGTACTAAGTAAAAATGCAAAACAAATATAATGTGTAAATAACAAGTAATAAAATTTAATTATAATGTAAATAAATGAAAAGATGCAAATAAAAGTATTTTCTTGGATTAAAAATCATACTGTAAACTCAGTGATTTCTGTATTTTTGTCAACCGGATATCGTAGACTACTTTGACATAGTACTGTGATTGGCCAGTTTTTTGTCATCTGCATTTTTATATATAAAAATTCAAGTTTCAACCTTTGCTCACTCTATAGTATAGGTCCACTCATCCTGCTGGACTGTGGTTCACCTGGGTTGCTCTCTACATGTTCTGAACAGCAGCCACGATCAGGATAGGAGTGAAGCAAGCTGTTATGCTTTCATGGCTGATTAAGAAAGCGAGGTGGGAATTGTTCAGCTACCAATACATATCAATACATCCCATTTAAGACTTTGAGTAGGTAAGTGGTCTATTGTTGAATATCCAACAAATGACAAAACTAAGATATTGGAAGCTGAAAGACAGTAATGGTATTCTTCATTATAGTCTCTATTTTCATTATCAGCAGTGTTCACTGAGTAGTGGTATCATAATAGGAATTTAAGGTTGCAAAACCTAAAGGATATGATACATCACCCCAAGGAGTTTGTGATCTACTAGAAGCCAGAGAGATTCAATAGATATCTGATCTGAACTACTGATAATTTTGCTATGGAGAAAATTTCAGAATCTAGAAAGGCAAGGTATCCAGATCATATTGTTATTATTATTATTAATAGAATATATATATAGTGCTTAAAGGTTTGCAAAGTGCTTTACAAATATCCTCTCATTTTATCCTCAAGACAGTCCTGGTAGGTAAACGTTATTTTTGTGGTTGTTGTTGTTTTGTTTTTTTGCGAGGCAATTGGGGTTAAGTGACTTGCCCAGGGTCACACAGCTAGGAAGTGTCAAGTGTCTGATGGTCACATTTGAACTCAGGTCCTCCTGACTCCAAGGCTGGAGCTCTATCCACTGCGCCACCTAGCTGCCCCCATTTTTGTTGTTGTTCGGTCATTTCAGTTGTATCTGACTCTCCATGACCCCATTTGGCTTTTTCTTGGCAAAGATACTGAAGCGGTTCACCATTTCCTTCTCTAGCTCATCTTACAGATGAGAAACTGAGGCAAACATGATTAAGTGACTTGCCCAGAATCACAGAGCTAATTGCTATCTAAAGTCAGATTTGAACTCAGAAAGATAAGTCTTCCTGATTCCAAGCCCAGCACTCTATCTACTATGCACCTAGCTGCCCCTTGGGTTACAGTAGATGACCTTTAAAGTCCCTTCCAATTGAGAAGGATGATTTCCCCCAATCTTATATAAACAGAGGTTGGAGATCCACGCTTTTGTAGCCATAAATACAAGTTGTTCTTGTTACAACAAATAATCAGACCTTCACTGGACTCTAGATACTCCTCAGTCCTGGCTTTTTTTTTTTTAAAGAATTACCCCCAAGAGTCTGCCTGATGGGAAAGATGGAGTCAGTGAGAATTAAGGGAAGCCATGAGTTGGCTGCAACCAGGGGGCAGTCTGCCTCCTGAGCCAAGCTAGGACCTTGTCCTGGTGTAAAGCAGCACCCACCCAGCATGACCAGGCCCTTCTGCCACAGAATACACGATAAGTGCTAAGGCTTTGAAAAGAACAAAGGACACAGGAATAACAAATGAACCTAAAGAAGCCAGCACAATATGGAAAGAATGTTATTGCACATTTGCTGACAGAGACAAAGAGATTTCCAACATAAACAGGGAAATTTAATCTCTAATTTGCAAAAGCCTCCCCAGTGCTAATTTGTTAACTGCCCATATAGAAACACAGAAACAAATGTGGTTTTATTGCACCTCTTTTCAGGCATTTTGCAAATCAAAGAGTATCAATGATCTGTGCTGACCTACTCAGCCAGAGTGACCAGAATGGCCAAGCAGAGTACACGCTTCTTCTGGGCTCACATCCGAAGCCCTTGTCTTGACTGCACCAATTGGTCCAGTCGGTCCGGAAAACTCCATTCTAAGAAAGAGACTTTGGTGTATAGTCAAAGAACCCGAGTTCAAGTCCCAGCACTAAACACTTACTTCTTGTAGGACTTGGGACAAGTTTGTTCCCCTCTGGGCCTCAGCTGCTTTATCAGTGAAATGAGGGGTTTGAATTAAATGATCACAGAGGACCCTTGCAGACCTGAACCCCGTGATTGGTTGTTAACTCCATTAATCAATCTAAAGGCATTGAATAAGCATTACTAGGAGTTGGGCACTGTGCTAGCTGCTGGGGATTGGAAGACAGAAATGAAACAGTCCAGGCCCTCAAGGAGATTACCAGGAAATCAACAAAGCCACAAAGGAATATTTACAAAATGAATAAAAGACAATGGGGAGGTGTGGCATTAGAATGTAACTGACCGTGACAAGCTCCTGCCAAGAACTATGAAGAAGCAGTTACCTTGTAACCAATGGTGAATTTAAAATCTGGCAGTTATTTGTTTGCTTGCTTGTTTATCTGTTTATTCATTTTTCAATCCTTCAGCCTGATTCTCTACTATCTAGATGAAAGGGACAATTGTCATAAACCCACAGGGGAAAACTGTCACCTAGCTTCTGTGGGGGCGGGGGGGGGGGGGGGGGGGGTGGCGGAAGGGGTAGGGGTGTTCCCCTTCCCTCCTGCAGAAGGAGGAAAAGGAGGCTCTTGCCCTCTGCAGCCCTAGAGGGCCTGTCATCACATCCAGCTGAGTCAGAAGGAGAGGCTGGAGCTGAGTGTTCATATGAAAATAATAATTTTGATACCAAGGCTGTCCTGAACACCAAATATGGCCTGCTTGCTTGCACCACACAGGGCAGTAAGCTTAACCCCAGCCCAGGCAGTCTAAATACTCACTAGTCAAACAAACAGGCACAGTGATGAGGAAAGACAAATAGCCAGGTCGCAGGTAGGAGGAGGGAAGCCAGAAGTTAGCAATCCCTTAGAATTTCTTTTTTGAAGATTCTCCAGATGGCAACTTCCGTTTTCAGAATCATCCCACGAGGGCCTTAGGGCCTTTAGACTTCCCCAGCTTTGATTGGCCAGTATCTGCTAGTAGGCTCTCAGGGGAAAACTGAATAACAATGATAAACCTGGGAGTGGAGGGCTCCACACCAGTTGCTAGCCGAGGTCTTTAAGGAGGCTTAAGATAGGCTCCCAGAAAGAAGTCACTCTGTCTAGATGGAGGAGTTAAATTTGGTTTCAAGTACTGATGCTCTGGCAGTATTGACACAGGTCCACAGGCTAAAGGGGCCTGGTAACTGGTCGAGCCTCAAAGAAATTAGGCATCTAGCAAGTCAGGGTTTTCACTTAAAATTTAAAATACAGTCTTCAGTCTTATGGCCTCTTGTGGTCCCTTACAATTCTAAAGCAGTGATACTGTGAACCTCCTCATCGAAGCATTTTAAAGGAGGGTTAAGTAATTGATCTGAAAGACAATTTGAGTTTTTTCCTTCTCTTTTTAAAATCAAATGTATATCAAAATCAATGCTCTTTGTCAAAGCAGTCACTTGGCTTATGGCTGGCTTATTGAGATAAATATATATTTCTAAATATGTTATATTTATAATTTTTATTTATATTTATCTATAAATATAAAATTTATAGATATAAACTATATGATACTCATTCTATATTGTAGGTATGAACTAGAAATATATAATAGTTATAATATTTGTTTATATAATTTATAAATATATCCTATTTATAAGATTTCTAAATATGTATTATAAAGCTATCTTATTTATAAGATTTCTAGACATACATTATAAATCAATCCTATTTACAAAATTTATAGATATTATAAATTTATTCTATTTATAAGATTTATAGAAATCATAAATATCTCATCTTTATAATATAGCTATAAATTATAAATAAAGTTATAGATATAAATATATTTTACATATGTATTTGTATAAATTTATTTATCCCAATAAACCAGCCATAATTCAAAACATTGACAGTTAGGAAAAATGCAAGAAAATCTCCCAAAAATATCATTACTTACTATATCCACTATATTCCATAAGAAATGACAGATATAAAGAATTCAGGGGGGCAGCTAGGTGGCACAGTGGGTTGAGCACTGGCCCTGGAGTCAGGAGAACCTGAGTTTAAATCCAGCCTCAGACACTTGGCACTTATTAGCTGTGTGATCTTGGGCAAGTCACTTAACCCCATTGCCTAGCCAAAAGAAGAAGAAGAAGAAGAAGAAGAAGAAGAAGAAGAAGAAGAAGAAGAAGAAGAAGAAGAAGAAGAAGAAGAAGAAGAAGAAGAATTCAGGGAAATTTGAGAGGACTCATGAGAACTGATGAAGAACAAAACAAACAGAAATAGGAGAATATGTCCACAGGGACTCCAATAACCTGAAGTACAGCAATACTGAAATGCATCCAAGCTCTGATCCATGCCATGACTGATTATAACTTTAGTGAGAGACACTCAGAAGAGGAAGAGTAGGCTGAAGACATAGAATGAGGCATACGTTGCTAGGCATTAGAATTGTGATACTTCCTGCTTAGCTGTACTTCTTTCTTGTGAGGGAGGGTTTGATTTTGGGGGAAGGGATTTGCTTTGGGAAGCGAAAGTGAGGCAAAGAAAAAGCATCAATAAAACATTAACTTTATTCTTTCGTAAAGTCCATCCATAAATATTTATTAAGAATCTATTATGAAAGGCCTTCCTCTAAGTAGAAAGGTGGAGGACTACTGGTATAGGATGTATACAATGTCAGATGAAGTCATTGACTCAGATGGTTTTACTTGAGAGTATTTCTATTTTCTAAGGGAAGGATTTAGAAGCCAAGTGTATGAAGTTAGTATGGGGTCTTCATTCCTTGGCTGCACTCCGGACTCCACAGACTTTCTCTAACTTGAAGTCTCTTCACCCTGAAAGCTTACTTCAGTCCTGAACTATTTTTCACATTGGAAGTGCCCTCCCCACTTTGGCCTCTTTCTCTGATCATCTGGTTCCTCCCAGAACCTCCATCTAAGGTGGTTCTCTCCATCCTCTCCAAGCTGCATTCTGGACTTTCTCGACAATCCCTCTCCCCTTAGCTCCCCATGAATACCTTCATCACTTCCCAGCTTTTCAACTTCCTTTTATGGGTTATCTTCTCCCACTAGAATGTAAGCTCCTTGAGGGCAGGGACTATCTTTCTGATCCCTAGCATTGGCACACAGTAAGACATTAATAAATGTTTATTGATTTAATTCATTTGATAATGGTGGTTAAAAAAAAAAGGAATTAATAGAACTTTTCACATAAAACCAAAAGGTTCCTTGGTGGCTCAGTGGCTAAAGCCTGGACCTGAAATGAGGAAGACCTAAGTTCAAATCTTAGCCTCAGATACTTATTAAGTGACCTGGGGCAAGTCATTTTACCTCTGTTTGCCTCAATTTCCCCATCTGTAAAATGGGGATAATAAAAGCACCTACATCCTAGGATGGTTGTGAGGATCAAATGAGATAATATTTGTAAACAGTGCCTGGCATATAGTAGGAGCTATGTAAATATTAGCTGTTATTATTACCCTAAAAAATGAAGATTTAGTACCTTTGAAGATACTGAAAAGAATTTGCCACAGGCTCCAAGAGCAAATCTAAAAGAGATTCTCCATGCATGTTTTGAGCAATGGTAGCATCATGGAGCAAGTGTATTATAATATTACTATTAATAATGGCTAGCATTCATTTAGCACTTTGTGATTTACAAAGCACTTAACCTATTATCTCACTAGCTTCCCCAGGCAAATATTTTGAAGATTCAAAATGTTATTTGGATACATAAGTATGTTTGTTTTTTAAAAGTCACTTTTTATTAGGCAAGTCATTTAACATCATCACCACCATGCTCCTGTCCCCCACCCCACCTCTCGTCATTTCTTCACTTGGTAAATGACCAGGTGATATTTAAAGTCCCTTCTAGCTCCCAAATGCTGTGACTCCATTATATGCTACTTTATAATCACAGCACATGATTTAGAGAATGTTGTGGGACAGAAGTCAGAGGAGCATTTTTGTGGGACTAAGTAAGAATACTACCAATGAGGTCATGGAAGCTCTTAGAAATAAAAGCTGGAATGCTGAAGTCCCCAATGTCATGGAATATTATCTTAGGAAGTCAATCAGTAGGAATTCATGGAGCACCTACTCTGTGCCAGGCACTGTGCTAGGTACTTTGGATACAAAGACAAAAATGGAACCACCTTTCCCTCAAGAAGCTAATAGTTATCAATCTTGTTGCTATTTAATGTGTCAAAGGCATTTAAACTAGTCAGATGGACTCACATATATTTTTTCCTATATGAAAATCTTAGAGAACATAGGTTCTAGAAGTTGAAGGGACCTAAGAGGCCATCTAGTTCAACTTTCATTTTACAGGTGAGGAAACTGAGGCCCAGAAAGATTAAATGATTTACCCAGTGTCCTGTTGTGTGGTTTGTCCTTCATTCTCGAAGAGGACCATGATATCAGTAAGATGATGACATGACTTGCAATTGAATTGGATTTGAGTGAGGAAGGCCTGTGCAAAGTCACCAGCCTCACTTTCTCCTCCAGAGCCATCTGGGTCCAATGGTCGGATACATATTGGGATGACTGAAGATGACCCTGGATGCAGTGGGAGACCTTGGCGTTTTTAAGCTAAGGTCTTTCTGAGTTCTCACTTTGAGTGAGGCTATGCCTATTCACTAAATAGGCCTGTTTAAGAAATGAGTCAAGGGATGGCAAGGCAAGGAAAGGCAAGGCAAGGAAAGGCAAGGAAAGGCAAGGAAAGGCAAGGCAAGGAAAGGCAAGGAAAGGCAAGGAAAGGCAAGGCAAGGGAAGGCAAGGGAAGGCAAGGAAAGGCAAGGAAAGGGAAGGGAAGGGAAGGGAAGGGAAGGGAAGGGAAGGAAGGGAAGGAAGGGAAGGGAAGGGAAGGGAAGGGAAGGGAAGGAAGGGAAGGGAAGGGAAGGGAAGGGAAGGGAAGGGAAGGAAGGAAGGGAAGGGAAGGGAAGGGAAGGGAAGGGAAGGGAAGGGAAGGGAAGGGAAGGGAAGGGAAGGGAAGGGAAGGGAAGGGAAGGGAAGGGTCAAACTGGGAGGGAAAGACCCTCAGGGTTGCTGGCCAAAAGAGAAACAGTTACTATTTACATTCACTCTAAGCCAAGAGGGACCAAAAAAGTAATCATTAAGTGTCACTCAGGTAGTAAATAACATAGTTAGGATTCAACCCCAATAGAGCAGATACCAAATCTAGTACTTTCTCCATCTGTGAGACTCCAGCATTTTTGCTAAATCTACTAATATACGAACAATGATGCCACTGAAAACTTGAGAACATATATGATCAGGGCACTGTAAATAAAGAAATGTAGCACTAGCTAGAGTGGTGGGATTTTTTTCATTAAGTGGTTGATTTTTTTAATTAAAATCCCTGGTAATCTATAGTTATCAGTGGTAAAAGGAGAAATCCTTCACTCCAGGAATTCAGACTGTATTCCTGCTTTAATCTTTCAAATTATTTTTTGTACTGAGAGTCTGAATTATCAGAGTCTCTCTCTCTCTCTCTCTCTCTCTCTCTCTCTCTCTCTCTCTCTCTCTCTCTCTCTCTCCTTTCTCCCTCTCCCTCTTCCTTTCCCCTCCCTCCCTCATTCTCTCTGTCTCTGTCTCTATCTCTGTCTCTCCCTCTCCCTCTCCCTCTGTCTCTCTCTCCTTTTCTTTTCTCTCTCTGTCTCTCTGCCTTTCTGTCTCCCTCCATATCTCTCTTTCTCTCCCTCCTCCTCCTCCTCCTCCTCCTCCTCCTTCTTCTTCTTCTTCTTCTTCTTCTTCTTCTTCTTCTTCTTCTTCTTCTTCTTCTTCTCTCTGCTTCTCTCTGCCTTTGTCTCTGCATCTCTGTCTCTTTCTCTGTGTTTCTCTCCCTTCCCCATTTCCCCTCCTAATAGGAAGTTGTATAACTGTTCAAGGGACTGTTCAAGATTGAGGCACAAAATATAGATTTTGTTTGTTTGTTTTTTAATCCCTGCCCTCCCATCACAACCCTCAGCAATCCAGTCTGGCCTCCCCTGACTCTGGTGATGCTAAGGAAACCTGTGTCCCCACATACAGGATGATAAGTTAAGATGAGAAAAAAAAAAAGAGTACTCCAAAGCACTACGTGAAGTCACTGGCTATTAGCAGTACCTTGGATTTTAACAAACAGGGTCACTGAAAAGGGCAAGAGAAAAGTAATTCAGGTGCTGAAGAGCTTTTTAATTCTTGTTGCAAAGAAATCTACAGCAAATAATCTACTGTAGTGAAAAAAAGATGGGAACTGTCCCTCAGCAGTATGTTATGTAGAAAGACTCTGGAAACTATGGCCCAGAAGCTACCAAACTGAGCATACCTTTTGATGCAGCAACATCGCTACTAGGTCTATAGCCCTAAAGAATCAAAGAAAGAGGAAGGGGACCTATATGTACAAAAATACTTTTAACAGCTTTTGTTGTAGTGGCAAAAAAAAAAAAAAACAGGAAACTAAGGGGGTATCCATCCATTGGGGAATGGCTTAATAAATTGTGGCTTAACAAAATGTGAAGAAATACTATTGTGTTGTAAGGAATGATGAAGGGAATGGTTTCAGGGAAACCTAGGAAGACTTGTATAAAGTCTAGCAGAGTAATGTGAGCAGAACCAAGAGAATCATTTATATAATAACAAAAATGTTATAAAGACAACAGCTCTAAAAGAATTAAGAACTCTGATCAATGCAACAATCAACCATGACTCCAGAGGGCCAGTGGTGAAGAATGCTACCTGACAAAAGGAAATGAACTAAATATGCAGAATCACACACACATTTTTGGACATGGTCAATATGGAAATTTGTTTTGTTTTACTGCATGTTTTAGTTTGCTTCCCTTCCTCTACCACTCTTCTCCTCCATCCCCTGTGAGAGGGGAGAGATGAAGGAGAGCAAAATACTTATTAATTGAAACAAGTTTAATTTTTTTTTAAAGAAAGACATTTCTTCCCCAACTCCTAGACTTGGCACTAAAGGCTTTGGGTTTGAGTCTTAGTTATGCTATTTATCTAGCAGTATGACCTTGGACTTAACCCCTCTAGATTTCAGTTTCCTCAGGTGTACCACAGGTTGATGATACATGCACTAGGAAGGCATCTAGTCATTACATGATTCCAGAGAGCGTGATAATATTATGCTACATTCACATATCATATTTTTCAGCCATTCCTCAATTGATGAATATCCACTTTGCTTCCAGTTCTTTGCTATCACAAAAAGTGCAAGAGCTGTTTACAAAGAAAGCATTTTATAAACTGCAAAAGTAAAAAATACATTTTAGTTATTGTTATTTATATTCTCCTCTTTCTGCAAAGAGTTACATAAGGCTGGAAATTCAAAGTGAAAGAAGCCCGAAGCAAGCATAGGATCTTCATGGCCCTGTAAAATGTGATGTTTTTAAGTCTTCTTGAAATTTGCTACACTCCTAACTTCCATGGTCATGCATAATAACTATAATAATAAAAATAACTTTTACATAGCATTTATTATGTGCCTGTACTTTAAAATTTATTTACGCTTTACAATTATTATCTCATTTGATTTTTACAATCACCCCAGGAGATAGGTGCTGTTATTACCTCATTTTACAAATGGGGAAACAGAGGCAAACATGTGTTAATTGACTTGCCCAGGGTCAGAGGGCAAATAAGTATCTGAGGCGGAATTTGAACTCAGGGCTTCCTGACTCCAGATCTAGTATTCTATTCACTGTACCACCTAGCTGTCTCAAGTAAATGTTCTTTTCCCATATATAAAAATACTTCTGGATCTATCTATCTGATTAGCTTTAGTTCTTTTATGCCTTTGAAACACTAAATATCAAAATTATCAATAAATACCAAGCATTACTTGGAAGTGAAAAGATAAATTAAAAGCAGAACATATGACCTGGCCTGTAAGGGTAAGGACACATCCAATTGAAGAACTGTCTTCAGGAATCTAGGAAAATATCTGGGTTTCAGTCCCTAACTATAATCATTTAGGACAGAGGCAGCTAAGTGATATGTTGGATAGAATGCTTGGTCTGGAGTCCAGGAAGACCTCACTTCAAATCTGGCCTCAGACACTTATGACACATGTGTCCCTGAGTAAGTCACTTAGCCTGTCTGCCTCAATTTTCTCAGTTGTAAAATGGGGATAATAATAGCACTTTCCTCCCTGGGTTGTTGTAAAGATCAAATGAGATCATATTTTTAAAGTGTTTAGCACAGTGCCTGGTATATCGTGGGTACTATATAAAAGCTAACTATTATTATTATTATTACTAGCTGAACAGTGAACCTTAGAACATGGTGCACCTGAGAACAAGTTTCCATGTTCAGTCTCTATATGAGTAGGTGAGTTCCACAAAAAAAAAAAAGGAGGAACTCGGTTCCATATTATAAACAATATCCCAAGACATAGCCGCAACAGGGCAAGTCTGTGTCCCACCATTCCCTGAAACTTGCCCTGACTATGGGGCCCTCCCCCTTCCCTGAGTTCCTAGAGTCCTTCTCTACTTCATCTCTCAGTTAGCAGTGAATGAAAGACGATCCCTTATCTTACCCCTCCCATTTATTGTAGTCCACTGATGCCATCTAACTCCTGCATTGTTGTCTCCCTCTGTCCATATGTTCTGATTCCCCAGCTGGACCATAAGCTCCTTTCTCTCTACTTTTTCAGATCCTACACAGTGCCTGACACCATGCTATGCGCATAATGGAGGCTCAATAAATATTTGTAGAAGGAATGAACGTATTACTAAGAGGACAAGGGAAGAGAATGAAAACAGTTCAATGAAAATCTACCATCAGAACTGGAAAAAATTCAAAAGGTTTGTTCTACAGATAGTAGGCCAGTAGTATCATTGTATGTAGAGCAAAGGTATCATATTAAAAAAGGGTCTGTCATTCTCCAACCCGGAGTCAAGCTTCAAAGACTTATCCCAAGTTCTGTCAATGAACTTGAGTGATGAGAGAAGCCATTCAGTCTCCTATATTACAAAGATAATAATAATCTTTCCATCTATCTAACTCACCCAGGTGCTGTGGGGAGTAATGAGTCTTGTATTTACAAGTGCTTTGAGATCCTTGGATGAAAGGCGTCACATAAAAAACAGCACCTTATCTAGTATAGACATAGCAGGACATAACTAACAATCATACTAATAACCTGGGGTTTATTTATGAGCCAAGCTGGGTTGCTTTAATTTTCTGCTCATTTTCAGATAAGAAAATGGGAATAGTTAATGAATGAAAAGTGCTACCTCAGTATACAAATCAGAAACTTAATGTAGGAAAAATTCATCACAGAAAAATATTTTGAGTCCACTCTGACTACTGTTGCCCCAAGAAGTAATTGTAATTACTCCCCATCATCATGTGTTTGTTTTTATGTACTCTGCATTTACTTACATGTGAACATTTTTGTATCCTCCTAGTAAAATATAAACTGAGGACAGAGACACTATCTCACCTTCATATTTGTATCCAAAAGAAACTTCTGGAGAGGATTCAGACTCAACCCAAATGGACATAAGGGGATTTTTTTTAGCAATTTCTTTTTGTGTAGTGGAATAAAAGGTGGACTTCATGATTTCTCAAGATCTTTCCTGACCTAGGAGTTTAGGGTTTTCAGCATTTTCTCTACCCTAACTGGCTTCAAATATAGGGTATAGTATTCCAGAAGCCTTTAGTGCAGTTTTAACCTCTTAAAACACCCTGTGTTATGCAATTGCTCTATTTGAAGAGAGATGGACAAGTCTCTTCCCTTTTTGATCCCTTTAACTCCCTCCCTGCTCATTGCAGTGACGTTCAGTTAGTGACTGGAAATGTTCAAAAGCATATATATGCTAGTTATAAAGCAGCACCTAAACTGTTGTCTAACTCTTTGCCTGGCCTAGACATAGGCACCTGGGTTCAAAAACCAACCACACAAGTCCAAAATGGTGGTCATAAGGTTAGAGAGTAGTTCGTGCACAAAAAAAGCCCATAGATTTTAGTGGATTTTCAGTTCAATGTGGGGAGGGGAGGGAGACAGAAGGGGCAGGAAGAGAGGTGGTAGTGAGAAACAAAACATCGATACTGATCAATTTAATCCTTGAAAATGTGGACCTAGTGGCTTCCAGAAGACAGTTCCATCATTAGGAGCCTTTGATAGATACAGCTGTTTTACTCTCACTGACCAACAGAAATCTCCGCTTTTTGAAATAAAATTTTTAAAGGTCTCTGGTTGATTTCACAGCTGCCAAAATCAGTTGAATTGAGATGAAGACTGAAATGCCCACAGCTCTTCCTTCAAATCAGTCTTTCCCAAACCCTAACTCAAGGAGAATAGTAGCTTCCAGAAGAAATCCTGGTTTGCCTTTAGAAATTCTTTCCTAATCCCTTGACCTTTGTGCCAAGAAATTCCATGGAAGCTGAGGTCCCATCCCCCTAAAATGTCACCACCTACTCCCCCACCCCCCACAAATTTGATTATTACAGATGCAAACTTCCTAATGGTTGGGTAACACTGGAGTACATATTACTCAAGGAAGTTAGGGAATCCCTTGGAATTTTTTCTTTGGAGATAGTAAGAGATAGTAGCCCTGAGAGGTCAGTGGTACTAAACCCAAACCTACTGGAAATTCACATTATACATACATACATACATACATATACACACACACACACATACATATATATAAGACCAGGTAGTTTTAATTAATTTTTTTCAAAAAGAAAAAAAAAACTTTCAATGTGATTTACTTCAGATTCTGATATGGAAACAGGTGAAAGTTCAAGGGTGGGGGGTGGGGGTGGGGGAGAGCATTTTTTCTAAACTAGTTTGCCCATCCCTAGTTGCAACACCCTTCTGCTTCTCCCTTAAAAACATTGCAACACTCCACCTCTGAAACTGACCTAGTTTGCCCCTCTTGCCAAAAGATAGCTTTGCTTTGGTCCAGGTACAATGAGAAAAGGGGGAGGGGGAATGTGGGGCAGGCAATAGTGCCTACTCCCTGACCTCACAGCCCACAGACAAGCTACTAATAGGACAAAGTGAAAACCTGGCACTTCTTTACAAAGTCCTGCAGACAAATGAGAAGATTCTGCATCCTTCCCAGCTTCATGTTGGCAGATGATTTCCTGGGTTATTCTTTGGGGACTCTTCAGTTTTCTTCTTCTCTTCTGCACTAGAAGCAGCCTGTCCTCCCCTGTCCTCTGCTTTTTGGCTGGTTCCATCATCTGATACCAGGACAGCGGCATTTTATCTCATCAGTCTGGGCATAGTTACAGTGTGTATGAGTGGGAAGGGTACAGTCACATTGTGCCATAGGTAAGACTAGACAGTTGTGTTTGGGGAGGGATTTTTGTTTTTTGTTTTTAAGTTTCAAAGCTTCATTGAATTGTGTTATTTTTTTTTTCATTTGGCCTTTCCTTCTCCCTTTACCCCTCCTCAAATGCCCCTATGCCCCACCAGGAAGCTGTCAGAAGACTGCCAAGCCACAACTACCAAAATACCTCATTAGTTACAGTTTTCAATCGCACCTACCCCCACCCCTACCCTCACCCCTGGGGGCTTTTTTCCCATACAGTGCAGCCTGAGGAACAAGGCCCCACCCTTTTGTGGATTTTCTTTGCCAGCATCCCCTCCTCCCAGTACACACCTACAGCCTCCCACATCTCCTTTCTTGAAATGACCTGGTTACCCATGCATCCCCCCTGCCTCCATTTCCAAAGTGGGGACTCAGCTTTGACCACCCTTCCAAGAGCAAAGATTGAGCTGCAACCACTTCCTCAAATCATAGCCTCTCCAAAAAAGTTACCCAGAGCCCCAGCAATAAATTCCCCCCACCCACCCACCCATCCCACCACTGTCTTTCCTCTCCTTTGCCAGGCTGACACATGACTCCACTCAGAGTGCTTATCTAGGTTATATGATTGCCTGAGGCCCCAGCGTCTCTCTGAGTACAGCAACTGGCATAATCCAGGGCCTTCCCAGCTCCCATAGAAGAAACTTTCTGTTCCTTACACACTAGGGCCCAGATTCCTGGGCAGTTTCCTACTGAAACAATTTTCCCCCTAGGGATACCTTCAGAGCTCTTCATACCCTGTCCTCAAAGTCACTGCCAACTAGCTGGCAGAATTTTCGTTGGGGAGTGAATGTTGTTTGCCAAACCTCCTTAGGCACCCAAGGAACCACCAATGATCATGTCTTTATTCCACTGCCTAAGCAATGTCCAGCTCAACTGGGCCTAGCTGTCTGTGAAACAAATTACATTCCAAATGGCCCAGACAGAGATCAAAGAACCACTGGTGCTTTCTCTACCTGACCCCCATCTCTCCTTTCTGTTCAACCCACTCCTCATATTCAGCCAGCCGAAGGGTTCTGAAAAATTAGTAGACTTCAGGGTGCCATGAACTTGGGTAAGAAAAAAAAATCAGGGCAGCTAGGTGGGGCAGTGGATAGAGCACCAGCCCTGAAGTCAGGAGGACCTGAGTTCAAATCTGGCCTCAGACCAAGCATTTGACATTTACTAGCTGTGTGACCCTGGGCAAGTCACTTAACCCCAATTGCCTTTAAAAAAAATTTAAAAAAAGAAAAAAATCACATTTTTATTTCAATATAATTGGTTTCCTATGTATTTTATTTTATGCATCTAAAAACATGATTCTAAGCAGGGATCCACAGGCTTCACCTGACTGACAAAAGGACCCATGAAACAAAAAAAAAAGTTTTTAAAAATCGTTGCTTTAAAAGGAGAAGGTAGGAGGTATCACCCTCTTGTAGGCGAATACCTTATCTTCAATTTTTTTGTGACTCTAGCAGTCAGCACCCCGCCTTACACATAGCAGGCCCCTAGTAATGATTTGTTGCTTCTCTAAAAGAGGGATTTGGGGAAATGTAGCAAGGTGTCTGGCACTTGTAGAATTTCTCGGTCAATGCTTTTTGATTCATTCATTCAAGTAGATTGTGTAAGTGTTTGCTTTATGATCTTAAACAAATCCCCTAATATCATTAGCATTCAGGCCCAGTGGGTGTGTTCTGGTAGGCCAGTATACCAGCTCATGCTGTATGTATGCCTCTTCTGGAGATCTTTCCGGCCATCCATTTCCAAATCGGCAGAGTGGGGCTCACCTTACTATCACTAGGAGAAATTGATACTAGAAATGATTGTAAAGTCCTTTGTAAACACACACTCTGTTTTACCCAAGTGGTGTTAAAGTCATTCTGCTAATTGGCAGATGTCCTGTCATCCCAGACCTATCTGTAGGCCAAGGCTTGGGATGTATCTCTGGAGCCACTCAGGTTACTAACCCCTTCCAGTCAGGAAGGGAATCCTCCGACCTGATTAAATCAGCCTTCAAGAGCTAAGTAAGAAAAAAAAAAAACACTTCCCTCTGTGGCCATCTCCAATTGCTTATTTTTCTTGGGCAAAGGAATACTGGAGTCAGAGGAGGAGTAGGCCTTGGCACAACTAGACCAAAAAGATCTATAACAAATGGAGAACAGTGAATTATAAGGTTTTTTAAGCATAAAGCATAAGCATTAAGCATAAAGCTCTACTGAGGTAGGAGACTGGGGAGGCATGGTGGCATAAAGCTAATGTAGAGCAACCATTTTCCTGACTTAGGCAAGTCATCCCATTTTAGTTTAAACGACTCGGTCGACTTAGGGTGGGGACAAGATGTAGGCTACTTGCTTTTTTCCTAAATTAACCAGTCGCTGAATGGACTAGTCAATCCAAAGTGGTCCCCCTGTTTGTCTATGCCTCTAGAAACGTTGTACTGAGATCTTATGACTATGTAACAAGATGTTTATCCTACAGCAGATAAACAAGGAGTAGCAGACTCTGCTACTTTGAAACCTTAAGAGACAATCTTATTTCCAACTGTTAAATGAGGCTACCTCTCTTCCCTTCCTTTCTCCTGATTCTTAACCAACCTCCAATTACCTATCTGAGACAGGTGGGGAGGAGAAGACACACCACCCTCAGTGATGCCCTCCCCTTTTTCCTTCCTCCTTCAACTGGGCTACTTAGCTGTTTGTAACTTGCTTGAGATAGAAGTCCATAAATCTATTCCTTCCAGGGAGATGAAGGGCCGTCTCAGGCCTTACCACTTGCCATGCCTCTATCCCCGTGTCACCCCAGAGCACTGTGATTTGACCTATTATTTATGTAACCTCAGAATCCTGGGGCTTTGTTACCCACCTCCTGCCTGCAGCCAGCACCCTTAGAACTTTTGGACTTTTCCATCCACCCAGGGCTGCCAAAATTTCTCTTGTATGTTTTCTTCCCCCTTTACAAGGTGAGCTCTTTGAGAAAAGGTACTGTCTTGCTTTTTCTGTTTGTATCCCCAGGGCTTAACACAGTGTTTGGCACTTATCGAGTGCTTAATGAATGGTTTTTTTCTTTTGTTCAAAAGGCATAGAGATCATGGGATCAATAAATAAATCAACAAACATTTGTTATTAAGCAATCACCATATACCCCAGGCACTGTGCTAGCACTGGAACTAGAAAGCCAAAGGGGACATAGTTGCTGTCTTCAAGAAGCTTGGATTCTACTGGAGTGGATACAACATGTTCTTAAATAAATAAATGCAGCATACATACAAACTAAATACAGTGCAACTGGGAGAGAAGAGGAATGGAGAGAGGAGAGGAGGGGAGCGTTATCAGTCAGGGGGATCCGGAAAGGTCTCTTGAAGAAGGTAACACCTAGGCTAAGCCTAGGAGAGAGCTAAAGGTTCTAAATGGAGGGCAGGTATTGTCTTTTGCCCCAGCGTTTAGCACAGTAAGGGGAAGGGACTGGGAACAACCGGGTGGGAGATGAAATATTGCATACGGAGAACAAACAGCAAGCTGGCCAGCTTGGCAGCAACATGGGGCATGCAAAGGGGAGGAAGATGCAAGGAACTAGAATAAGGGCACAGCAGTTATTCCAGAAGAGAGAACAGGTTTAAAATTACACAGATGATGTGGTTTACTTTGTCCTGATGATGCACACAATCTCCAACAGTGGGTGAAAAGTGCACAATGAGCCTTAAGCCTTAATCAATTATATTTTGCAGTTACCCAGAGCTCTACAACCTTAGGCAAGGAACAGACTTTTTTTTTTCTCCCTGAAACCAGATCTCGTGAGACCTATATTGATGATTCACTAGGTCTGGATCCTTGAGAGGGTAAGCTACGTGCTCCACCTCCCCCAGTTACTCTTTTACTTCTGTAAATTGTTGGAAAGGCAAAGGAGAGCAAGGGGTGAGAAAGGAGTGTGTGGGGTTTGAAAGGTGCCTTGCTGTTTCAGGCCAATATAACAAAGGAGTCCAAAGCTCAGGTACCACCGCCATGCCAATCTGCCGATACGCTATTCAATCAACTTATTGTTTACCCCTGAAACACCAGCACAGTGTGTCTGGAGAAGGAAGAAGTCCCCAATGCCAAAGTAAGGGCCAGGAAACTTTGGGCAAAGATGAAGAGCCTGGTTGTTTCATTTGAGGAATGTGCACTTTCTCTTCCTTTCTCACTTCTTCTCTTCTTACTCATGCCTGCCTCTTCTCTTGTCATCTCTTGGTCCTGCCAGGATGCTGATAGATAGAGCAGGAAATGCTGCCTGATGAATCATGCTCCCCATTCTTCAGTCATCCTTTCAGGATGGACACTGGTGACATAGAAATGGACTCTCTTCAGAGAACTATTTGCTTCATTCAAAGCCAAGAAGGGGGAAGGACAGCCATCTTTCCTGCTTGTGAATGCCTCCAAATTATTTCCCATCCTTCCCCGCCCTGACAGCAATTTTGCTTCACTTCCTCCCTCCTCATTACAAATCATTTCTCAGTCTCCTTCTCAAATAGCAGAGTAGCCCAAAAGGTGAGGAAAATAAATTGAGGTGGGGGGAGGTGTGAGATAAATTTTTTTTATTTTTTAAATTTATTTTTAGTCTTCAACATTCACTTTTATAAGATTGAGTCCCAAATTTTTTTCTCCCTCCCTTCCCTCCCCCCTCCCCAAGATGGCATGCAATCTTACATATTCTGTACATGTACAATCATATTAAACATATTTCCACATTAGTCATGTTGCGAACAAAGAATCAGAACAAAAGGGGAAAACCACAAAAAAGAGAAAACCAAAAAAAAGAGAGAGAGAGAGAAAAAATAGCATGCTTCAATCTGCATTCAGACTCCATAGTTCTTTCTCTGGATGTGGATAGCATTTTCCATCATGAGTCTTTTGGAATTGTCTTAGATCATTCCATTGCTGAGAAGAGCTCAGTTAATCAAAGTCAGTCTTCACACAATGTTGCTATTACTGTGTACAATGTTCTGGTTCTGCTCACTTCACTCAGCATCAGTTCATGCAGGTTTTTCCAGGTTTTTTTTAAATCCACATGTTAATTATCTCTAATAAAACAATAGTATTCCATTACATTCATATATCACAACTTGTTCACTCATTACCCAATTGATGGGCATCCCCTCAATTTCCAGTTCTTTGCCACCACAAAAAGAGCTGCTATAAATAGTTTTGTACATGTAGGTTCTTTTCTCTTGAAAAAAACTACATCTTGATCCAACCGGAGAGGTTAAACATATTGAAGGACTAGCATGTATTCCAAGTTTGGGGAAAACACAGGCTCTCTGGGATCACTAGGATGACAAATTATTGGAAATTCGAGACTATATTTAAGTTATTAGTGTTTATGATTGTATTTTTATGACCTACATATACTGGCAAATACAAAGGGAGAGGAGGAGGAGGAGAATGACAGTCCTTGAAAGGAAAACAGCTGTATAATAGACATAGGCATAGTCCAAGTATTATGTCTAGTTATGGCAAATGAATCACAATTTTAAGCATCTTAAAAGTAGGCATAAAAAAATAATTAACCCTCAAACAGGAAGCTGTGTTGACTGATTGCATAGTCTGACAGCAAGGGAAAAGACAGCTCAGCCCTTTGCAAGCATGAGGAAGGCAGGGGCCAGAAGAGGTTGCAATATTCTGTTCCTTTAGTAAAAGCCTTGTGGGGACAGAGGACATTGTTAGGATTATCACACTGTTTTGCTCTTGCTCTACTGGAATGGTTTGAATTGATATTGTTTGAAAGAAGGTATAATCCAATATTCCATCTTGCACTACAGTGAAATGGGCTCAATGGTCTTGGATCTACAGCTAAAAACTTATGTACTAACTCTCGTGCACATTAGCTAAGCAACTCATCTAACTTCCCTAAACCTCAGTGTTCTCCTCAATAAAATGGGGCTGATGATAAATAATATTTGCACTATCTGCCTTACAAAACTGTTGGTGAAGGAAGTGTTTTACCAGCTCTGAAGCAAAGTATAAATATGAGTTATTTTTATCAATCTTGGAATCTATTCAAAGGTGGGTAGTAAAGTATTAAACAGCACATAGTAGGCACTTAATACAATTAGTTGAATTGGATTGAAATGACTCATAAGATATTAAATAATGTTTTTAGTTTACAATGAGGCCTATGACATAAATCCCATAGCCTAAACCCAAGGGTCTACTCATATTTTGATTGGCCATCAATCACTCCAAAAACTGACCTGAAACCACAGTATCTATAACTCCTCATCTTACTTTTCTACTTGTATTCCCAGGGCTTCAGACAGTGCTTTACATATAATAAGTGCTTAATAATTTCTTTTTTCTTTCATTCATTTATACATCCATTTTCCCTCCAAGTGACCATGGAATTTCAATCTGACCTAGAATGGAAGCTGCTAGAGCACTGGGCCTAGATTCAGGAAAACCTGAGTGGAAATCTATCCTCAGATACTAACTAGCAACATGTCCCTAGACAAGTCACTCAACCTTTCTTTGCCTCTGTTGCCTCAACTGTAAAAATGAGGATAATAATAGCACCTAATTTCCAGGATTGTCATGAGGATAAAATAAGATAATATTTATCAAGTGCTTAGCATAGTACCTGATACAAAGTAGATACCATGTAAATGCTGTTATTATTATTATTATCATTATATAACCATAAAGTATTTATTGATGACAATGCATTGTAGCTTAGTGGAAAATCAGTAACCTGAAAGTAAGATAGCCTAAGCTCCAGGCCTTGCTCTATCAATTACTAGTAATATAACCTTAGAGAAATAACTTAATTAATCTCATTGAATTTCACTTTCTCCCTTAGTTATAAAGTGGGAAATACAATATATTCCCTACCTATTGTTTTAAGAATCAAGTGAAATAACATAAATGAAAGTGATTTGAAAACTCTAAAAAATTCTGCAAGTGCTGTTTTTATCATTATTATAACTAGCATTTTTAGAACACTTTAGAAGTGAAATAGATGGAAAGCTGGCTGTCTTCAGAGTCAGGAAGTCTGAGAATCAAGTCTCACTTCTGACATATATTGACTGTGACCCTGGGAGAGTCACAACCTCTCTGTGCCTCTTCCCTCATCTGTAAAATGAGGGGAGCTCAGATTCAATGGCCTCTAAGATCCTTTACAACACTGTCTATGATCCTATGAAGTTATTTAACTTCTCAGTACTCCAGGCAATTAACTTTCTAAAACTGAAAGTTGTAGAGAAGGTGCCAACATTGATTGGTAAAGGAAGCATCTTCATTCAGGAGTTCCCTATTCCAGTGCAATCAAAGATCCATTTCCTAACCCTATACAATACTTTAAGGTTTATAGAGTATTTATTTATGCTTGGTCAGACATCAAAGGCACCAAGGTCATCTACTGTATCCTGGGCCCTCACCAATCCTCTTGACTTTTGTCCTGCCACTGGACTTCCAACAACTCTGGAAGAGAGAGTGAGGCTGACAACTTTGTGCAACTCTGCCTCACTTAAATCCAATTCATGCACAAGTCAAGACATCACCCCTTGAGGTCATTGGCCCTCTCCAAAAATGAAGGACAAACAACATCTCAGGAGGTTATCTCAGGTCTCTAAAGACCCACTGTCACTTTCTGTACCCAACATTCACTGTCAGTAGTCAACATTTGAGGGTTCACTCTACATCCAGCCATGCAAAAGAAGTCTCAAATCCATTTTCTTTGCCATTTTGCTTTTGGTTTCTGCTTTCTTTTTGTATCATGGTCCATAATTTGTGAATCCATGTTCTCTCTTTTACCCCAGTAAGAGTATCTGAGACTTAAGTGTTCCATTCTATTTTCATATCATTTCCCCCTTAGAGTTCCTTGGTCACTTCCCCTCTTTAAATGTGTCTTGGCACTTTGACAAACCCCAGTAGCCTAGTAACCTGTTGACTACCTTCACATTTCAAACCCCATGTTCCTACTTGATAATTTTCTTTAGCAAACATGTACTTCTCAATTTTTTTCTGTGGCCTTTCTACAGAGAAAGACGTTTTTATTTTGGGTCAGAGCTGTGATTTCATTGGCACAGAGAAGTCCCAGCAAGGAAATTCCCTCCACCAATACATATCTGCCTCCTACAACTAATTGTTTTTTGAAGTTGCCTCCAGCACTGAGATGATAAACAGTTTGCTTGCTGGTCGCAAGACCAGTAATGTGAGAGATGGGACTTGAACCCAGGCTTTTCTGATTCTGATACTGGCTCTTTATTCATTAGGCCACTTTGCCAGTCAGTGAATGTGCCAAGCACTGTGCTAAGCACCAGAAAGTCAAAAGAGTAGTCTCTGCTATTAAGAAGCCCCCATTCACATGGAAGAGAGCACATGTAAACAACTACGTGCATACAAGTGATATACAACATTATTGGCAGGCCATCTGAGAAGGCAAGCTCTAGCAAGGGGAGAGAGTGAAACAGAGACCTGGAAAGGCCTCAGGCAAAGGTAGGACTGGAACTGAGGCTTGAAGGAAGCCAGGCAAAGTGGGAGACAAAGGAGAAGAAGGAAGGCATTGCAGACTGAGAGGGCAGCCGGTGAAAAGATGCAGAATGGGGATATGGAGTGTTGTTTGTGATGAATAGAAAGTAGGGCAATGCAGCTTGTTGGAGAAGGCCTCATGAAAAAATAAATCAAAGTTGAATTCATGGTATTGGGTGCAGAGAATCATAGAATTTTCAAATAGGAAAGGATTACATTTTAGGGATTATATTAGAATTTTAGAAAAGGAAGAAATGACTTAATCATTTACAAGTGAGTTTTGTAACCTAATTTATATGACTTTCAGGTGTAATAAGTAAGAAGCCCTGAAGAACAATAAACTAACAACCCTTATTTCTAGATCAGTTACGTGAAATGTTTCCAGTTTTTAAACAATCCTTTAGTTCCAATGTTAGTTTTACAAATTTTTACTCCTCAAATCAAAAAATATTCAAAAAACAAACAAACCCTAAAGGAACCATTTCTTAGTGTTCACAGTTGTGATTTATTCAAGGAAATCTATTGAAAACCACTATAATTTGGGCATCATAAACAAATGATAGCAGTAGGCGTCATTCTACTCGGATTGAAAATGGGTCTTAAATTAACTTGTGTTAGATTACATGGGATGTGGGTACAAAAATAGTCACAGCCTCTCTTTTTTCCCCCCTTTTTTGTGGTGGTAAAGAACGGAAAATGAATATGGCTCCCATTAATTAGGGAATGGCTATATGGAATATTGTATGTGAATAGCATGGAATACTATTGTACTGTAAGAAGTGACAAAAGGGATGGTGTCAAAGAAATCTGGGAAGACTTGTACAAAAAGTGAACACAACAAGGGAAACAATTTACTCAATAACAACAACAATGTAAAAACAACTCTGAAAGACCTAAGAACTCTGACCAATCATGATTCCAGAGGATCCATGATGAACCATGTTTCCCATCTCCTGACAGATGGACTCAAGGTACAGAATGAAGCAGACAGTTTTTGGATATGGCCAGTGTGGGAATGTGTTTGGCTTGACTATACATATTTATTACAAAGATGTTACTTTCTTTTTTTCCCCCAGTAGGACAAGGGATGTGGAAGGGAAGAAAGAAATATTTTGTTTATTGAAAAACAAAGTAAATGTTAAAAAAAAAAAAGCCTAATAGATTACATGAGGGTAAAAGGATTCACTGTGTTTATTCTATCATAGTACATACGTGTTCCTCATAACTTTATACAGTTATCCCTTCCATGTCATGGGGGTTAGAGGCATGGTGTCCCTGAGATCAAGAAAATCCAAGCAAAATTTTTTGGCCCTCTCTTTGTACCAGAAAAGAAGTCTGAATTTTTTTCCTTTTTCTTTTATGGGGTGTTTACAGTACCTTATCGTAAAATTTAGGTTAAGTATTGGATCATAGGCTCTGTGTCGTCTGCTGGTCTTTGAGTGTTGTCTGTGGCTTTTGCAAAACTCCCAAAAAAAATTCCCACTTAATTTCTTATGCTGATTCATGATGTATCAGAAACTGAGATGAGGAAAGTCGAGATGTGAAAGGGATAACTGTATTGTTGATCTCATTTGTCCTTTGACAGGTAAGAGAATTAGACCCAATCATGATAATAACACTAATAAGTCAATTTGTAGGCTGGGAGATCTAAGATGCTTTACAATGCGCAATAACTATCTAATGGACAGATACTCTTCTCTGGATATTGATGTCAAAACATAACTGTGCTTCAATGAGAAGACTGAGAATAAAATTTTACAGAAGTGAAGCACCAATACTCTAAGATTCTGGACTTCAGGAACTCATTTATCTAACCTATAACCCATAATTAAGGCTAACTCTCCATCCTCAGTAGCACCAGACACCCAAAGGCCATTCTAACCTATAACGTTCCAACCCAGGTGATCTGGTCAACAGAGAACAATAAATTCTTGTCACACCAATTGTACTACTAGGTAGATGAATTCTTAATGGATTTAGCTGAAAGGCACGGTCAGAGTGTTTCTTGGAACTCTTAAGCCACTGTGAAAGTGTATTTGGCCTTAATACTCCCAGAGTGTTTCTAGATTGAGGTTACTGGAGTTTCCATTCGTGGTTTGCATGAAGACGGTCTGGTTATGTTTCACGTCTGCTTAGAGTTTGAAGTAGGAAGAAAAAAAGGAACTGGAATGTTTCTCACCTCATCAACCCTAACCACATCCCCCTTGCCAATCACCCTGTGGGAAAGAGAAAGAGGAAGAAAACAGAAGGAGAATAAATGATGGAGGAAAGCAGAGAAAGTTGGCGAAGAGACAGGAAAGAGAAAGGGAAGAGAAGGAGACCAGGAAAATCAAAGAAGTGAGATCCAAAGAGGTTGATACCAAGGAAATCAAATCCTGGTAAATATTTAACAACTAGCTCTCTGCGGGGAGGAAAAATGTATACACAACAAACCTTCAGTTTAGTTGGTATCATTAACATTTCCCCCATCTCTTTCTTAAGGCTAGACAATCAACAAAACAATAAATCAAGCCGTAATTTATACTGTTTGCCAGTTTCCAAGATAGAAGCCGTCACACCGAAACTTTAATAGGCTCTCAGGGCAAATTAAGAGCTGCTTCCAGCATGCCCCTGTAACACTTTAAAGGGAAGGACATCCTTAAAACCTTGCAAAGATCTAGAATAACATCCTCCCCAACTTAAGCAATGCTCTTGCTCTAAAATTTAACTGTACATCATCTTACAAATGGGAAGATGGGCACTTGGAGGAGCAAAGAGGCTGGCTCCCCCATAGATACACAAGTAGTATGTGGGAAGTAGGTGGGAAGGAAGCCAGTTTGTTGAGTCCTAATCTTCCACTCCTTCTACCAGCTATTCTGCCTTCAAATAATGATTGACATTTCATGTCCTAATAGCACAATAAAACTCTATTAGATCACTTTTTATATAAAATGCATATTTTAATACTTTGCAATTTTAATGATAATTTCAATGACCCAGATTCAGGTGATTAGTACATGGGGAGTGGCATGGGTAGGAAGAGAGAGTGAAGGAGAGGAATGAATCATGAGCAAAGAAAAAAAGGCGAAAACAAGACTAGGTTATTCACTTTCACGGTACTTAAAATTTCAACGTATTTTGCCGTATTCCCACATTACCAGTACATATTATATTCATTCTATGCCATAAGTTCTCAGAATGATCACTCTTATCCCAACCATTTATTTTCCTTTTTTATTTCAGGAAACAACGGAGACAGGGAGAAGTTGCAAAACTTGCCTAAGGCCACTCTAGTGGTTGAGTTGGATTTATAGCCCAAACTTCCTCATCCTTTATTCTGACCATTCGCCAGTATCATCTTTTCTGATGCCGCAAGAAGACATTCAGCCTGAATCTCTATGGTACTGAAAGAACCAGTTCAAAAGGGAACAGTTCTGTTCACCAAGCTGTTATCTCATCTATATGATACCACTGATTCAACTGATTTTTGACCTTAAATTGACTGATTTTTTTTCAACAGAAGGAACTGAATGGAACATTTTTTTAGCATCATTTAGGCGATAGCTATGGTGAGGTACTAGGCCACTAATCACAGAACAGCTTTTCAAAATGGCAGGCAGTCAGGGCTAGACTTTTCTAAGTGATCATTGAACATGGATCTGGTTCCCTGTGGGAGTCATGGCAAAAAGACAGAAATGTAGCTCACAAATTATTTCAGCAGCATGTCCCAGAAAGTGAGCAACAATATAAGGTCAGATTTTCAGATCCAAGAAACTGTGGAAATTCAGGAACATGGAGAGCTCTGAGGTCAAGGATAATAAGAATAACCCAACAGAAATAACTCAGGACAGTGAATCCTTCAGGTCAAGAAGAAAGTACAGGGGCAGCTAGGTGGTGCAGTGGGTAGAGCTCTGGCCTTGGAGTCAGGAGGACTTGAGCTCAAATCTGGCTTCAGACACTTGATACTTACTAGCTGTCTGACCTGAGCAAGTCACTTAACTCTGTTTACCTCAGCTTCCTCATCTGTAAAATAAGCTGGAAAAGGAAATGGCAAACCACTTTGGTATCCTAGCCAAGAAAACTCCAATTGGTATCACAAAGAGTCAGACACAACTGAAACTACTGAACAATAACAACAACAACTTCCCGACTCCAGGCCCAGCACTCTACTGGCCACCTGACTACAAGAATTGGGTTTGGGGGGGAGAGAAGAAGACTTGAAATCATGTGAAAGCTGGCTTTCATAAGCCAGGCTTTCATTCAGAAATGGAGCCCATTTGTGAGTTTCATGCATTATTTCCCCTTATTCCATTGTAGTCCCAGACCTAGAGAATGGTGTATAGGGGAAGGAAAATTACAACTTACCTATGATCTGAAATAAGAAGCTACTTAAACCCACAAAAGAGAAGGCCTACATCCATAGGCTCATTTGAAGACAAGGAAATGCACCTCCTTCCCACTAAAGCAGTGAGAAATGTTGGGTTCTCTCTTGTAAATGGTTTTTAAGAATGCATCATTGTATACTCTATACATAGAAAAAGAGAAATAGCCTGAATATGCCTAGCCAGATCCATACAGCCCAACAAAACAGAGAATGCAAAATTATTTAGAGAGCAGCCCTGGAAACAAACCAAATCATGATTGCCCAAGTCCCAAAAGAACCAAAAAAACTCAAGTCTCATTTGGCTCCTATGTGTAGACCACACCTTGCACTATACATACCTAGGCCTCAACATACTTGCACAAGGGAGTTCCAGAATGTTTAATAAACCATTTCAAAATAAAATTCCTTAAGCTTCAAACATCATTTTAAAAGTCTCTTTAGAAATGCAGTTACTACATTTCTCAGAAAATAGTACAATTTTACAGAAAATCAATAATCCAATGAGCTGACTCCCCGTTCCAAAAGAAAAATTAAGCAGATAGGTTTCTATAACATATTTTAGGTACAAGGTCCCTATCTCAAAAAATGTTACCAGAAGGATGACTACTAATCAAAGAACTATAAAGCTATAAGGGATGCCAAGAGACCTAGCTTATCCATCCTCCTGCCTCCAAACTGGATCTCCTGTTGTTCAAAGATCATCTTTTTCTGACATCATCTGAATCAAAATGATTCACCATCCCTCCTTCTATCATGACACACAGAAGGTCTATGACCAATGTCATGAACATATACTCTGTTCTTCTGTGCAACTCATTCAAGACTTAAAGACATTTATGTCCAAGTCCATACTATAAGCAACTTAACTGGAAAACAAACATCACCTAAGGCAATGAGCCAAATCCTTTAAATAAATAAATACTGTCTAATGGAAAAAACAAGTAAAAAAATGTTTTTAGGAAAAAAAACTCATTTGTGATTGCATCCTTAGCAAGATACTCCAAACAGACTCCAATGTCCTAATGGTTAAAACACTGAACTGAGTGAAATGTTTTTACTTCTAGATATATCTCTTAGTTACTGTGTGAAACTGAGCCAATCACTTAATAGCTCTGTGTATCCATTTCCTCATCTGTAAAAATAAGGATAATAACAGTTGCTCTCTACTTACCCCACAGAAAAGTCTGTAGGAATAGCAAGATAGTGTCTGTAAGGTGCTTTGATCTCCTCTGAGATAAATGCCATGTAAATTCACAGTGGAGTGTTATTATCAGCTTATGACACAAAACCTGAATGGGCATAGATCACAAAAAGGACTGGCCAATACAAAGTGAATGCAGAAACCAGGAGACAGAGTCAAGAGATGAGATTAATATAATCGAAGAGACACAAATACAAGAAGCTATTTTTCTTCCCACACTTTGCACTTCTGATAGTCTGATCAGAACAAGGTAGTGAGGAAAAATTTGTATTATTTCTAAGAGGGAGGGGCAGAGCACAAACAAACAAAAATGGCAGCAGCTTCTTCAATCATGGTAGCAAGTTTGGAAAATCTGAAGTCAAGATGCCAGAGTCATAGAGTATCGGAGCTGACAGAGACCTTGGATAGCATCTTTTCTCAAACCCTCTGAGGAAACTGAGGTCCTGAGAGGGGAAGTATCATCACACAGCTAGGAAATGACAAAGGAATGACAAGAGCTCATCATGTCTGCCATCTTCCAGTCCATGCCCATTCTACTACACCCCCCATAAATCCATGCAGGTGAAGCCCTCAACACGTTTTTAATAATAAAAATAAATGATATGTAGATAGGACATTAAGGCTTGAAAAGCATTTTGCGTATCGTGTCTCTTTTGATCTTTGTAACAAAGTGAATTTAATTCCCCTGACCACAGTAGGGGGAAATGATGGCTTCACTCCTCTATGTGGCTTTCTAAGCTATATTATTACATCCCATAGGCCTTATTCCATGTCACTCTTGACCCACTGCTTAGAAATAATCACCAGTTCAAGATGAATAATAATGAGAAATGAACTTATGTGAAAGTAGGCCCTAAAATCCCACCTTATCCAGGAAGCCTCCCCTGACTCATTAGCAGAGAAGTAATGAATTTCACTTGGTCACACCCTATTTAATCATACAACTTCCATGACTCTTTCCCTGGGTCACCATTACACAACATGCATTTACCTATTTGCTTCTACATAACATGAATAAATTCCTAATGTATTTGTGTTAAATGCACTTGTCTACATTTGCCCTGCTATATACATGTTTTTCATGTCTAAGTCAACATTGACTATCTTAGATGATAAACTCTGTTGGGTAGAAATATTTAAATTCAGTCTATATATAATATCTGCTCCAGGTAAGCAGATAACTACTTAGCAGGTATATCACTTTGGACTATAGTAATTGTTGTGAGGATACAAATCTCTACACCTTTTATAAAGTCAAAATATTCCTTGTTCACTTGCCAATAAGAGAAAGTCCATCATGCTAATGCCATGCCTGTATGACCACATCAGACTTGGATGCTCTTAAAGGTTCAATAGTTACAATTCACCAGTGTTCCCTAAGATGACCCGATGACAAGTGGGACAGATATTCTAAAACCCCACAAACCATATTTACAGGTTCATTGTGAGATTATATTGGTTTAGCCACTACAATTCCTGAAAACTTCTACTAAGGTATAGAGGAAGGATTATCCACACTCATGAAATGAAGAATCTTTTGAAATTTTGAAGTAATAGGAAATAAATTCTAAAACATTTATTTACCTTCTCAAAGAATTATAGATGCATGTTTATCAAGTTTGCAAATGATAGACACAAAGCTAAGAATGGTGGCCAATACTTAAGATTCAAAAATTTCCTGACAGGAGAGAAGTTGGGGCTAATCTCATGTGATTAAATTTAATGGGGGCAACTATGAAGTATTATATGGATAAAATAAATCAGCCTCACAAGAACAAGATGGTGTTGGGAGGTGGGGGTGGCATTGTAGTCAGCAGTTAGTCTGAAAAATCTGAGGACTTTCAATATGAGTCAACAGTATAATATGGCAGCCAGAAAAGTAAACATAATTTCAGGCTACTGTAAGAGACCCATAGCGTACAAGACTAAGGAAGTCTTTCTGTGTCCTGCACTGGCCAGACCACATCTGGAGTGTTATATGGGTTTTCTGTCTTTGTGTTGAATTACAGTATCTCTTGATCTCAGAGTCAGAAAGAACTGCAATTGCAATCTAGTCCCTAGTCGTATAGCTCTCAGTTCAGTTTTGGGCACCACAATTTAGAAGGGACATTAATAAGCTAGAGATAGGACCGAAGAAGCCAACTAGGATGGAGCAGGGCCTTGAGATCATGATATAAGAGGTTCAGTTGAAGAAACTGGGCATGTCTAGCCTGTATAAGAAAAGACTCCAAGGAGAATTAAAATAAGAAGTTCAAATTAGGATCAGAAAGGCAGATTTCAGCTTGATGTAAGGGAAAACCTCCACACCATCAGTGCTATTTGTGAATGGAATGAGCTGCCTTGGGAAACAGTGGGGTCTCACTCACTGAAAGTCTTCAGATAGAAATTGGGTGACCACTGGCCAGGCATGGAATAGAGAGATTCTTATTCTTGCTGAGGTCCCTTCCAGATATGAAATTCTGAAATTCATAGCAAAACCAAAGCAGAGCCCACTGGCCTGAAATATTCAGACAGATTACAATCAATGAGGAGGTTTGTCTTAATTTTCTGGATGGTTGCTGTCCACTTCACATTGTAAAAGGAAAAATATAACATTGTACAGAAAATAATGGAAACCAATGACAAGTCCAGCTGCAAAAATTAGACAAAAGCCATAAGCCAAAAGAAAAAATTCTATCTCCAATATAAGAATAACACAAGGTTTACAAAGCACTTTCATGACAACACTCCCATGAGTAAAACACGAAAATACCCATTTCATAGATGAGTAGATTGAGGCTCACAGGGGTAAAGTCACCTGGAGGTAGTTCCTAGATTAAAGCCCTATGACTGTGAAAAGGATTCTACAAGAATTGATGAACATCAGAGAATTAATGCTGGGGAATATGATTGCAATGAATATGGGGAAGCAGTCAGCCGAAAGTCAACCCTTGCTCCTCACCACAGAATTAATGCTGGAGAGAAGACCCATAAATGCAAAGGAAGACCTTGCGCTAGAACAGAAATTCATCAGACAATTCCTTCTGAAACAAAGCCTTGTAATGAAAGTGCTAGAACTGCCAAAAGTCGTGTCTTTCTTTAAGAAAATAGGGGGGGAAAAGGACTACCAGAAACAAAAAAGATTGTTCCAAATACATGGATCTTATAACCATGAGCTTTCAAAACATTTTCAGCTCCACATATATAAACTTACTCATTCACACAATTCAAGCACATATTTTTTTATTTAAATGCTTACTGATCCTTTTAACTTTTTTTGACATCAATATTCCTTCCCAATAACTTCCCCAGAGAAAAGTTACCCTCTTGTTCCAAAGAAATACTTTCCAAAGAAATTAAGCAAAACAAATGGACATATCTGACAGTGTAGGCCTCGCTCTACATCTGTAGTCCACCTCCTCTCTACCAATAGGAGAAAGTCAATTTCTTGGAGTCAAGGTTCATATTACCTTGATCAAAATTCTGGTATCTTTTAGAATTGTTTTCTTTTACTTTATTGTAATCATTGTGTGATTTGTTCTCTTAATTGTGTCTACTTTGATCTACATCACTTCAAATAAACCCACCCAATTGTCTCTTTATTCCTTATATCCATCATCACTCAGAGCATAATAATATTCCATTACATTCATAGACCATGATATGCTTAGCCATTCCCCAAATCAATGGCACCCATTGATTATGATGATGAAAATAACTAGCATTTATATAGTAACTTAAGGTTTGCAAAACACTTCACCAATATCGTGTCATTTTATCCTCACAACAACTCTGGAAGGTAAGCACTATTATTATCCTCATTTTACAGATCAAAAAATTGAAGCAAATAGAGGTTAAGTGACTTGTCCACATCATATAACTAGCAAATGTCAGAGACCAGATTTGAATGCAGGTCCTTCTAACTCCTAACCTAGCACTCCATTCACAAGCTGCCTCTACTTTTGCTTTTAGATAATTGTGGTTGAGATTGCGAATCTGAAAGCAATATTTGAAAACTGCTACATGGCATTTCTTGATAACTCTGTCATAAAAATCAATTATAATACTGCAGTTTGTGATTAGGAACTAAAAATGCTGCATCCTTTCTGTGTGCCCACTCTTATGGCCCTACTACATACTTAACATTGCACTAAGCATTCCAAGTCCATATCCATTCAGTGTAAGCAAATCAACCATTTTCAGATCAGTAACCACACAGGCATCACATATGCTTGATTTGATTTGGCTATCAACACAAATGAAAGTACAATTTACTGAAGCAAATCCAGCATTGGCTGTTCACACCCTTTCTCTGTGATCAGCCCGAAGGAATTCCAGAATGGCCACCCTGGTGTATGAATTAGCCAGGTCAATTTCAGGGATTTAAAGGGTACATATATATATATATATATATATATATATATATATATATATATATATATATATATATATATATATATATATATATATATATATATATATATATATATGTATATGTATGTATATATATGTATATATATATGTATATATATATGTATATATATATATATGTGTATATATATATATACACATACACATCACTCTTCAGGGGAAGTACTTGTATCACCTTTATCAACTTATAGCCTTGTTTTTAAGCAATTTATACAAATACTGAGCATGTGAAAGGTTTTTCTTTATTTTTTGTGAGGCACTGAAGTTGAGATGGTGCAGTAGATAGAGAGTTGGGCCTAGAGTCAAGAAGATCTGAATTCAAATCCAACCTCAAAAACTTACTAGCCGTGTGATCATGGACAAGTCACTTAGCCTCTGTTTGGCTCAGTTTCCTCAATTCTAAAATGGGATAATAACAGCACCTATCTCCCAAGGTTGTTGCAAGGAACAAATGAGATCATAGTAATTAAGCCCCTGGCATATAGTAGGCATTTAATACATTTTTGTTGTTGTTATTCAGTCCTATCTGACTCTTTGTAACATGGGATTGGCAAAGATACTAGAGTGGCTTTCTATTGTCTTCTCCAGAGGATTAAGGCAAACACAGATTAAGTGACTTACCCAGGGTCACATGGCTCCTAAGTGTCTAAGGCCAGAATTGAACTCAGGTCTTCCTGACTCTAGACCCAGCATTCTCTCCATGAGTCATCTATTCCCTGTTTTCAAGTATGAAAGGAAATGTTTGTTTGAAATAATATCAGAAGAAAAACAGCACAAGGAGTGTTATCCTCATTTTCCAGATGAGGAAACTGACACTAAAAGAGTTTTAAGCGATTTGCCATTGTCCCATATAGGATAATAAGTGTCAGAGACAGAATTTGAACTCAAGCCCTTTGACTCCAAAGTGAGTTTTCCTTCCACTACACCACACTGCCTTTCAATCATCTTTCCACCTGGCTGAATATTTGGATATAAGCATAGCAGCCATCCTACCTCTTTGTGTTAAAACACATTAGTCGAAGGAGGTGCCACTAAAAAATTCTTCTAAGCTACATTTGAGCATTAAATGCACTCACATCTGTGGACATTTGATAAAGTGCTGCCTGACCTCCTAATAAGTGCCATTGATTTAAAAGCATTAGAGTGAAAGGATAGCTGACTTGAGTGTGCTGAGGATAGAAGCATGAGCTGTGGAGGGCTGGGAGACAGAGAAGGAGCATCAGTATTGGGGAAACAACTTTAGCCAGAGTGGAAATATCACCAAAACAGTTTCTACTTGAAAAATTTCACACATAGTTAAGAAGTTTTTTGTTTCCCTTTATAAAATTTAGGAATCTCAGTGACCACAAAAATATTACAAGCACTGGGACAAGCTTTGGGTATGGGGAGGAGCAAGCATATTATAGGACTAGAGTATACACTCAATAGAAGTATGAAACTATTATAGTTTAACCAAATAAGGAAATAATGCTTAGAAAGATCCAAAGAGTAAAACATGAAGGAATGCTGTTGTTGTTGTTGCCATTATTATTATATGGGATCACAGATTCCCTGTCTTATCAGCAGAAATTTCTGAAGCTAAGCCCCATCAGAAAGTAAGTTTCCTGAGGGCAGAGACTGTTTTTGTTTTTCTTTCATATCCCCAGCACTTAGAAGAGGCCTGAAACATATTAAGCACTTAATAGATGTTTGTGGGTTGATTGATTGATGGACTGATTAATACTATGACTGGAAAAAATTCTTTCACAGAAAAAATATTTGCTGACTTTGAAGGTGCGGAATGTTCCCAGAGTTTAGATTCCACATTCACCAGGGCATAGCATATGGAAATCAAGCTGAACAAATCCCTTTATGTTAGGTACACTGAAGAAATATCAACCATTATGAGAGCACCAACCATGACATAAACTCTCTCAACCAAAAATTACATATGTCTGATTGAGTAGTACATGCCATACCCTAAAGAAGTGATACTACGTGTCTTAGGGCTGCTTGTCTGACTCACACTTTTGAACTCTTTTGAGAGGTTCCTTTCCACTGCTTGCAATACCAAGGAATTCATCTGGTTCTACTATGCTCAATGTGCTGAATTACCCTAATTTTAATTCTCTAGAAGATGAGTCATGATTTTGAGGTGAAAATCTTCAGACAAATGAGAGATTTGAGAAGAGAAGATCACGGGACTTCCATTGCCTTCTGTGTGGGAATTTTGGGAGAATGAATAAATGTTCGTATAAGTAAATAAATAAACAAATAGACAAATAAATAAATGAAGCAAGCTGGAGATAAAAGATTTCACACAATTCCGGGATGTAATTGCTGTTTGTTGTTCTGAATGGCCCCACTGGAATATACTAAATAACCATTTATTACTGGGTTTGGTGAAGAATACAGGAAGGGCTTAAACAATGGGATACTGAGATTTCAAGGGCCTGGAGGGTGGTCTGCTACTAAGGTTGTTGTTGTTTTCTTAATTTTTCTTTTTATTATTATGAACTTGACAAGCATGAACAAACAAACATTTCCTTAAGCAAAGAAAAACCAAAAAAGAAGACTGCAAACCATGACTATCCACTTTGGACAGCTTGAGTTTTTTTGTGAATTTCAAATTTAGCATGGTAATTCCAATAATACTCTTCTTATTTCTGTCCTCTTGTGAACTTCCTGTCTGTTCTATTTATTTTTGTAATGATCCATCGATGCTCTTTTCTTTATTTTCTTCCTTTTTTATGTATCACCATCACTACTCCCCAATTCTTCCCTAATTCTTCAATTATTTTTTAGTTTATTCATTTGGATTGAAGCCAAACAATCATCTAATTCAGTCACTCCACTTTTTAAAAAATGGCTCAAATCCATTCAGTGACATCTTGTAAACAAAAACAATCCAGGTTATTTTTTTTTTACTTGAGCTGTTTTAACATTCAATCAATCAACAATCAATCCATAAGCATTTATTGAGTGCCTGCTATGTGCTGTGCACTGGTGTTATAAAGACAAAAACCAAATGAACCCTATCCTATTACAGTCTATCTGGAGAACCACATGCACATATATAGGAAGACACAAAATAGATTCAAGATACTTTGTCTGGAAAGGCACTAGAAGCTGAGGTAATCCCCAAAAACCTCATATCAAATGATATTTGACCTGAGTCAGGGGTTTACAAGGGGCAGAAGTGAGGAGAGAGCACATTCCAGGCATTTAGGCATGAAGGACAGCCAATATAGATACACAGAGATTGGACATGTATTCCCATCCTAAGTATTGACCATCCTTCCTAACTTTGTGTCTGTCATTTGTAATAAGTATTTATTAAGAACCTACTATGTGTCAGATTCTGTGCTAGATACTAAAAATATAAAGACAAAGAGTGAAATAATCCCTAGGGCAAGGAGTATTTATTCAGCATGTGTGAAAAACAGCAAGAAGGTGTGTTTGATTGGACTATACAGTATAAGGAGGAGAGGAATAGGTATAAGGATGAAAAGGTAGGATAAAGACAGCTTGTAAAAAGCTTTAAATTACAAACACTATGTACACAATTTCTCTTTTGTTTCCTTTATGTTGCCTTTAGCTATGAGATTAAATACCTGAATGACAGAATTAGTTTGTTTTCATTTTTCATTGAGTTGTAGCATTCTGTAGACACTACCTCCATAGAAAATCAGAAGTCTGTGTATTTGAGGGCCAGAATAAGCATTAATGTAGTTGTCAGAAGGATAATGGCTTGTCTTAGATGCTTTTTCAAATGTCTTTACCACACAAATGTCTCACAAAGGTGAGGAACCAAAAAACCAGAAATGTCATACCTGGTATCACAAAAGAACAAAGTACTAAACCCAATACAAGCTGACTTCTCAAATGTTAAGGAGGTGTGTGGTACAGTGTAGAATACATTGGCTCTAAAGGTAGAAGACCTGCGTTCAAATCCCATCTCTGATGGCTAATACTTATGGGACCTTTGACAAATAACTTAAACCTCTCTGGGCCTCAGCTTCCTCTTTTATAAAATGGTGGCCTGGCACATAGTAGGGCTTCATAAATATTTATTGCCTGATTGGCCAAATGGTCCCTTAGGTCTCTTTTAGCTCTTCTGTTTATTTTTCTTTATTTTCTTTATTTATCTGTTTATTTTTCCTTTCAGCACTAGTTGAATTATTTTTTCCTTCCATTTCTTCATTTTATGAAAATCCCTATCATTTGAGACCAGAAAAGTCTGGGTTCCAAAAGTAGATCTGAATGCATGCTCCCTCTGCCAAGTGGAAGGATGACAGAATGTAGATTCCTAAAACAGCTAAGGGTTCTTTTCCCTTTTGCGGCAGTAAAAATGTTTTAAAATACATTGATTACCATAAAAGAGTACTTTTTTCAGATCTCTCCAATAAAGCCAATAATTAAAGAATGACAGGATGCTAAAAAAAAGAATAGAATGACTTCCCTTCTGTGATTCCAGTACTTCCTCATCTGATTCTGCCCACTAAGTCTCCGAAAGGCTGAAGAACCATATTTCTAAGAAAAACTAGTGCATAGAAAATGCATACAAATAACCTAAAGTCTCTGACGCTGGAGATTCTGTCCAAGGTTAGGGTTTGGCCCTGATAGAGTGATGGCCAGGTTATGGAAGGCCAACTTGTTAAGAAGGCAGCTGGACAATGAGCCCCCCGGGAAGTCATGAGGTAGAGGAAAAAGATGTGGGGGAGAAGAGATTATCCCTCTCTGTTTAAATACTATAAAAGATCCACGACTTCTTCTCTGTGGTTATTGTCTCTTTTTATCTGTTAGCTCACATTTATTCAGTGCTTGACATAAGTATCTCATTTTATCTTTACAACTCTTTGAAGGACACATTATCATCCCCATTCTACAGATAAGGTAGATGACAGAATGGTTAATGTCTTGCCCAAGGTCTCACAGCCAGTAAGTGAGAGACACAGCTCTTTTGACTCCTAGTCTTGTCCTCTTTCCACTATTCCACAGCTGCCTCTATACTCAACAGCATCCACCTTTCACCACTATGGATCACAGTCCATGAGTTCCTACGGCAAAAACTTAAGTAGCTGATGGCCAGCTTTCTGCTGATGAGCCTTTCTGATCTTAACTAAGCTGCTTCTCAGAAAACAGCTACTTGGTTTGCTGTTGGGACTGTCAGACTCAGAGCCTCTCTAGCTTGCCAAGACTTAGCAGAATTTGAAATCTGCTGACATAGCCAAGGCCTCCAACTCCTCCAGAACTATGGAAGAAAAGGGACTAAACTCTCCAGGCCCTTTGAACTAGCAGTTCCAATATTGGGTGGTGTATTAGTCCTAGGACATCAAAGATAGAAACAAAGGTCCAATGCATGCCAATTCATATTATTCATAGTAAATTATATATAATATACATTGTATATTATATATTATATGATATATTAATATGTTATCATATTATTCATAATATATAGTACATCCATATTCATAGTAGTGTTTATTGTGATAACAAAGAGCTAGAAACAAAGTGGATACCCATTGATTGGGAAATGACTAAAAAGGTATGGTATATTAATATAATGGAATATTTTTGCTCAGTAAGAAATTGTGGACCCCATACCAATAAAACCATGGGGGAAGGGAGGAAGGAAAGAAGAAAGGAAGGAATGAAAGAAAAAAAGGAAGGAAAAAAAAGGAAGGGAGAGAGGGAGGGAGGGAGGGAGGAGGAAGAAAGGGAGGCGAGGGAGGAAGGAAAGAAGGAAGGAAGGAAAGAAAGAAAGAAAGAAAGAAAGAAAGAAAGAAAGAAAGAAAGAAAGAAAGAAAGAAAGAAAGAAAGAAAGAAGGGAGGGAGGGAGAGAGAGAGAGTGGGAGAGAAAAAGAAATTATGCATATGAGAAAATAAGAGAAGCATAAGAAGATTTGTATGAACTGACATATACTGAAATAAGCAAAACCTAAAGAATAATATATACCATGACTACAAGAATATACATGAAAAACATCACTTAAAAGAAACAAAACTCTAAATAAATGAAAAACTAATGATAGTCCTGGAGAATAGATGATGAAATAAACATCCTTTCTTATGGTAACAGAAAAGTGGGGACCATAAGAGCAGAATATGTCAGACATGGTTATCATATTGGGTAGCTTTCCTGAACTATTTTCCTTGTTATAAGGGAGTCTGAAGTTTTTCTTCTTTCCCAGAAATAATTGTGATGCAAAGACAAAAAACATTGATAAAATATATTTCTAAAAATTTATTTTTTTTTCAAAACACCAAGTCACCTCCCTACCACTATGAGGTATCAGAGTAAGACTTTAGTGGAGGGCTTCTGCTAGCTAGCATAAAGAGTGATTTTCATCTCTTATGCTTACGGTCAGCCTGTTAATCCCAACCTCTCTCCATCTCCAGGCAAAGGGGTAGAGTTACCTTTTCCTTCACCCTTTCACATACTCCCCTCAGGCTACTCTTCTTTGATTTCTTTTCCTGTTCAAGCCTTCCTTGATATTTATTTTAACCTTCTTTCACCTCTCTACTCCCTGCTCTCCCATAGGGAGGGCTCTGAATCATAGACTTGAATTCAACTGAAGGGAGATTTTAGTCTGGTTTGGAGAACATCTGATCCATAGCTTGTAGTATAATGCAGGACAGGCCTTAGGTTGCTTAAGGGACCCAGGCAGTAAATACAAAGCTTTATCCTGAAATAGTATTTTTTAAATGAAAAATAAAATAATGATTATATGTAGTAAAATATGCCCATGACAGTGAAAGCTTTGTTATTTGGCCTGCCTGGTAGGTTTGGTTGCTGGGAAGATCCAAATTCTGGTTAATTGTATGTTTATTTATATTACCCTCCAAGTTCTCCCTCTTACTTCTTCTCTTATTCGCCTTCCTCTGACCTGCATGTGAAAAAAAATTCAATTGACTGACAAAACACAATGTGGGGGAGGGGGGGAAGAGGAGGAAGAATATTTTTTCCCCTGAAACCAGCTTCTTCATTTAAACATTCAAAAGCTCTGTAATTATATCTATCAATAAACATCTATTAAGGGCCTATTAGTATGACATATATAATGCCTCCACCTATATATAAATTAGTAAATGGTTTCATGTATAAGTTTGGGGGTTTAGAAGTTTTTTTGAGTGGCCACCTATAAGAGAGGACTTCTGGAGTGGGAACTCCCTCCACTGATGATCAGTAACATCTAATTCTAAAGAGTTGCCTGGGAGATAAGTGACCAGCCCATAATAAGAGTCATATGACTTGAACCCAGGTTTTCCTGGCTCTGAGGCCAGCTTTCTGTCTGTTACACCATGCTCAATGTCTTCATTCGACTTTTCTCTGCCCTGTGGCCCCCACCATCTCCCAAGGCCATTAGACCTGCTTCTAGCTCAGCCCCTGCAGCCATTATTGAAAGAAATCAGGAAAAGACATATGCTCCATCTTTTTGTTTCTCTCTCTTCCTCAGTTCACCATTGTAGAATCATTAGGTTCACCCATTTTCTGTCAAAATCAAACTCAAACTCTTAGATATAGTAAAAAGATCTCAAATTTACTTCTTCTGCCATTGGGAAACTCTGGATTGTGGATATCTCACAACACAAATACAAAAGCTAAATGATATGGAGTTGCTAGAATGCAATCAGAAAGTCAGTATCTTTATTTATAAAAGTACTTGTTGTCCAAAAGTAAATAAATAAATAAATAAATAAATAAATAAATAAGAAAGGGGCAGCTAGGTGGTGTGGTGAATAGAGCACCTGCCCTGAAGTCAGGAGGACCTGAGTTCAAATCTAGCCTCAGACACTTGACACTAGATGTGTGACCCTGGGCAAATCACTTAACCTTGATTGCCTCAGCCCCCCCCCCAGCCAAAAAAAAATAAGTACTCATTGTCTACCTCACTAGAACTGAGAGTAAGCATTGTTCCATTCTTTGTATCCCCAATATTTAGTACAGTGTCTGGCACAAAGGAAGAAGCTAATAAATGTTTATTGAATAATTGACCTTATTCTCCTGCTGATATGACTGAAGCCTCCAGATAGCACTATCCTGGCAAAAAAGACTCAGCAAAGAGCTTTTCAAGGACCATTTAAGCACCCATGAAATGGATCTTTCAATGGCTCACCTAATTGAGCAAGGAATGGTGGTTGAAAGGCAACATGTCACTCTCAGACACAGAACAAATATCTTCGAAAATTCTTGCCATTCATAACTGCCCAATTATTAAAGCATTTATTAAGAATTTCCTATGAACTGGTCAAGTCAATTAAGCATTTATTAAGCACCTACTACGTTTCAGGCACTGTGCAAAATGCTGGGTATACAAAGAAAAGCCAAAACAAAAAGTCCCTGGTCCAATTGCTGTGCTCAGAGTTGATAAAAAGAAAGGCCAAAATGGTCCCTGCCATCAACGTGTCCCTGCCACATTACCTTGTGCCCATCAGATCATAAGAATAATGGTGCCAGATTGATAGTTGGAATATTGTTCATAGTCAAAATATTATGGTATCCGATTGTCTTCAAATCTTCAACCTCTTGATAACTGAAAACATTCTCAGTACACATTTTTGCTCTGGTCCATGTAGACTACCATATTCTCATCTTTTCTTCTTTAAGGGGTACTCTGGTCAATGTGTTTGGACTTGGCTACTTTTCACAAAACTGAGATACTACATATTGGAATCAGAGAATTCTGGATTTGGAATTCCATAAAACTGGAATACTGGTCCAGATGAGAGTCCTGTTTTTGCCCTTTGACTTTGGAAGGTAGAGGTAGAGAGAGGGTAGAAGGTTCAGCATTGTGAAGGTGAGCATTCCCAACATCATCAAAGAGAAAATATATATATCTTTGTATATAAAATAAAGGAGTTGGGCTAGATGATGCCTTTCAGCTCTAACATTCTAGAATTCAATCACACTCTTCCACATACAGCAAGCAGCAATGGGAGGAGTTGAGGTATTGCAGAGCGGACTGTGTGAGTACTAGAAAATACTGGCAGGCAATGATCTTGCAGTGGCCAAGGGAGAATGGTCCAAATTGCCTCAGAGGTCTTTTCTTTATGAGTCCAGGAAGGGATTACTGCTCCTCAAAGACCTTTAAAGAGTAGAATGGAGCACAGTTCTGTTTGTGTGGGGCCTGAAACTGAGCCACACCTGGCAAAAGGGAAGGCAAAGGAAAGACTGCAAAGCAGGCAAAGCCAGTAATGAAGAAAATTAACTCAGGAAGTGATATGGCCAGCCTTCCAAGCTGCTGATACCAAAGACAGGATAGAGGAAGAGTGTGTGAAGTAGAAAGGAAAACAAAAAAGGAAAGTGGAAAGAGGAAAAGGAAAGAGGAAGAGGAAAGGAGAGGAGAAGAGAGGAAAGTACATGGTACCAAGAAGGCTCCTGTTTTAGAAAAACATTGTTGTCTTTCTGTTGAGAAAGAAAAAAGAGATCAAAATTAAAAGAAACACAATATAATTGTTTGTTGACTAGGACTAACTGAATGGGAGAAAAAAAGTAAAATTTTCCATTGCTGGTCAACATTAGATCTTCTACTTCCTAGTAATCAATCAATAACCAGTCAATAAAAAAACATTTATCAAGCATCTACTATGTGCCAGGCACTGTGCTAAGTGCTAGTGATCTTATCTAAGTAATTTCATCTGAGCCTCAGTTTCCCTACATGGAAAATGGTTGTACCAAATGATCTCTAAGGTCTCTTCCATTTTTAGTATTTTATATATAATTCAGTTTCACTCTCCCAGACCTAGGTCTGCTGCTACATCTTCTCCTTCACATCCAACCAGGGAGTGAGATGATAAATCTGAGGTGTTGGAGTGAGTCTGTGTCTACTAATTAGCTCAAGCCCCCACTGGCTATTTTTCACCATTTGTTAGGGGTCAGCCACTGGCACCCCAGTTCCACTTAACCACTTAATAATAGCTTTTACAAAGGGGTATTTATTTTGAAGATATAACAAGAACAAAGTGCAAATATTTCTCCCAATTCCTTCTCCCCTATGCCACTTTGGTCTCTGGAGGAGTAAGCTCAAAACTTAGTTCTCACTGGTCTCCTCAGGTTCACATCCAAAGGCATCATCTCTATCATTATGAATTCTTGTTATCAACTACCACTGGGCTGAGGTCCCAAAGATCACTCTTCAAGGTTGCTCTTTGCTCCTTGGGGCATGAATGCTGAAATGGTTCCAAACCCACCCCGGAGTCCAACTCCCAGATTCCTATGGTTCAATCTCCTGAGCTTTTGAAATTCTTGAGATTGAAGACTCCATTTTTTTTTCACCTAGAACAGAAAACAATGAAGGACTGACACTTGTTTCTTGGAGTCATGTAGCTTCAGAGAGAGAAAAGGACTGAAGGCCTTTTACAGATGTTCTCTTATCTGATGCTAAGGAGTCACCAAAACCCCCCAAGAGCACATGAGGGAAGACAGTCAATGGTTGATGCTGACAGGCTTTTTTGAATACATGGACAATTCCAGCTATGAAGCCAACTGAAAAAAAAAAAAACCTCTTCTCAACCACATGGACCCAGTTTCACAATGTCTACAGTCTACACAGTCTCTCCAAGGCATTTCTCTTACTCTCCTAGAATTCTCCTCTAAGCAAACTCTCCAGTGTCCTCCTTGTAGAGAAGTCACTTTAGTCCAGCAAGTCGATGCATCCACCATGCTCCCCTTAAAAGTAGTTTTATACTAGACCAGAACCAGAGATTTGATACTTTTAAGGATTTTTGTGTCTTCTGGGATACCTCTTACAAAAGACCCTTGGCTTGTCTGACCTGAGTGGAAACATTCACATGCATTGAGGTTAAGTCATAAGGGCAGTTTTTTGGGGGGTTTTTTGTTTGTTTGTTTTGTTGTTGTTGTTGTTGTTGTTTTTTGACTAGGCAATGGGGTTAAGTGACTTGCCCAGGGTCACACAGCTATTAACTGTGTGTCTGGGGCCGGATTTGAACTCAGGTCCTCCTGAATCCAGAGCCAGTGTTCTATCCACTGTGCCACCTAGCTGCCCCGATAAAGGCAGTTTTTGACTTCTGTAAAGGAAACCAGGAAATTTCCAGTAATAACTCCACATTACATTGTTTCTCCATTGCCTGGCTTCAGGTCCACATCTACTTTTATTAATGCTCTGAACCCCATTCACCCGAATTTCTTCCACATGACAATCTACTATATGATATCACATTATCTGAGTGAAAAAGGACAGTTTAGTTAAATAGAAACTTCAGAGACATCCTTGTTCAACCTATCCTTGAAGAGGCTGCCTGATTATGGCCCCTCTCCTGGAACAGCCTTATGGGGAATGAGGCAGATCTTGTGAGAAGTTCTCCTTACATCCTTATGATAGACAAGCATCAGAGGTGGCTCCTGCCCCATTTCTAAAAGGATAAAAGGTATATCAGGTTCTTCCACAAACCACTGGGCAGCCAGTACCTGCCACTTTTCTTAGCAGTCCTGTACGTCCTAGGAGTGTGAAGTGGACAACAGCATTATTTGCCAACAGACAAAACATGGCTGATGCTTCTCATGTATATTATGTGGTTGTTCCAACCAAGGTTTAATTTAGGGTTGAAATGGAGTGGGATTCTCAAGGAGTTCAGAACCATCATTTTTTCTCCACAATCCAAATTTGCTTACATGCCACACAGAATAGTAGTCCAGTTTCCTACATCATTAAAGTCCTGAAAACAGACTTACATTTTTCAGGGTGAGCACAAGGTGAAATCAAAGAGGATATTTATCTTAATTTGACTTGGAACTAAGATCTTGCTACTGTTTTGTCATTTTTCTGATTTTCCTAGTGTAATGCCTGTTTCAAAAGCCTCTCCTATAGAGGTTATAATTTCTGTTACTGTAGTTTAAGAGACAACTGAAATCTGTGAATATCCGTTTTTAACTGTTATTTTGGAGAGCCTAATAAAGGTAATGTTTTGAGAGAAGCTAAAAATGTTTTCTTGTCATGGCAAGAGAAAAGCTAGAGAAGAGAAAAAAAAAACAAGGTTGGAGAAGACTTTTATCAATAGAATCATTTTATCCTTTTTTTCTGCATAAAGGATGAATTCTTTTTTAAAAAATATTTCATTTTTTTCCAATTATATGTAAAAACAATTTCTAACATTTGTGTTTTTTTAATTTTTAGTTCCATTCTCTCCCTCTCCCCACCCCATCCCCCTTCCTGAAAGGGTAAGCAATTTTATATAGGTTATACGTGTGTAATCATGTAAAAGATATTTCCGTATTAGTCATATTGTGAAAGAAAACAGAAACAAAAAAAAAACCAATCCAAACCCACAAAAAGAAAATAAAGAGGAAAATAGTATGGTTTGGGGGCAGCTAGGTGGTGCAGTGCATAGAGCACCAGCCCTGAAGTCAGGAGGACCTGAGTTCAAATCCAGCCTCAGACCAAACACTTGACACTAGCTCTGTGACCCTGGGCAAGTCACTTAACCCCAATTGCCTAAAAAAAAAAAAACCTAGTATGCTTTGAACTGCATTCAGATTCCAGCAGTTCTTTCTGTGGAGGTGGATAGTATTTTTCATCATGAGTCCTTTGGAATTTTCTCGGATTATTGTATTGCTGAGAATAGCTGAGTCATTCACAGTTGATCATCCTAAGATATTGCTGTTAGAATGTATAATGTTCTCCTGGTTCTGCTCACTTCACTTTGCATCAGTTCATATAAGTCTTTCCAGGTTTTTCTGAAATCATCCTACTCATCACTTCTTATAGCATAATAGTATTCCATGACAATCATATGCCACAACTTGAGGACGAATTCTTATGATGAGACTTGATTATCCTGAATGAAATAAACAGTAAGGAACTATATTTTCAGGAATGAAGTCATCTGCCATTACAATGAGTTTCTACTTGTGATCATTCTCACAAGTATATTATAAATATTATGTTATATATTACAATTACTTCATGTATTATAACATAAATTATTATAAAAATATTAATAATTGTTTATGTTTATTTTGTTCCTTATTTCATTGTTTATGAGCTGTATATTCAGTAACAGTAATATTTATTTAATCCTAGGAAATTAAGGAATTTATTATATAGTGATATATCAGTAACCACTATTTGGAAAGGAAATTTTTCCAGTTTATCAAATTAAATAATATTTGATGCACTGGTAGTGGCTCTAAGTTTAGTTCATTCATTCATAGCTAGTATTTATATAGTGTTTACAAAGCACTTCACATATATTATCATGCTTTACCCCACAATAACCATATGGGGTAGATGCTATTATTATTTCTTTTTTTTTTTGTTAGGCAATAGGGGTAAGTGACTTGCCCAGTCACACAGCTAGTGAATGTTGTGTGTCTGAGGCTGGATTTGAACTCAGGTCCTCCTGACTTCAGGGCTGGTGCTCTATCCACTGCGCCACCTAGCTGCCCCTATTATTATTTCACTTTACAGGTGAGGAAACTGAGGCAGAGAGCTGTTGAATGATTTTTGCCCAGCAACACATTATACATTCTAAATCTGAGGTAAGATTAAGTGATATGTTGAAGCTTAATAATCAATGATGAAACATACAAACATACCCCTAGATCATTTCAAGATGATACGATTAAGCATGGGAACAAGTCAGGTAGGAGGCTGAATGGTGATCTGCAAGGGAGATTGGTGAATCCAGGCCCTTTAAACATTTCTAAACTGGTCATCTAGCCCTTTTGTCCATGGCTTCTTATTCCCAATTCTGCCCAGTTTGTATAAGTAATAAATATACACAATCAGCTCAAACTGACCGGCATGTGCACAAACAACAAGCTAGTGACATCGTAACACTCCTAAAGTGAACACTGGGTAGCAATGGAGCCGTTCAGACCTTGTGGCTTGTTGACATGCCCATACCTCCCCTCCAGCTTTGAGGGACATCGCCTTTTTCTAAATAGGAAGGAAAACTCTTAAGAGCAAGCACTTTTTAAACTTCAATAGTCTATGTCATCATATATCATTAGAGGTAATTAATTAAAAGATCATATAATTAAGTCAGACAGAACAATCATCAGCTGGGACACATCAAGTATTTTAAAAGGCATACTTAAGAACAAAAAGAGCAACCGGGACTCAAAGGAAGCAGCTTGGCAACCTTTGTTGCCTCACTCATACCACAAATGCATGAATGCATTTTCCCATGTGCCTTATGCTAGTGGCTTCCCTCTCTTGATTATTTGAAATTTATCCTGTATGTAAGTTTGTTTGTATGTTGTTATTTACATGCTGCCTCTCCCATTAGATTGTGAGCTCCCTGAGGACAAGCCTTGTCTTTTGCCTTTCTTTGTATCCCTAGTGATTGGCACAGTGCCTGGCACATAGTAGGTACTTAAATGCTTAATGACAGAGTGTCTTGTTCCTCCATACACATATGGACCTGAACTTGCAAATTTTGACCCTAACACATATAGTAGATTACCAAATGTCTATGATCACATATTTATGACATCATATGAACTCTTCCTGAGTTCAAATCTGGCTTCAGACTCTTACTAGCTGTGTGACTGTGGGCAAGTCACTTAACTCTGTCTCAGTTTTCTCATCTGTAAAATGAGCTGGAGAAGGGAATAGCAAATCACTTCAGTATGTTTGCCAAGAAAACGCTATGTGGGGTCACAAAGAGTCAGAGACAACTGAACGATACTGATACATATTGACTTAGAAAGCCAAACATTATCTATGTTCTATTGCATCTATATATTTTGTTAAATATTCCCAATTACATTTTAATCTGGTTCAGGTGGCACCCAGGAGAGAGGCGGCTTTGACACCTCTAGGTAGTGGATGGCAGTACTATAGCAGCATTAAGAAAACCTGTGTTCAAATGTTAGCCTACTTACTAGCTATGTGACCCTGGTCAAGTCATTAAGCAACTCTGAATCCCGTTTTCTTCATCAGTAAAATGAGAATGACCATAGCGCCTACCTCACACCTAATTTAAAACACTATATAAATGTGAATTACTATTAAATAATAAGGAATTATTTCCTTTTATGTTTCTGAGTAGTGAACATTAATCTTTTTCTGAAGTTAATCCCCAAGTTTGGCTTTATTCAAAACCTGAAGGCAGGACTTGGTACTGGGGTTCAAATCAATGCAAGCTGGGGAACTAAGAAACCATGGATATTTGTTTGTTTGTTAAATGGGGCACCTTTGAGCCTTCTGAAATGGGTCTACTGGAGCCTGGGAAGGAAATAAGCTCAGGGAAATGATGGCTCTAGGGAAGAAGGAAAGGCGATGCATTTAGCTCTCCAGGGGATGGGAATGGGAAATCGAGGCTCTGGTGGAACAGTGACTTAGCAGAGCAGCAATCTGTTTCATAGAGGGATAGTGAAGGGGAGGAAAGTGTTTAGAATCCATGGCAGCCCAGGTAGGATGCTAGACCATCATTTTCTTTATATGATGGGTTACCTCCTTTGCCCTGTTTCTAAAAACAGGTGCCCAGTTAAGGGGACAAAGCTTATTAGAAAGAGACTCTGCTTGAGATGGCTACCCTACAACCAAGGATTCCTGATGTGTTGCTACAATACCAAGTGCAATGTTTAGGCAAATATGCGTTTTATTCAATTATTGCAGATAATCAAGCGGAAGGCCTCAAAGTGGGGCAGGCAAGTAATATATTTGCTGAACTGAACGGTATTGAAATGAGTTGAAAGAGTGGATTCCAGCTTGCTGCTTCCTAGGTTTGTGTGACCTTCGGGGGATCCCTTAGCATCCTTGGGATTCCATTCCCTCAACAGTAAAATGACAGAATTTGGGCAGATTGCCTCTGTGTATTCTTCCTGTTCTAACACTATACTCTTCTGATTTGGCTGCCCTTGCTGAATAAATGAACCACGGAACTGTTCTACGTCACATTGTTCTGCACATACTTAACATGAATCCTGGAGGGAAAAAGGCTTCTGATTTTCCATGAATATCTGGAGCAGCTGCTTCCGCTGCCCTTACCTTAATTTCCTCATCTTAAAAATAGAGGAATGCCCACAGCAAAGTTATATCTAAGATTGAAAGGGGCCAATACCCCCTAGGATGCCAAAGGCAAAAGGAAAAATACCAAATTAACCATAGCAAAACTTTTGTGGAAGAAAAAACTGGAAACAAAGGGGAGTATCTATTGATCGAGGGATGGTAGAATAAAATTGTGTTATATGAATGTCAAGGAATATTATTTAGCTGTAAGGAATGATGAATATGAGGCATCAGGAGGTAGGTGGACAAGAATTCAATGCTCACCTATATGCCAGGCACTGTGCTAAACACTTTACAAATATTTGATCTCAGAGAAACATGAGATTTTATAATAACAACAATAATAATAACTAACATTTACATAGCATTTACTGTGTACTAGGCACTATGCTAAGAGCTTTATCATTATTATCTCATTTTATCCTCACAACAACCCTGTGAGGTAGGTACTATTATGATCCCCATTTTACAAATGAGGAAACTGAGACAGAGGTTAAGTGACTTGCCCAGAAACACATAGCTAATAAGTGTCTGAGGCCATATTTGAACTCGTCTTCCTGACTCCAAGCCCTGAATTCTATCCACTGCAACACCTAGCTGCCCCAGATTTGTAGGAATTGATTAAAAGTGGGGAAAAAACAGAGTTAAGAGAATAATACACACAGTGGACACAATAATACAAAGGAAAACCATGCTAAATGGCACCAGAATTCAAGTTGGTGAAATAGCCAATCTTGGTCCCAGAGGACTGCTAAGGGAATATAATACCCTTCTCTAGATAGAGAGGTGGTGGACTATTAGTGCAGAATACTACATAGGCTATCAGACATCGATGACCTGTCAGTTTGTTTCACCTAACTATTCTTCTTTGTTACAAGGAAACACTCCAGGGGCAGAGTGGGAGAGGAATAAGAAAAGGAGGGAGGGATAGAAGGGTAGTGGTACTGGAAAGTGACAATGTCAAAAAAAAATCAATAAATATTTTCAATTAAAAAGTAAACAAAAGATGGAGAAAAAAGCATAGATTTTGGTGAGCATCTTTGGATAGAACATCCAAAGAAATGAGATTGCTCCTCTATTTGAACCCAAAAGTCAGTCCACAAGGAGGATTCTAAAGTCAACACTAATGGACAAATATAAAGTGCTCTAGAAGAACTGGGAAAAGATCAGAGTGCTCTAAGGGGGGAAAAATTCAGTTTGGAAGAGAAGGAAGGGTCCCATTAGTATTATGTATATATCCTCTAATCTTCATAGTAGGAGATTCTGCTGATAGCTGTATAGTCATCCAGGACCAAGAGTGGTTTACTTTGGAAAATACATATGAAGCTTTTACTCATTTCTTTAACACATCTTCCATAAATGACACACATCTCAACAGTGTGCTGGTGAATACTTAACAATCAGATCTCTGAAGAAGGAATGTGCCTAGGATATACTTTTAAATTTCCTCTGCATTATTACTATTTTCTCCATCACTTTCATAAATCTAGATAATCAACAAAACAAAACAAAAAAAAGCCTTGAGTTGGAGCATTTGCTGATTTTCTGAAGGATAAATGCTCGGACTAAAATTTTAACAATCAGCCAATTTGAGCTGGCTCCAGCACACCTCTATACTGTCCAAGTACTTAAGTGGCTTAGTTTTTCCCCAAATCAATGAGTTTATGATAAGCATCTACTATGGGCCAAACATTGTGTCAAGCACTGGGGAAACAAAGACAAAAAAGAAACTGAGCAATTGCCCTCAAGGAGCTTACATTCTGCTGGAAGAAAGAACATGCACACAGATAAGTTTGGAGATTCTATGCGGGAAAGCCATCTCTCTTTACTCCCACACTTTGGGCTCAGAATCGTGTTAGGAGTTAAGGAGATACAAAGAAAGAAGGCACAGGACCTGCCCTTAAGAAGTTCATGTTCTAGGGGCAGCTAGGTGGCTCAGTGGATAGAGTACCAGCCCTGGAGTCAGAAGGACCTGAGTTCAAATTTTGCCTCAGATGCATAATACTTCCTAGCTGTGTAACTCTGGGCAAGTCACTTAACCCCAAATGCCTCACTTGAAAAAAAAAAGTTTACATTCTAAAGTGATAGAAAGAGTAAGTACACTTAACAGAAATAGATGAACAAAGCAAATGTTTTTTAAAAATCTCACTCCTCCCCCCCAAAACTAAAAATTTAAAAAAATTAAAATCTCACTCCCCACACAGCTGTCCATAGATATTAATATAAGTGTTAAGCTTTTGAAAAGAGTGAAGAAAGAAGTAAAAGGGCTCTCTAAAGAGAAAGATTAGAAAGAGGAAAGGGAAATGGAAGAGAAGGGTGGAGAAGTGTTCCAAACAAAAGAAATGTTATATGGGAGAAGTCAGGAAGCAAAGAGTATGTAAAGGGCATGGGGTGTATAACACGCCAAGGAAAGAATGGAAAGCATGATCCCTACATCTTCATCTCACCTCCTCCCAGCATTTGAAAAGGAATATGTGATAGGTTATGGTGACGTGCCCCAAAATACTCCAGGGAAATGTCCAGAATGCCACAACTTCCAAAGGATAGCCAGCAATAAGTACTCCCTCCTCTACCTCCTTCCTCTAAGTTCCACCTTCCATTTGGGAGTTTGTTCAGTGGTCCTCTAGGATAGTCAAGCCTTCTCAGAAAAGACCACTGAGTCATAGATTTAGAGTCAGAAGGGTCCTTGGAGATCATCATTACCAGATCCAGCCTCAGACATTTACTAGCTGTGTGACTGGCAAATCATTAACTTCTATTTAACTCAGTTTTCTTATCTGCAAAATGGGGATTAAAAATAGCACCTATATCCCCAGGGTTGTTGTAAGAGTAAAATGAAATAATATTTGTAAAGTACTTTGCAAATTTTAAACTACCGTTTAATGCTGGAGTAGTAATGTAGTAGTAGTAGTAGTAGTAGTAGTAGCAGCAGCAGCAGCAGCAATGACTGGCATAGTAGTAGTAGTAGCAGTAGCAGTAGTAGTAGTATCTAGTCTAAATCCTGCCATTTTACAGATGAGCAAACTGAAGGATCAAGTGACTCAGACAGGTAGTGATTAGCAGAGTCAGATTCAAACCTTTGTGCTCAATCCAAATCCATGTTCTTTTTCTACTACACGGTGAGAGGTTTAGAGCAAGCCTGCACAACACACAGCCCATGGGTTGCTAGAATTTCAGGTAGCCTGTGAAAAATGTAGAGTTGCCATTGCACACCCTCCTGTTTGTCACGTGATCCATGGCAACCAGCCATCATCAGTCTGTCTCTAGTCTAACCTATCTGCAGCCCCAAGTTTAGCCTATTTTAATTTTGACCTCTACCTATTGCGAAAAGTAGTGCAGATCTGGTTTAGAGCAAGGAAAGGCTAGAGATTGATTAGCAAAGAAGCTTTTGCCCTGGGCTTCGTTGTCTAGGGAAGTCCTGTCACGGTGGAATTGGAAACAAAGTATCCCCAGGGGTTAACACCTGTAGCTCTCAGAACTCTCATTCTTCCCTTCCTAGGCTTTAATTCAGAACCAATTATTCCTTAGATAGTGAATGAAATCTCCTGGACTAGTGTCACACATCAGAAGAGGGCAAGCAGAGGAAAGCTTGCTATATTCCAACCTCACCAGCCTTTGTGTCCTTACTGGCCTGTCTGCCAGGTCCTGAAGCCACAGGGCCCTCCAGCCTTCCTGAAGAATGACAGGGGGTAGGCTAGGAAAGGCAAGGGAGATTAAGATTCCCAGTTTCCATATCAAAGGTGAAAGGTCTCCAAGAACCTGTCTTTCCTTGTTTAGATTCACAGAGCCCACCTCAACAATTCTTGGCCCTTATTTTCATCCTTAATGTCTTTGAACTTGCTAGGATCAGGTGCTGTTTTTCATCATTCTTGGAAAGAAAATGAGCTACATTTTGTTGATTTTTAACATTCAGTGCTATCATGTGTCACTCTTTCCCAGGGTCTTCAGCTCCTAGAAAAGTTTTTTGGAGCACTACTTTGGTAAATGAAAAAATAAAATAAAATAAAATAAAAATCCATTGTTATCCTCTTCTGGGGTGACAGCCTGGTGTTGTGGTCAATTTAATAATAATAATTAGCATTTTAACAGCCGCTTTTACGAGGCTCATCAAAGCCCTTTATGATCATTAACTAATTAAGTCACACCCCTGCCTTGGTGACTGCTGTTATTATTTCCCACTTTATAGATGGGGAAACTGAGGCATAAGTTAAGTGATTTGCCCCAAGGCACAGACAGAGTCACTTTCTGAGCCAAGACTAGGAGTTGCAGGTGCCAGACTCTAGGTTCTGGCCACTAAGCCCCATAGTCATCTTATTTCTAAATAAATGGTTCCTAGGTGGGTGGGTGCGTATATTTCAAAACTGAAGAGATACCTGCTCTTTACAAGGGGTAAGTGAGTCCAATTCTCTCATCAGATCTAGCCTACTCTTCCTGAATAGGCTGCTGGCCACAGTTGAGCTTGGATTCCAGAAGGAATGATTAGCAAACAAAGAATAGGACTGAAGATGGATATTTTCAATGAATTTTACTTCCTAAAGAACAGTTCTTCCCACATGCATTTTCCCTCATGTGATAGGACCAGCATTTCCATGTGATAGGACCTCCTACCCACAACATTGATCTACCTCTTTATTTTTGAACCAAAACCAGATGGTTTTGATGACTGCTAGTGACTGGTTTAGGGTCATACATGGCTTGAGTTCCAGTCTTCTTCACTGTGAGATAAGAATGTTTATCTGTGACTTTTTTCATATTCAGAGGATTTGAATTTGACGGAAGACCTCAACTCCAAATTCAAATTATTGTGGTCATCAAGGGATGGGAATACTCAGGGAAGCCTTATGATTTTTTATGTGACTCTGAAAGCAAATCTAGGAGTTCAACTGATAGGAGGAGAGAGGGCATTTCAAACCTGGGAAACAGCATGAGTCAAAGTGTGGAGATCAGAACAAACATGACATGGGGATCAGTGAGGAGCCATGATTGAAACAGAAACAATAATTTGAACCTCTTGATTCACAATTTAGCTCTCGTTTGGGTTGGAGAACTCTCCTTTAAGAGGCAGCTGCGGTATAAGGCATAGAACACATTACTTGGAATGAGGAAGACATATTTTCATGTCTTGTGTCTGGTGTTTGTGTGATGCTGGGCAAGTCACTATATCACTTCGATAACCCCCTAAGATTATGTTATCGATGGATCATAGGATCATAGGATTAAAGCAGGCAGGGACTTCAGAGGTCATCGAGTTCAGTTCTCTTATTTTATAGACAAGAAATTGGGTTCTTCAGTTGGCTAATCACTCTGTCATGCTGCTTCTTATACATTTAATGTTATCCTCCTCTAATGTCTTACTTAGATGGTCCATTGTGGTAGCAAGGCAGCTCTGGGCTCTCAAAGGCTTTGCCAATGGAGCTCAGTGCCTTCCATATTGTTGTTCAGTCATTCAGTATGTCCAACTCTTTGTGACTTTAAGGACCATGCTGTCCATGGGATTTTCTTAGCAAAAATACTGGTGTAGTTTACCATTACCTTCTCCAGTGGATAAAGGCAAACAGAAGTTAAGTGACTAGGGGTCACTCAGTTAATAAGTATCTGAGGTCACATTTGAACTCAGGTCTTCTGACTCGAAGCCCAGCACTTTATCCACTGAGCCATCTAGCTGCTTCTCCTGGCACATAATAGGCACTTGATAAATGTTATTTGAATTGAATTCATAGATTCTACCAAGCTGAAAAGGCTGATACAGCAGCCCTGTTGACAGTGTTAGGAAAGGTTCATTACCTTGATGTTGGTCAACAAAAGATGATTCTTTTCCTGCCATGACAACTCATGAAACATCTGCTAAGGCATGGAGGGGATACAATCTGTTTCAGAGGATATATGAAATTATAGCTATTTGAAGTTCAGCACCCTACTCACAGTCAAAGGACAAACATTTCTATTTACATCTCCCCCAGAGGATAGAGCAAAAAATCAAATTAGACGTTCATCAATATGGTTACTGTAATCTCAGAGGAGAGGAAAAGCTCTGCAGCAAAGTTAGTGTTACTCTATTGGGTCAGAGTTTAACTTTCCCCCCCCCCAGCTGAATATCAAGAGGAAATAAAATAATAACTATTAAACTGCCAATCCAATTCTCTTGTTGAGTGGAGGTGAAAGATGACCATACTTGAGCAAAGAACTTAGTTTAGCTTTCTCATGAAGCTGAACACTAGGAATGAAACAATGAAATGTCTTTAGATTAAGAAGTCTGGGCATTTTGAAGAATTCTGTTTAATGCACTCTCCAACCATGATTCCAGAGGACTGGTGATGAAGAATGCCTGCTACCTCCTGACAGAGAAGTGATGGACTCAGGGTGCAGAATGATACAAACATCGTTAGACACAGCCAATGTGGAAATGTGTTTTTGCTTGGCTATACATATTTGTCACAATGAAGAAAAAAAGGAGAACAGGGGAGGGGGGGAGGGGGGAGGGGAGGGTATGAAAAGTCATTCCACCAGACTTGAATCTATTCCCAGTCCTTTCACTCCACACTCAACACTCTCAGTGACATTTTCTGCTCTATATCTTGTTAAGCTACCCCTGACTGAATTCAGCTCTCCCACCTGCTGGGGCAGCCTATGGTGGCTTTAAGGGGCACGGCTGATGCCAAAAAGAGGCAGAAATCAGGCATGATGCTGAGTAGGCATCCAAGGTCCAACTCAAACTGGAACTCAGAGATCCATAATCACTCTTGGGCATCAGATTTAGGCTATAACAGAGGGTCACTGAGCATTCACCTCAAAACATATGGTACAAACTGCATGCTTTATACTTTTAAAATAGTCTAGAACAGGATGATGTAAATTAGTCTTGTAAAGAAAAATGTTTAACGGTTATTCCCACACACACACTCCCAACACACATACACATATACACACTCCTCCACGCTATTTGAATGACAAACTTAGAATCTGCTGCTCTCTCTCATTTCTGAAAACACCACAAGGGGCCCATTCCAATGCTTCCTGACCCAACGATGAAAAGATTTCAGTTCACCTTGAGGAAGAATGTAGAAGAAAAAAGGTTATATCATATTAGGGCAACTTTCTTACTCTGAGATGTGAGCATCCTTCTCCAAAAGGAAGCCCATAACTTTGAATAATTTATGGGTTTGCGTGTCTCCAGTCCCCCACCTAGACTGTAACTTGGCCAGTACAAATTCATTGTACCTAAAAAGAAATTGAGCACTGTAACAAGAACAGATTCTATCGAGTCACATCAGCTTGGTATGTTCTGAGGTCTGTGGGAAACGACTCCACACAAAAATACTTCAAACAGCTTGATTTAGCCTAATGACCTAGCATCACAACAGCAATACATTTTCAGACAGCCAATGTAGAAATTTATTTTGCTTAACTATGAATATTTGTTACAAGGATTTTTGTTTTTCTTTTTTTTTCCTCCAGCAGGGTGAGGGATGAAAGGGAGGGAAAAATAGATTTGTTCATTAAAAGACAATTTACTCTTAAAAAGTAAGCCAGTATATTTTCCCAAGGTCCTGCACCTAGTAAATATCAGAGACAGGATTTGAATTAAGTCTTCCAGACTCCAAGTATAGCACTCTATCCACTATACCACACCCTTTCAAAGGAGAGCTAGCCCTCTGAAAGGTCTATTATTGTGAACATTGGTAGAAAGACTATTAATGGATCCTAATGACTCCTGAGAGAATCTGGAACCATAAGGTCCCACCACAGAGCCCAGTGAGACACAGAACTTGGAAGCCCCACTCAAGAAACCTATTCATGCCATTTCTAGATGACCTTGTAAAACCTCTATGGTTTTCTTCCCATCAGAGATTATGTCTTCCTGATTAATTCCATTGTCTCAGTACCCTAGTTACCATTCAAGGCCAGAAGGAGAGAAAAGGATAGGAAGTGTAGGAGCATGTTGTGTATTTTCTTTCACATCTGGGGTACTCCAGAAAACAAGCCTAGGGCAGCCAAAGATATTGACACTGAGATGCTGATGCTCCAAGGCTGCCACTCAAACCAACACTTCTTGTCTTAACTTTGATTCCTTTCAAGCCACACCTAAATATGAAGAACACATTATCTCACCCAGATCAGAGTTTCGGGGAATTGTCAGCATTTTGCTTTGTTGGCTCAGATGGCAGGGTGCAGGAGAGAGAACCTTATTATTATTGTTGTTGTTATTCTTAATCATCAAGATTATTATATGTATAGGGCCCAAGTGCATGATCAGCATGGGCTTAAAACACACAGGAAGACATGGTGTCTACCCCAAGGTCATTCTCAGGGAGTTCCAACTTGGCCTCCTCTTCTGGAACATCAGCTATGGTAGTTAAGATAAGTACTGGCTGCCCCTGGCTGGCACCTCTTCCCATATTTGATCCACACTTAAGAGATCTGATTCCCTTCTAATATAAGTTCTCTTTGATGTCTCAGATCCCACTTGGGATAAGGATGAGTCCTTGAACATTAGTAGTTTTTATCTTGCTCTGAGCATCTAGCAATAGAACCTCACACATCTTTGGGCTTTCCTTAGGTTCCTCAGACTCGTCTTTGATCAGAATTCTTTGGGTGACCTGAGGCTCTCCTTCCTTCTATCTTATCCAGGCTTTGAGTCCCAGAACCTTCATCGTGCTAAATAATAGTGAACAAGTTTAACAATTATTATCTTTTAATAAAACTCAATAACTCCATTTCTACCTTTTATGTGAGTGGAGAGAGAGAGAAAAAGAGAGACAGAGAGAGAGAATTAAATGCATTTTTTTATTTTTAAGTGACCAAATCTTGTAGAATATTGTATTATACCGTCAGACTTCTTTGGAGTGTTGATTCATTTTGCTGAACTGTTTTTTTGCATTTTTTATTACAAAAAATGAATAACTCACTGGGTAGGGGATGGTAATTACATTTAGAATCAAAGGTGATACAAAAACAAGATGTCGGTAAAAATTAAAAAATAAAAAGGAACAAATCTGATACTGCAAAATCCCAGCGTTGGCAGGTTTGTGAGATCTGCAGCTCTTTCCTCTCTTATCCACCTTCCATCCCCTCCCCCGTGCGCTCCTTTTTCAAAGTGGTCTCTAAATCATTTTGCACCTCCTCTCACTCCCACATTAGGCTGTCTGAGTAAGAACAGGTTTTAGGCAAATCTGAAAGTGTGCTATTCGTGTCTGATTTCAAAGAACAAGGGTTGGAAGCTTTGGGACTTGACGTGGAAGAGTCAATATTCAGTATCTGATATTTGTAAGGAAACTAGCTTGGATGTCTGCAACATCCCCTTTCGCAAGTTTAGGTAAAAGATTCTCCAGGTTGATGGTCTCATAGCGTAAACCTATGCTGTAAATAGGCCCAGAAGTTAGACTCCTAAACCATCAGTTTACTCTCTAAATCCCTGACAGGGATTACGGTATGCTGGACAGAGTTCATCTGAATAGAGGGAACCTGGGCACAACTTCCCACCCTACCCCCATCTCTGTCACTTACTAGTTTCGTGACCTTGAGCAGGTCACTTTACCTCTGGACCTCCGCTGCACGAGAGGGCCTTTAAGGAGGGAGCAACGTGCTGGAAAAGAATCTCTGCTCCGCCCTTCGAGGTCTCTGACCCTCCAAATTAAAGGCAGCCTCAAAGTCCTGAGAAACCCTGGAGAAGAGCCTCAAAGCAACCTTCTTCCCCACTCCTCGCCCCAACAAAGACCTGTTCCTGACAACCTTCAAAAGCAACTCCCAGCAACCAGCCCATTCCAGCTCCCCCTCCACCTCCACATCTCCTTGTTCCCCTAGGGCAGGTAGCAAGCTGGAGATGTCAACTGCGGTCCCTCTTCCCAGGGAAGGGAGGGAGACTACCGCGGCAGCAGGTGTCTCTGCCTCACCCTTTCTCCTCGGGGCAGGAGGCAGGAGGCAGGTGCCTCCTGCCCCTCCCTCTTTCCTCCGAGTGGGCGGCAAGGGAGGTGTCTCAGCCCCTCCCTTTAGCCCCGGGGCTAGTGGCAGTGGGAAGTACCTCAGATTCCAACTCTTCTTTCTCGGAGCAAGAGTATGAAGCACATATCCCAAACCACACCCTTCTCCTTTTCCCACTTCTCCCGTCCTAATGGGGTCATCCTTCACCTTCTCCAAAGATACTTTGGAGATGTCCCTGGAGTGGGCAAATTGTTGACAGTAACAAATACTTAGGCAGAATCTACTAAGAATAAAGCATAAAATAGCCATGCTAGACCATGACCAGCTAGGGAAAATCCTGAAAATACTTAGGAACCAATAAATAAACCCTAAAAAAGACTTAGGTCCAGAGTGAAAGATACAAGAATGGAGCAGTCTGATTTCAAGTTTCTTTTTTCTGCACCTGTTTATTCTTAAATACGTTCATTTATTTATTCAAAACTTGCTTGACCAGCGATTAACACAGTACACGGCATATAGCTCAATAAATGTTAGTTGGCTGACTGATTAATCACCTTATGGCATTGTGCTAGACTAGATATATTCTCTGCCCTGGAGGAGTTTGAAATCTAACTGAAAGCCTTATGCCCCACTTGAAAGCACTGCGGTGGAATGCACGATGGACCTGGAGTCCAAGGACCTGATTTCTAAGCCTCAAAGTAAGTATAACTTACTCTTTGTGGAATCTTGGACAAATCATTTCACTAAAGCTGTTTCCTCATTTGTAATTCAGAGATAATACTACTACCAGCCTGAGTTATTTTGAGGAAAACACTTTGTAAAATGTGAGCTATTATTGTTGGTGGTAGATTTACAACCTACCTTAGCATTGATAACATCTAGAAATCCAGTGACACAAGACCTTGTGAAGACTTACCTCTCTCCTGTCAGTGGCTCCAGTGGGGGAAAGAAAGGAAAGGGACAAGGAATACAATTTTCTAAGGATATCATGGTTTCTATATTGAGGGCAGAGATCAACTATTCTCCATTAATACTAAATACAAGGCAAGTGGATAGCTTTAAGACTATGATAGATATAATTAGAAAGGGGTATTCCAAATAACTACAAAGTGCATAAAATATTCAGGAATCAGTTCTACCAATGAACACAAAATATTTGTATAAACGCAGTTACAAAGTTTTCCTTAAAGAAATAAAAAAAATAGACTAAAAAAGCTGGAAGAATATTCAGTGTTCATGGCTAGACTGGGCCCATATAATAAATATGACAATACTACCAAAGTTTAATTTACTCTTTTAATGCTATAACAATAAAATTATCAAAGGGATATTTTATATAATTTGATGAAACAATTACAAAATTTATTTGGAAATGTGACTGATCTAGCATATCAAGAGAAGTTATCAAAAGAGATATGGATAAAGAGAAAATAGTGCTTTCAGACCTCAAACTATATTATAAAGTAGCAGTCATCAAAATCATCTGCTATTGGTTCAAAAATAAAGAGGTAGGTCAATGCAACAGACTAGGCAGTGGTGAATAACAAACAATGGAACCCAATAACCTACTGTTCCATAAACTGGAAAACATAAATTACTTGGGGAAGAACTCCCTATTTGATAAAGATAGCTGGGAAAACTGGAAAACAGTCTGGAAGAAATTAAACTTAGATGAACACCTTACACCATATTTTACAATGCATTCTAAATGAATATGTGACCTTAATATTAAAGATCATACCATAAAAAAATCAGAAAAGAAGCAGATGATATACCTCTCATAGCTTTGGGTAGGAAATGTATTCTTTTTGTTTTTGTGAGGCAATTGGGGTTAAGTGACTTGCCCAGGGTCACACAGCTAGTGAATGTTAAGTGTCTGAGGCCAGATTTAAACTCAGATCCTCCTGACTCCAAGGCTGGAGCTCTATTCACTATGCCACCTAGCTGCCCAGGAAATGTATTCTTAACCAAACAAAGGACATAGGAACTTACAGAAGATAAAATATGTAATTTTATTATATGAAACTGAAAAGCTTCTATACAAACAAAATTAATGTACCTAGAATAAGAATGAAAGTAGTCAAATGGGGAAAAAAATCTTCACAGTAAATTTCTCTGGTAAAGGTTTTGTGTCCAAGATATATAAACAATTAATGTATGTCTCTATATGTGTATATATGTGTGTGTGTGTGTGTGTGACCAAAAGCTATTCCTCAATAACTAAAAATATGAACAAATAGTTTTTATATGAATAAAGGATGTGAACAGTTTTTAAAGAATTGCAAACTATTAACACCTATATGAAAGAATTCTCCCAATAACTAATAAAGAAATAAATCAAAACAAGCTCGATATTTCACCTCACACCTGGAAAATTGGCAAAGATAAAAAAAAAAAGAAAGAAATAGTCAATGTTGAAAGCATTGTGGGACGATAGGCACATAGATGAATTTTTGATGGAGCTATAAATCAGTACAACCATTTTGGAAAGCAATTTCAAACTATACAAGTAAAGTGTCCATATCCATGGACCCAGAGATTCTATTTCTAAACTTGTATCCCAGGGAGGCTGGGATGGGGATACAATTGGGATACAATTCTTCTTACTTAAGAAGAAAGTCCCCATATACACAAAAAATATTTGTAGCAACACTTTTTGTGATATCAGAGGATTGGAAACAAAGTCGATGCCCATCATACAGGGAATGACTAAAAGAATTATGTGAATGAAACTGCTGTGCTATAAGAAATGACAGATGTGATGAATACAGGAAATTATGGAAAGATCTACTTGAATTGATGCAAGGTAAAGTAAGCAAAGCCAAGAAAACCATACAGCATGACTACAGCAATGTAAATGAAAAAATCAAAAGTCCATTTTCAAAATTATAAAGGAGAAGCATGGCTCAAAGGAAGAGATATGAAGAGAAAAACCTCCACCTCAATGCTTTGAAGAGGTGATAGGTCCACAATTATTGTGTATTGCTCATATTTTCAGACTTTTTTGATGTATTGATCAGTTATGCTGATTTTTTTCTTGCCTTTCTATTTTGTCTTAAAAATTTCTTGTCTTAAAAACTCCTATTTGTTATATGGGATGGTTTTCTAGGAGGGGTAAGAGATACTAGGGGGAAATTATGGCATTTTTTTAAAAGACGTGAATCAAAGCTTCTTTTTAAGAATAGGATAGACACCCATGTCTCCTCCAGAGTGGTTTCATTTTTTTCCTAATATTTTGTGCAGTTTTTTTTTCTTAGAAAGGAGATTGGAATAAATGATCTGTGTATGCTTCTTATATTTCTACCATTCTATGAGACACATTTGAAGATTGTCCTGGTTCCCTAGAAATGGCTACAATTTGCAACTGGCTTCATGTCTCAGTTAATTCTGGGCCACCTAGAAGAATCCTAAATGGACTGACATGATAATTGGTCCATAAAAATATTCATTTATAATTCCACTTGTGAAAGGACCAGTCCCTCATACCATAATGACTTCCTATATTTAGAAAAGATGTTTTCAAGACTGGAAAACAAAACACATGAAGACAGTAAGTCAGGCAATTAATGTTCTAAATAGGAGTTCTTAGCTTGGGGTCTGGGAACTTTTTTTTTAAATCTTGATAACTGTATTTCAATATAATTTTTACCTTTGTAATGCTATGTATCTTATGTATTTAAAAATAGCATTCTGGGAAGTTATCCATAGGGTTCGCTAAGCTTCAAAAGAGGTCTATGACACAAAAAAGGTTAAGAACCCCTATTATAGAGGTTCAAAAATGGACTCCAGGAAGTGAATTCTGTTAGAAGGAAATATTTCATTCTATCTATGATAATGCTGGCTTCCTCTGCTGGTGTGCTACTTCCAAGTCTTTCTCTCCATCTCTTTGAAGGATCTTCTATCTATATGTCTCTTCATTCAAGTCTCTAGAACTAACTCCCTAAGCCCCTTACTGCAGGTAGACACACTGCCTCAGCACTGTCTCCACCAATAGAGAGAATTACATTACCTTTCACATATTCAGTAGTAAAACACACCAGGCTTCAATAGAAGCCCAGTTATATTTGTTACAGAGCATGACTTTCTAGGTAGGTAAGGTGAGAAGGGCCTATATAAAAATGAAGGTTATATTAAAAACAAAAGGTATAAATAACAACTTAAAAAATAAAGTGGCCAGTCAGAAGGTTGAGCCTCTTTGTCCTTTATTTTAATCTGTGTAACTCAGGTGCCTCGGGAGCCCAGGAAATGATAGTACCTCATCCCTCCTCACAAATACCATATGAGGTCAGTTGGAGATAAAATAAGTCCCATTTTCTAGAAGGAAAAATTAAGGGAAGAACTTAAAATCTCAACCAGCATAGTGGGAGCCTACTTACAGATCTATTTATAGAATCACAGAGCTGGAAATTACCTTAAAGATCATCAAGTCTAGAACAAAAATCTTTCTTTTGGGGTAATCATGGATAGATTTCCAAGGTCTGTGAACTTAAAAAAACCCATCAAGAACAAATGTTAGAAAAAGTAATCAAGTCATTCTATCCTGACCAACTTGCCTTGACATAAGACCCTTAAATTGAATTATATTCATTGATGGCAGCTACATGTTGTCTTTAAGTGGACATCCTTGCTAGAAAGATGGAAATGCCTTTAATTTTACAACTCCCAGGTTGGGTCATTCTAGGGTAAAACCCTCAAAACAAAACATCCGTAGTTGACTTTCCTTAAAGTATCACAATAAAACAATTCTATATTTTTTCCAAAAAAATGTTATGTTTTTGCTTCTCTCCTTTCCCCATAGAGGTCCTCGGACTAGTTCTCACTGGACTGGAATGATATCAATGTCCCAGTTTTCTCTCTAGGACTATCCTGAGCTCTCTGGCTTTCTCTCTGTGCATCTGGACGCGATCGGTTACCAGTCCCTGAACAACGTGTTAGGCAACAGAAAGCTAGGAGCAATGCCTCCTTCACTCATGCCCCACCAGCCTGCACCACTGGACCCTGTCAGCAATATCATCCTTAGGTGGAAAAAAACAACAATCCTGAAAGCCCTCAGCAAATGGGCCTGACCCAGGAGAACAACTCCCTACACCAACTCTGCCTGACCCCCCCTCTTCATCCTGGGTGAGACATGCTGGAGGAGGATGGGCTACTCCACCTACTGACAAATAGGAAAGCATCACCCTGGGGCATTAGGTGCTTCTAAATGGTTCTTTCCATTCAGGGGGTAAAAAGACTGGGGGATGAGTCCAAGAGAAGAATTTTCCGCTGTCCTACTAGTCATCAGAAGATCTGGCTCTTGGTCAGGAAGAACCAACATAGGGAAGACTGAGCTGAGGTATTACAGGCCTACAGCAAATTAATAAGCTCAGCTCCGCCCCCGTTCCACACTCACCTTCAGCAGCTGTCTGTACCATGAGAATGAAATCTTCCCTCCCCTGTTGTATGAATTCAAATGTGTGACCATTTGTGTATAGTTTTGTGAAAAGAAGAATGATAAAAGTAATCATTCACATCTATAAGGTGCTTTACAACTCTGTGATGTAGGTAGCAATACCTTGCATCTAATATATAATGAAGGCAGCAGGCAGCACTGAAGTAGGTTAAGAAACATAGGGAAAGCCCCCTGTCAAAATATCACTACCTTTTCAAGTGCCAAAATATCCGAAATTCAAGCATTCAGGATTCATTCCTTTGGACAGAACACTAACCTCTCCTTGTATCTCTTTTTAAAAATATTCCCAGAGGGGTAATAACATCAATAGCTAGCATTTCAATAGAAGTTTTCAAAGTACTCTGTAACCATTATCTTGTTTAATCTTCACTACAACCCAGTGAATTAGGCAGTGCAGGTATAATGGGCCCCATTTTACAGATAGGGAAATTGAGGCAGGAGGAAGCCATGTAACTTTCAGAGGAATATACAGCTAGGAGGTAGCAAAACCAGGATTTGAATCTAGTTCTTCTGACACAACAGTTTGTACCAGGTCTGCTATAGGGTAGGTTGCCACTAATTTCCAAACTGTTTTCCTCAGTGATAGAAGGAACTGACAATATGAAACACCAGACACCTGTCTATGAATATTGGGTGGAAAGTAAAATCAGGAGTTAGGGAAAGGGTACAAACTTTGCTTACTTCATAATTTTCCTTAGGGCCAGCCCTAATAACAAGCAATGGGTATAATTGGGACTTGGATAAACAAGAGATGTCCTTGTCTCTTTGAAGACAGAAATTTAGGCTGATGACTCCTTTTATGGAGAAAACAGAAGGATGAAGAGAAAAGGGCTAAAAGGTATGGCTAATTCTCTCCTCCTCCCTCTCCCCAAAAATGAGAAAGAGAACAAAAGGAAAGCCAGAGGAAATCACAAACAAGCAGGACAGCTTTGCAAGTTACATGTTGAACTTATTACTTATTTTAAAAGAAAAGCAACTCTATATAATAGTCAATGGTTAATATTCACATCTATTCTACTTACATAAAAGGACATCTTCATTATATTTGGGATTTGTTCAGAATTTTAAAAAAAAAAGAAAAGAAACAACAGGATTGGAGGGGATCATGAGAAGAACTTAGTTCGGAAATGAAATAGACACTAAGAAGAAGAAGGGAAGGGAAAAAATTTGCTTAGCACCTACTATGTGCCAGGCACAGTGCCATTTACTCAACAAATAGTATCTCATTTTATACTTACAACCTTGGGAAGTAGGTACCCTATTCCCACTTTACAGTTGGAGAAACTGAGGCAAACAGTTTAATGACTTGCCCATGGTCACATAGTGTTTGAGATCACATTTGAACTCAGGTCTTACTGAATCCAGGCCCAACAATTTATCCAGTATATCATCTAACTTCCTCTAGAAGGACTATGTTGGGGCAGATAGGTGGTGCGGTGGATAGAGCTCTGGCCTTGGAGTCAGGAGGACCTGAGTTCAAATCCAGCCTCAGACACTTGACGCTTACTAGCTTGTGTGGTCCTGGGCAAGTCACTAGACCCCAGTTGCCTCACAAAAAAAAAAAATAGGACTATGTTAAATGACCAAGGAAGAAGGTTAGTCTTAAAATTGACTGAAAGGGAAAATACATATTTGTCATGAATCTAGATAAATAGATTATGAACCAAAAACAGACTCAACCTGGAAGGTTGGGCAGAGGTATACAGATTAGCAGAAATCTTCACCATGGTTTGCAAAATTGGAGAAGACTCTGTGCTTATCCTATATATGTGAAATGATTGTACTTCTAAGTAGATTGTACCCATCTCAGTCCTAGTGTCTTAATAAAGTATATATAGTTACACTGAAGGAGACATGTTAAGTGTGTTACTTGCTAGCAGAGAGAGCGCCAGGAACCTGGGGGACCTTGTAAAAATCCCTTAACCTCTCTAGGCCTCAGCCTAAATACTTATCTGTGAAATGAGGGGATTGAATTAAATGGCCTCTGACTGGGGTGGTCTGAGGCCACAGGCACAAGATAGAGATGGAATTCCCAGCCTTCCACTGGAGCCTGAACTAGAAGGCCAATCAGCTACTGAGCTTGGACCCCTGCGAAAGTCCTGACCCCCACCCTGGCAATAGACCTAACCTGTGACAGAGTCCACACTTGTGACCCCTTCTGTACTGCCCAGGAAAAAAAAAAAAAGGAGGGGAGGGGGATTAACTTCTCTGCCAGCATGAAATTGCAGAGGGAACACTGGAGTTGGAGTGAGAGAAACTGGGTTTGAATCCCCGCTCTGGCACTGAACTTTTCTGGGATTGATTTTTCCTCTTCTGTAACATCAAAGAATTGGAATAGATCATCTCTCAGGTTCCTTCCATCTTAAATCATGCAATCACAAAGGCCTTTTGGAAAAGATGGGAGAGAGGAGGGGAACCTGGGAGATAGTGTAAATGAGTTATTTGCACTCAGGAATAAAATGGCTTAGCAGCTGAGCTCTCTGAGGCTCCTTTTTAAATACCCAAGGACAGAGCTGACATCCAAGAACGTTGTTCTCTCGGGACTCAGCCGGCACCCAGAGTCCACCTGATTAGCATGGGGCCTTTCTGAGAAACGCGAGTAGAGAGAGGAAGTGGAAAAGGAGGCCAGCATTCTACAGTTGGGGCTGAACACACCTAGACGGAGCTCAACCTGAGGGAGGGCTGGGTACTGGCAGCGTAGGAGGACTTCCACCGAGCACTCGGGGCAAATTCCCCTAATACCAAGCCACTAGTCAGAGTTTCCAGGGCAAAAGACCACTTCTGCTCCCTCCCCCATCTCTAAAAAGGCCAAGAGTACAGGTCCTATCTCAGGACATTGGGTAAATGTCCAAGTTATCCTCTGAGATTGGTGCGACCCAGGACACTGGATAAAAAGCCCAGGGTGAGGAGATCTCTGTGCATTACCCATTGAGTAATTTGCCAAGCTGATACAAAAGAATATCCATTCATTGTTTTTCCATACTTCTTTATTTTTCAGTAGAGAGTGAAGGCACTTTTTTACAATAGAACTGTAGGTATGGACCTAGTGAGGGGAAAAATACTGTACTTGGAGTCAGAGCCATGAGTTCAAATCCTGACTCAGCCACTGTAGCACTTTAAATCATTTGCTTAAGTTCTCTTGGCCTCAGTTTCCTCATTTGTAAAACAGGGATAATAATATTAATATTAGCCAGCTCACAGACTTCTGAAGAAAGTATTTTACAAACTGTAAAGTGCTACATAAATCTAAACTATTATTAAATCCTATATTGCGTATTTTATTATATTCACACTTGCACATCACAGCAAAGCCATAAAATGTATTTGGCCTCTCCTTTTGCAGAAAGCTGTCCTTCATTCCTAGGCTGATTAAACATCACCTATTAAAGGAACCATAAAGAACTCAGACAGCCTGCTCTGAAATACAGGAAAGAGAAAAACAAACAATGGGCCAGATTTTCCTCTGTCTCTTGGGAGCCCCACTCTCTCATCTTTCAGAGAAGAAAATATCATGGAATAAGAACTTGGCACAGTCCTTCAAGTGTGGCGCTACAGGCAGTCAGGAAAAGTGGTTAGAGGAAAGAGAGATGTCTAGAGTATAACTCAGGCCTGTAATTTGTCTACTCCTACTCCCACAATAAGCAAGGAAGAAATGCAAAGTGACTCCTTTACTTCTAAACTCCTGTAATAATTATTACCTGCTCCACTCATTTGGCATGGAGCCATTCCTTTACTGCCATACTTCATCAGAATGCTTCTCCCTTTTGACCTTCTGCAATGCCAATACATGAGTTGGGTTTTTACAACCAGGCTATGGAGTGAGTATTGCTGGAGAAAGTTTCAAAAATAGGTCACCGTAAGAACTCTGATCAATGCAATGACTAACCGTGATTCCAGAGGACCGATGCTACCCACCTCCTGTCAGAAAGATGCAGAATAAGACATATTTTTGGACATTGCTAATGTGGGAGTTTGTTTTGTGTGACTATTCTTATTTGATATAATAGTTTTGTTTTTCTCTTTGCCTATGGAAAGGGGTGGGAAGGAGAGAAAATGAATGCTCATTAATTGAAAACAAAATAAATTTTAAGTAGATTCATCACCAAGTCATACCAATGATCAGCTGTATCCACTGTGCTGCTACTAGTCCTTTTATTTATCTCTGGTTGACTTTTTATTCCTTTACACACAATTTCAGAACTTTTCCACATTCCTGAAACCCCTAATCCCACCTCTGTTTCTTTGAATCTCAGTGCATCCTATTTTGCTAAGATGAGTCTTCTTAGAGTTCTCTCAACTTTGTTTCTCTCCATTTCAAGGTATTTTGATCAGCACACCCTCCTCCTACCTTAAAATTGATCTGATTTCACCCATTCTCTCCTCCTCTCTTCCTGTTTCAGAGGAAGAGGGGTTCATCATCCTTGCCAAGACTCACACCTCTCCCTGTGTCCATAATCTCATCCCCTTCCACCTTCTCCAGGACCTTGTTCCAGCAATCATCCCTGCCTTCTCTTGTACTTTCAATCTCTCTCCCTGGGCTCCTTCTCCTTTGTCTGCAATCATACTCAAGTTTCCTCCTTCCTCAAAAACATTCTTTCTATGCAATCTAGCTATCATCCTAACTCTCTTTCCTTCTTTTCACCAACAAACTTCTCAAAAAAAGTAGTCTATGTGTCTCCACTTCTTCACTAGCCATTCATTTCCACATTATAGTCTCATGATTTAGTTTCCATTAGCCCCAGTAAGCTAAAATTGTTCTTTTGAGGGTCACCAATGGCTTCCTAATGACTAGATCCAAAGGCCTTTTTTTTTTAGCCCTCCTCACCAACAATCTTTCTGTAGCATTTAATACTGATAACCAGTCCCTCCTTCCTTCTCAGAACACTCCCCTTCCTTGTTTTTCATAGCACTATACTAATTCTCCTCCAACCTCTTTGCCCTACTCCTTTTCCACCATTAGTGGCTCCTCCTCATTCTATGCTACAGATCTCAGCCATAACCAAAGCTCTGTTCTCAATCTTCTCTTTTTTCTCGTCACACTTTCCTTCGGCAGACATTCACTTCTGAAACTGTAATGATCACCTCTTTGCATATCATCCCCAAATCTCTGTCTCCTGCAACAAGCCTTCTCCAAAACCCTAAGTCCCATCATTCCAAATACCTAGTGAATATTTCCAGTTGGACTAATTTCTCAGACTCAACAATCTAAAATTAAACTCATTATCTTCTTCCCAAAGTATGCCTCTGATCTGACTTCTCTCTTTCTGTTAATGGTACCTCCATTTTCCAATCATTCAGATTCAAAACATCAATTCGATCATTATCTTCTCTTTCTACTTCTTGCCCTATCCATTCCTAGTTTTCATATGGCATGATCTCCAGTCCTCTCACTATCCAAGTTGCCCTTATCTGGAAACTCCAGATTTTTGATATCTTCTCTAAAGTGTGGTACCCAGAACTGAACACAATATTACAGATGTGGTCTAAACATAGCACAGTACAGAACTATCATCTGCATAGTGCTTGGCACCACACCTTTTCTAATGCAGTATACAATTGATTTGGATTTTGCAGGCTATGATGGCACACTATTCACTTAAACTGGACATGAAGTCCAATCAAAAGACTGGTCTTTTTTCAAGAAAATATCTCTTTCCTCCTGTAACTGTGAAGTTAATTTTTTTTATATATACAACTTATATATGACCAAGTATATGACTTCACACTTACCTACCTCAAATTTCATCTAATTATATTTAGGCCATAATTGCACAGCCATAATTTGGATCCTGACTTTGTCATCCAACATATTAGGTATTCCTCTGAACTTCCTTCCATTTGCATAGTTCGTAAGTATGCCATCTATGGCTTCATCCAAGTCATTGATTTAAAAAAAAAAACATTAAAAAGCACAGGGTCAAGGACACATTACTGGGCACTCTTCTCTACTTGATCTTAGTGTGTCAAAAAGTCATGAAATGATAAGAGCACTCGTCTTCAAGGTAACATCAATCCATTCATTAATGACCATTCTTTAAATCCAGTCATTCATCGATTTCCAAATCTACTCAAGTATAATATTCCCTGATCTACATCTCACTATTTTATCCACAAAGATATCATGAGATACTTTTTTCAAATGCTTTGCAGGAACCCAGGAATACTGTGTCTACAATATCTCCCAGATTTACCAGACTAAACTAACCCTGTCAGTAAAGAAAATGAGGCTATTCTGGCATGACCTGTTCTTCAGGAAGCCATGCTTGCTCTAAGTGATCACTGCTTCCCTTTCTAAATGTTCACACACTATCCTATTAATAAAACATTTTAGAATTTTTGCCAGGAATGAAAGTCAAGCTCATTAACCTAATTTGTAGAATCTACTCTCTTCCCTTTTTTGGAAAATTGAGAGGACATTTGCCCTTCTCCATTCTTGTAGAATCTTGCAGGTATCGCTGACAAGAACTCATACCTGCCATATCTGCAATCATATCTGCCAATTCTTTCAGGAACTCTGAGAGCAAATCATCTGGGCCTGATAACTTGAATGCAGGACAGTGAATTACTCTCTCACCATCTCCTCTATGATCTTGGGTTTCAATTCCCTTTTAATCATTTTCCTTTTATCCTTCCCCGTCCAAAGAATGAGGAAATAAAAACAAGATGAGTTGGTTTTGTTTTCCCTCTGTTATCCTTTTTTCATTGTCTCACTCACTCTATCTTTTTTTTGAATTTCCTCTTTCACCCAATTTATGGGAGAGGGAGGGGAGGACCCTTTTTGTTATTTTTAGAATTCATTGAGAACCTCAAGTCATTCTCAGCTTTAGCACTCCTGGTACTATGCTTACAGGACCCATGCTACTCTTTTCTATTTATCCTCAATTAATTCACTTCCATTTTCTTTACAAGTCTTTTTTAAAATCTAAGTTGATTGATGAGTTCCCTTGGTATTCACACTGGTCTCATTAGACAGCTTCCCCTTCTATTCCTCATAAGAATCTTTTCTATTTGTGTCTCCTGAATTCCATTCTGGAGAGCTTAAGAATAAACAGGAAATTTTTCTGTGGGATTTTAGGGCATGGTATGCTATCTACCCTTTCTCTGAACCCATTGAAATCTGTTCTTTCAAAATCTAGGTGGGGAGGGGTGTCAGACTATAGCCAGCTTTCCTCTCCTTTGTTACATATTCTAAGATAAAGGCATCACTTCCTTCCAAGGTTCGAATGATTCCTACTTCAGCAGCTAGTCCTTTTAGGAACTATGGAAGGTGCCCTGAAGGAGAGATGGGAGGTAGCATGTGCCAATTGGCACCACCTTAAACACCATCTTTCTTCAGATCTAGATGGAGATAGCCCAGAACCCTGGGCCCGAGAGCCTTGGGAATAGCAGCATACCCCAAACTGCCAGACCAGCTTCCAGCCAGTCTCTCAGCCTTCATCTGGGGAAGCAACTCCCGTGTAGAAGGTGTTAGTCATCCCCACCAACTGGCACTCACAGGGTAAGAAGGGCAGCCTAGCTCAAATGATGGGACACCCTGAGAGAGAGAGACATAGGAGGCAACATAATGCCAGACAAGTCAAACCACCACCTCCTTCTTGACCACTATCTCCCCTGAGCCCCAGAGAAGAAAGCCTAGGACTCTGAACCTAAGAATCTTTGGAATAGTAATGGAATAGGCAGCCAAGTGGTACCTGAAGTTATGAAGACCTGAGATCAAAGCCAACCTTGGACACTTATTTACTACCGATGTGACCCTGGACAAGTCACTTAACTTCTGCTTGCAGTTTACTTCACTGAAAAATGGAGATAGCACCTACCTCCCAGTATTGCTGTGAGGATCAAATGGGATAAAAATTGTACAGTGCCTAGCACGTAGCAGATCCTTAATAAATGCCTGTTTCCTTCATTCTAACACATTGTCCATAGCCACCATTCTAGGAAGCAACCCCTATGGAGACACATCCCGTCAACTGCTCCTGTAGATGCTGTGGCCACATCTATTGATGCCTCAAGAAAGTTCTTAACACCAAAGCCCTTGGCATTGTCTAATGACTCAACTTTAGAAACTCATAAGATTTGTAGCAATGGAAACAACAGTAAAGAAGAGGCATGAACATCTGCTTTGTTGCTACCCGTTAGTGGCCATGGATCTTTCCATCAGACTTGCCGCTAAAACCTTCCACATGTGTTATCTTCTCTGATTCAATCTCCTTGAGAAAGCATGGACTATCTTTCTTTTCTGTTTGAATCACCAACACTTTGCACAGTGTTTGCATGTAATAAGTGAGCAATGCTTTATTCATTCGTCTATTCTTCATCTGTTAGAATCCATTCCAAAATAATGATTCCCCTTTATTGTTTCTTCCGTCTTTTGATGCATGAAATTATCATAAAGATAAACAAAAAATCTAAGAATCAGCAGAAAGAGGTGAAGAGTTATATCATGTAATAAAGCCTTGCTGGTAATCAGACCCTCACTCAGAGACCAGGGAGGGGCAGTTTCTGTTTGCATTAAAACTTGACAGGAATCTGCTAAATGCCAATTAAATTGGACAGCCCATCATAAATCAATTAAGCCTTGCTCAGAAACCTTCAGCAACTGAGCCTTTTAGAGTAAGGGTAGACGGTAACTTGTTACAGTTGTTTGCCACTAGAGTTGGCCAAAGGAGCTACCAACAGTAATGTCAAAAGTCTGAGAATCTTTCCTCTACAAAAAACTAGAAAATACTATTCCCCAATTGATAAATGGTCAAAGGATATGAACAGACAGTTCTCAGATCAAGAAATTAAAGCATCTATAGTCATATGAAAAAATGCTCTAAATCATTATTGATTAGAGAAATGCAAATCAAAACAACTCTGAGGTACCACATCACACCTATCAGATTGGCCAACATGAAAAAAACAGGAAAATGATAAATGCTGGAGAAGATGTGGGAAAATTGGAACACTAATACATTGTTGGTGGAGTTGTGAAATGATCCAACCATTTTGGAGAACAATTTGGAACTATGCCCAAAGGGCTACAAAAATGTGCATACCCTTTGATCCAGCAGTAGCACTTCTAGGGCTATATCCCAAAGAGATCAAACAAGTGGGAAAAGGATCCACCTGTACAAAAATATTCATAGCAGCTCTTTTTGTGGTGGCAAAGAATTGGAAATTGAGAGGATGCCCATCAATTGGGGAATGGCTGAGCAAGTTGTGGTATATGAATGTAATGGAATACTATTGTGCTATAAGAAATGATGAACAGGCTGACTTCAGAAAAACCTGGAAAGACTTGTATGGTCTGATGCTGAGTGAAGTGAGCAGAACCAAGAGGACTTTGTACACAATAACAGCCATGTTATACAATGACTAATATTGTTAAACTGAACCCTTCTCAGCATTGCAAGGATCTAAGACATCTGCAGAGGCCTCAAAATGGAAAATGATGTCCATATTCAAAGAAAGAACTGTGGAGGTCGAATTGCTCTCACTTATTTTTACCTTCTGTTGCGTTTTGTTTCCTCTTTCTGATGGTTCCTCCTATTGGTTTTAATTTTTACTTACAATTTCACTAATGTGAAAATATGTTTAATGGGAATGTAAATGTAAAGCCTATATCAGATTGTGTGCTGTCTAGGGAAGGGGGAGGGAGGAAGGGGGAGAAAAATCTTCAGCTCAAAAGCATGTGGAAGTGATTGTTCATAAATCAAAATAAATTAACAAAATTTTTTTAAAAGCTACAAAATATTCCCTGCTTTCAAGGAGCTCATTGTCTAATGGGGGAGACAGCATACAAATAAGTCTGTACAAACAGGATATATAGAGTATATCACATATACATTTAGTACATGTATTTTGTATATATGTATGTATATTTTGTATATATATGCATTCATGGTCATATATATAGTATATGGTATATACATATATAATATAGACATTATATACAATCATAATAAATAATACACAGTATATAAGTATGTACAAACAGGATATATACAGGATAAACTGGAGCTAGTCAACAAGTGTAAGGGCAAGGCAAATTTTGCAGTGACCTTCAGAAATACTGTATGTTCCTGCCTGCACTGACTCAGAAAATTAAATTTGTTGAACATTTAACATGTTTTACAGCAGCAAAGCTAACTCTCTTCGTAAGGACTAGGTAGACAGCTCTGAAAGAGACAGTCTTCTTTTTATCCAATCAGTTCTATTATCTTAACCAATGGAGGAAATGAGACACAGGTAATAACAATGAACAGTGCAAAAGTCCCTTACATTTGTCTTTGTAATACAATAAAAAATAACCCTGAAGTGTACAAGCACACTCACTCAGCCACACACTCCTTTTAGGCACACATATTTCTTTTAGACTTTTCCCTCAGACATACACAAATACCATGCGAACAACTAATCCCCGTTTCTGTCCCCAGCCTCAACCTATTTTTGATTTGGTGCTACTTTTGGAGGACCAAGGAGGGACTGGATCCAGATATTCATCAGCATGGGGCAGTACTATGCCTCCTTACTGTGACCTCCCTAAGCCCCAGGATTCATCTACGCAGTGAGGAACGGAAGGTCCAGCCAACCATAGACAGTTTACATTGCCAATATACTGTTATCCTTTCCACATCGAGGGGGTTAGGGCATGGTGCCCCCAAGATCTGGAAAATCCATATAAAATCTTTTGGCCCTCCCTTTGTACCAGAGGAGTCTGATTTTTTTTTCTTTTTCTTTCATGGGGTATTTACCGTACCTTATTGTAAAATTTGGGTATTTACCACAGGCTCTGTGCCATCTGCTAGCCTTTGTGCATCATGTGTAGCTTCTACAAAACTCCTAGAAAATTCCCACTTAATTTCTTATGCCAAGCTGAGATATATTGAAACCTCGATGGGGAAGGTTGAAATGTGGAAAGCGTAACTGTACACATAAGCTGCATAACATTGTCTCAACTAATATCGTTAATACGTTATAACCCATCCCTAAATTGATGCTTCAACACTCCACTGTCAAATGAAATATAATGAGATAATATCTGTGAAACACTTAGCACAATGCCTGGCACAGAACAGGCACCTAATAAATACTTATTCCCTTCCCCTTAAGTTGCTCATCTGACTGCCCAAGCCGCAATTTGGATACCAACACTTGTACTCCAGACACTTTAACTCCCCCAGTCTACTTACTCTGGACATATAGGGTACTGTGTGTGCATTCTTCCTATGGAACTAAAAATTATTGGTATCAATATAATGTTTTAACGTTGGTAGAGCATTTTTAGTACATTGTCCCACTTGATCCTTCCAACTTCATGAGGTAGGTATTATTATAATCCTCATTTTACAAATGAAGAAACTAAGGCTAAGGGAGGTAAAGTCCAACACCAATATGTGTCACAGACAAGATTTGAACCCAAATCTTCAGGGTCCCTACAGCCTCCTCTCTATCCACTATGACACAGCTGCCTCTCATCATATGAGTTATTTATGTTTCCCTTCTCACTGAAGGTCTTAGGCCATTTCTTTCTAACCCTGTCAGTCAAAAAGATCTGGGCATCCCTCCCACTATCCTTTGCTGCTCCTTGGGAAAAAGGAGGTTGAGGCTAACGAAGTTTAGGTTTAATTTTGTAGCCAGTTATTAGTGGGTAGGTGGTTCCACATTCCTACTTTGTGACAACGGCGGATATTACTATACAGCTAGCAGCTATTCTGCTCCACTCCCGGCCACTATTTAAAAACCAGCAACCTTCTTCTCTTAGAAGTAGTTGTTTTGATTTCTATTTAGTTTTGGTTTCTTGTGAATTAAGTTCCACTCTCCCCAGATGAGTATCATCTGTAGAACTTGGTTACGGATCTACCCATTTGATGCAACTTGTAATTGTTAAGGGGGCTCAAGAGTATCTATGGTAATTCCCAGGAATGAATCAAAACACCCGCCTTTGCCTTGGGCTTCACTACCAGTAAGTAATTAGTTCACAATGCCAGCCCTGGGAAGGGTAGAATTTAAGATGAAAGATCCCTAGTTTGGTCTATGCCTTCCTAAATCTACTCACCCTTTATTCCCCTTTCACTCCTGACACTATCAGCTTATCCCAGACATTCCCTAAGAGGCAGTATGGTGCAAATAGAATGTTGAATTTGGCATCAGAGGGGCTAGGTTCAAATCCCAGCATATTGTGGGAACTCAACCAGCATTTGGATACAAAAAAGTTCTTTGTGTTGATAGTAGGTCAAAAGTAATGCATTCAAAACAGATGATTTTCATTTCTGTTCCTGAGGATGGTATCAGGATAGGTGGGAAAATGAAATGGACATAAAGCTGGAGTGATTAAGAAATATATGAGAAGAAAGTGGATTCAGATGAAAATGTTGGGAAAGAAAGGAGGGGATTTGGAGAGGTGGGCTGACAGTTTTCTTTCATCTGCGCTTCTATCATACATTTAGAGTAGGAAGGGACCAGAAAGGTCATAGGTCAGCCTCCTCATCGTACAGGTGAGAACACTGGGGTCCAAAAATAATTTGCCCAAGGTCACATAGGTAATAAGCGTCAGAGTTCAAATAATCATGAAACATGATTTTGAGTGGAATGACTAGGGCCAGGTCTCAGAAAAATGAAAGTGCTTTGTAAACTTTAAGATGTCATCTAAGTAGGCTATTATTGTTATCATCATCATTATTATAAAGGATAAGAAGTTTGCATTTGATGCCCTCCTCTATCAAAATGTCCCTTTCTTCTCTCCTAGAATTCCTCTGGGCACCTATCCATTCTTGACCTCAACTAGCTACCCTGGCTAATGCCTTAAGGTATGTGCATGGTAAAGGGGGATAGAAGTTGGGAAAATTAACATTCAAAAGAATAAAATCATGATGGGGATGATGACAGCATCTAACATTAAATTATCTGTTCAGTTAGTGGGACATCAAAGCTCAAGTGTGAAACCTTTGTTGTTGCTCAGTTGTTTTTCAGTTGGACAAGACTCTTCCCTACCCTATTTGGGTTTTTCTTAGCAAAGATACTGGAGTGCTTTGCCATTTACTTTTCCAGCTCATTTTACAGATGAGGAAACTGAGGCAAACAGAGCTAAGTGACTTGCCCAGTCTCCCATAGTGACTGAGGCCAGACTTGAACTCAGGAAAAGGAGTCTTCCTGACTCCAGGCCTGGTACTCAGTCCATTGCACCACCTTAGCCAAGATCAAAGAGGAAATGCCAACTCTACCTCTGATTCTGAGTCTGACTCTAACCCTAAACCCTAACCAGAAAGGAAGCACCTGTAAACACTTGTGTGGTGGGAGGAGTTCTCCTGCCACCTGAGTACTCTACTTTCCTTTCCTCTCCCAAGTTTTTGCTAGTTTTCTCAAACCTGACATTTTCTCCACTGTCAAGGATCCATATTTCAGGAAGATCTCCCACGGTTTCTTGGGGAAAATTGCCTCCATGCCACAGTAGCTTCTGAGGGAGGCATATTTACCCATAGGGAACAGACAACCTTCTCCTCTAACCCTCACATAAAACAGCACACACACATACACACACACACACACACACACACACACACACACACACATCCTTGCTAACAGAAAATGAGTAATTGTGGTCTTGGCACACTACCTCTGAACAATTGCCTCCCCTATTCCACATCATACTTACTTTGATTCCCATCTTCCAGTCCACGCTACTTGCAGCATTATCAGTGATGGTGAGTAATTGATCAACTGCCTATTTCAACCACTAGTTCCATCGTACTTCACAGGTGAAATCCCAGCTCTACTTTGATGACCTCCCAACATATTGGTGGGTCAAAAGTATGGATACATCTACTTAAGTTAGCCTTTCTATCTTAAAAGTGCCTGGCACATAGTAGGTGATTAGAATATAGCAAATTGCTGTAGTATGGTGGAAAGAGCACTGAATTTTTGCGCAAATTATTTATTGCTAGTATTAAGAAATGCACTTTTTATTTTAACATTTTTAATTTGAGGACCTGCTTCAAAGTCCACATCTACCTCTTAATAGCCTGTGAGAAAGTCACTTATGCTTTCAACGCTTCAATTTCTTCATCTATAAAATGGAATTAATGGTAAGACTGTTGTGAGGGCAGCATGATTATAGAGAGCTATATGCATACCAGTGATTGTTACTGTTATTTCTGATCATTCTTCCCCAAAGAAACAATTTTCTCATTTATTCTGCCAACCCTTCAAAAGGGAAGGAATTCTAGTTATTTTCATGCCTTCTGTGAAGGTGGAGGGGACAAGACTGAGCCCAGGTATCAGAGGAAGTCAGTCATGGAGGAGACTAGGATTCCTGAAAGTCAGGAATTCCAGGGTTGGGCACTTACTCCTTGGAAGGGCTGCAAAAAAGATTCACCCCTTGGATAAATCATTCCCATCTTCATTAGGAACAAGCCTGGAGCACTACTGCAAAAAAAGGAAGTGCTTCCATTTTGAAGGTTTCTACTCCCAGCACTTATGATTTTCTCCAAGCTGAGACCAAGCGAGAGCCACGTTAATTAGCATTTGCCCATCACCCTCAGATGTAGGATGAAAGGCACGAGGCTGAATACAAAGTGCCACTATTAATATTATGATTATTACAATAATTACATTTTATAGAAGTTCCTCTCACCTCTACTTCTCAGCACTGGTTAATTTCTCCATTGTGAAAGTGGGTTCCTTTATTAGACAGTGTTCTGTGATTAGTCCAGTGGAGTTTTACCAGCCTAGACATAATTAAGGAAGGCAAGTCTCCAAGTGGTGCCTGAGCAACAAATACCCTATTCAGGGGGTTGACAAGCAAGTGATTGGGACAAGAATGACCACCCACCTAATTGTATCATTAGTTGATTTCTAATCCTATCACTCCCAGCTTCAAAGTGAGAGTCTAAAACTGAAGCTTTCTTGCTAGGGTTCACCGTGGATTCCTCAAGATAACCCGGGACCAGCAAGCAAGGAACCTCAAACACAACCTACCTCTCTCCAGCAATATTTTCCCAAGAGACATTCAGTTCAGAGCCTCAAGCCTCAATTCTGTTGTAGGATACTGGGCAAGTGACAATTCTCTAGGCATTAGCAGGAAGGCAACAGAACTCAAAACAGTCAAGGGACCATGTTCAAAGAGCTTTCCAGTACTATTGCAAACACAAAAGTTTTGTTTTGTTTAAACCAGAATATAATATCCTTTCTTTCACTATTCCTTTTGTGACCAAAGATAATCTTACAAAACAAATGATGTATCAACTGATACAGAGTGAAACAAACAGAACCAAGAGACCAATTTGTACAATAACAATATTGAAAGACAAGAATTCTGATCAGCCAAGATTCCCAAAGACCAGTGACGAAGTATGCTATCCATACCCTAATTCAGAAGTGATGGAGGGGCAGCTAGGTGGTGCAGTGCATAGAGCACCGGCCCTGGATTCAGGAGGACCTGAGTTCAAATCCTGCCTCAGACACATAACATTTACTAGTTGTGTGACCCTGGGTAAGCCACTTAACCCCATTGCCTAGCTAAAAAAAATAAATAAACAAAAAGAAGTGATGGAGAATGAGATAGAATAACATTCATTTTTGGATATGACCAACGTGGGAATTTTTTTGCTTATCTATACAAAATTGTTACCAAAGCCTTTTCTTTTCTTTTGTTGTTGTTGTTGTTTCAATTGGGAAGTGGGAAAGAAAATAAAGTCTTGCTCATTAAAGAAATAAAGGAAATTTTAAACTAAAAAAAAAAAGTAAATGTAATCTGAAAGATCATGAAAGCTCCCATATACTGGGAAATTATCTTCAATTTGGCCTTTCCCCAGTGCCTAAAACTGTCCTGTTGCTCACTCCTCTGAGTCAAGGAATTCTTCAACGCCTCTGCTGAAATGCAAATATTATCTGAAAAGGCTAATATTAAGCTATTACTAACAATTAACACTGCAGCTCAAATTCATTTACCATATCAGCCCTGGCAGATATCAGGACCCTGATTGACCAGGACATAGGACAAATGTAAGATTGTAGATTTAAAGCTAGGAGAGATCTTAGAAGGTCATCTGGTCCAACTCCCTGATCTGACAAATAAGAAAACCAAAGCTGAAAGTCATACATGTAGTAAACAAAAGCTAGAATTTGAACACAGGTCTTCTGATGCCTATTCACAGACTGTTCACTGGAAGGTAAAATACTGAAGCTGAAGCTTAAATACTTTGGTCGCACAATGAGAAGATGGGACCCAGTAGAAAAGACGCTGATGTTGGGAAAGACTGAAGGCAAAAGGAGAAGGAGTTGGCAGAGGATGAGATGAATAGATAGTGTCATGGAAACAACAAACGTGAACCTGGACAGACTTTGGGAGACAGTGGACAATAGAAGGGCCCAGTGTGCAGCAGTCCAAGGGGTAGCGAAGAATCCAACATGACTGAATGTCTGAATGTCTGAATAACAACAACCTCTGGTGCAAAATCCGGCCTCATTATTTTTCATCTAGCTGGTTCTAATTTAAAAAAAATAAATTCGTGCTCAGGATCCACCAGGGTGAGAGAAAGAAGGACTAAGGCTATCATGCGGAAGGCTATAATGAGGGAAATGGGGACGTGAAGGGAAGTAGAAAGGAGGCATTGTCTTTTAATAGGCATCCAGAGGAAGAAGACCTGGGTTTGAGTCCCTGATCTGTCACTTTAATAGCTGTGTGACCTTGGACAAGTCTCTTATTTTATTGTCTATAAAATAAGTTTTAGGGTCAGAAGAGACCTTAAGGGTCATCTAGTCCAACTCCATCATTCGACAGATGCAGAAACTGAGATGCAACAAAGTTAAGTGACTTGCTCACAGTCACACAAGTTATAAGAACCAGACACATTCAAAACCAAGCCTTCAAATCCCTAATCCAATGCTTTCTCCACTACACTGTGTAATTGCTCTGGAAGATAATAATAATTCTACTGCTTGTCTCATAAAGTTGCTGTCGACAGAATTCTTACTAGGAATTCTGGTGCCTGAGGTAAGTTCCAGTGGTAGTGGGAGGAGGGGTAGCAAATCTGGAGGGAGACTCAGGCATAAAGATGAAGGCTCCAGAGGAAGAAGAGAACCTGGGGCACTGCCCTGGGCTAAGCTCTGCCCCCATGGAGAGAGATCTGGGAGAGAGAGGGAGCAGGATGAGCCCGAGAAAGCTCACCCAGGATGTACAAAGACCTCAGAATTCAGCTGTCACTCCTGGACAATGTCCCAGAATATTTGCTGATCCTGGCTGTCTCCCCACCCATCAAAAAAGTTTGGCCTGAGTCACCAGGCCAGTGAAGAGAGAACTGTCTTTCAGATGTTCAATGCATCAGGGAAAGGGTTAGCTTATCCCCTAAAAAGTCCAACCAGTGACCCTGACCCCACCCATCCCTCAAGTCTCCCTTCCCCCAGCCTCAGAAAGAGGTAAGAGTGACAGGTAGCGGAATACAAACTTTAGGAAAGGGATACCCTAGATATCCATGTGGAAAAGGACTCTGAGGTAAAGGGGTGGTGAGCCCTGAGACAAAATCACAGTTGCCCCCCTGTTAGTTATGGTTCTGGTTGTGATAATCAAATGAGATGATGCGTATAAAACACTTTGTAAAGTGGAATGCATTACACAAGTTATTGTCACCTCAAAGGCCAAAGAGAAGGACTGCATGGAGATAATGCAGGACAGTTAGGGGTTTCGGTCCTCAAGACTCCCTGACAATTCTTCTGCAGATTCCAACAGAAGTCCTTGATTTCTGAAAAACAAGCTTCATTGTAGATTGCAGATGTATTGGGCAGGGGTCAGGCCCCTTCTAGTGTTGTATATAAATATCCAACAAGTTTCTAAAACTTAAGCAATGTTAATGATGGGGCAAGAAGGTTGAGCTGGAGGGTGGATATGGCCTGTGTCTTAGGCACGCCATATTTCATGCGGACTAACTTGATCCATTAAGCCTTGAAAACACCCAGAGGGTAAATTGTCAGCGCAGCGCACAAGAATCTTGCCCTGAACAGAATGACCTCTGAGTTCTTAACTGGTTTCATATTTTTTTTCAGGGCTGCACATATGTCTTTTTCAACGGTCACTGTCTAGCATCTTAAATGTATTTGATGGAGTTTGACCTTTCTGGCTAGTCCGAAAAACATGTAGAAAAGTAATCCCGAAAAAATGGGGAAACTCAGAGCAATCTAACAAACTGTATCTATTTCTGTGTTTCAGTCTCGCCTTCTTCCTCACCAAATTACAGTTATCATCAGCGGGGATTCATCTTAAGTGTTCAGGCAGTACAGTGTTAAGCATTAAGTATTCAGGTGAGACTGTCTTCTTGTCTTATCATCATCACACAGTTAAGTGAGTGCCCACTGGGTACATGGCAATGTCCTAGGAAATCTGTGCCGTCTTTTCCTCTCCCTCACCTTTCATACCCTGTCAGTTACTAAATCCCATTGAAACATCTTTTACATTTGTTTTCTCCTCTATTCCCACTAACATCTCTCTAGTCCAGGCCCTCATTACTACCTTTGTTATGGTTGTTGTTGTTGTTGAGTTGTTTTCAGTTGTGTCCAATTTTTCATGACCCCATGTAGGGTTTTCTCGGCAGAAATACTGGAGAAGTTTGCCATTTCCTTCTCCAAATCATTTGACAGATGAGGAAACTGAGGCAAACAGGGTTAAGTGACTTGCCTAGGTTCTCACAGCTAGTAAGTATCTGAGACTGGATTTGAACTCAAGTACTTCCTGCTCTTTCCACCCCTACAACCTCCGTAGATTGTCACAATAATCTTCCTTTCTCCGTTTTCTCCCTCCTCCAAATCATCCATCATTCCATTGCCAAGACAAATTGTTTGTAAGTGTAGATCTGGCCATGTCACTCCTCTACTGAAAGACCTCCAGTGGATGTCTTCTACTTAGTGAGTAAAATTCAAACTCTTCTGTCTGGTATTCATGTCCCACCACAACCTGGTGTCACTCTACCTTTCCAAGTTCACCTCATATAACTTTCCTCTGTGAACTCCGTATAGACTGGACTACTGGACAGACACCTGGAATGAACCACCCTGCCCCACCCCAAAATGAAAGGTGGCACAGTACTTAGAGCACTGAGCCTCAAGGCAGGAAGATCTTAGTCCAAATCTAGCCTCAGACATTTACTAGCTCTGTGACCCTGGGTAAGTCACTTAACTTTTGTTTGCCTCAGTTTCCTCAACTGTAAAATGGAGACAATAACAGCACCTGCTTTGCTGGGTTTGTGAAGTGCTTAGCATAGTGCCTGGTATATAGTAGGTATAATATAAATGCTTATTCCCTTTCCTTGTACCTCCAAGTTTTGTTTATACTCTTCCCTATGCCTGGAATATCCTTCCTGTCCTAGCTTTGTTGAATTCCTGCCTTCCTTTAAGCCTGTTTAAGATACATGCTACCTCATAGCCTTCTCTGATTCCTCCAATTAGAACATTACAAAACAAAATGCTCTATGAAGTCTTAATTGGAGTACTGTTCTAATGTACTTCTTTGGGGGCCTGAACCTGTGAGTTCATTAGTATAGAAAATTCCCTGTGAGGAAACTCCTCTCAAGGCAGATCACCAATTGCTCTGCAACTTATAATTGTAGAGTTGCCTGGGGAACTGAACCCTGCCCAAGCGTCATACAATCTCTAAGGTCAGCTGTCCAGCCACTACCTCAGACTGCCTCTCAAAACGCTATTACCAGGTACTAACTGTGCATACCTGTGGGCCCAGCGACACCGCTGCTAGGCTCATAAGCCAAAGAGATCAAAGAAAGAGGTATGTGCAAAATTTTTATAGAACCTTTTTTATTTTGGCAAAGAATTGGAAACTAAGAGGGTGCCCATCAACTAGGGGAAAAGTATAAGATATGGAATGGAATGGAATACTATCATGCTATAAGAAATGATAAAAGGGACAGTTCCAGAAACACCTGGAAGACTTACATGCAGAGTGAAGTGAGTAACACCAGGAGAACAATTTGAACAATAGATATTTTCAAAGACTTAAGAACTCTGATCAACACGATAGCTAAGCATGATTCAAGAGGATAGATGACAAAGCCTACTACCCACTCCTGACACAGAGTGGTGATGCAGAAAGAGACATACAATTTTTGGATGTGGCTAATGTGCAAATTTGTTTTGTTTGACTAAGCATATTTGTTACAACGGTTTTGTTTTTCTTTTTCCTGGTGTGGGGGGGGAGGTGGAAGTGAGAAAAAAAATACTTGTTGCTTGAAAAAATAAAAATTCAAACTACAATTACCATGAAATAGCATGTCCTTATAACTTTCTGTGCTGGCTTCATATTCATCTCCTATACTGTAAGCTCCTTAACATCAGGCACTGTATTGAACCTAAATTTTGTATCTTCCCCAGCATCAAGTATAGTCTTCTGCATACGGTAGGCATTTAATAATCATTTGTTGTATTGTATTACATTGTATTGTATTGTACTGCATTGCATTGCATTGACATTAATGGAAATTGTTTGCAAAGAGCCTCTGGCCAATTAGAAATCATTTCACACAAACAATACCTCGATATGACTTTTTTCCTATGCTTACGCACAGCAGCAAAATATTAAGACACCAGAAGTATGTTCTCAGTTCTTTGGGGTGTTCTGTGTGTCCTGGGGCAAGTCAACTTCTCTGTGTTTCAATTTCCTAAGGTGTAACGGAGAGAAAACCCAAGTGATCAGCCTAAACATTAGTACATGGTGATAGGAGAAGCTGATTGATGTATCTGCCTTTCCTTCCTCCTCTCCTTTCACCTTTAGCCAGCCAGCTGGCTACGAGGGGAGACATTCAGTCCACTATCTCCTTCTATCTACAGTAATGGAAACCAAAGATACTTAATCCGCAAACTTCATTTTAGCTATGGCTGTAGTTTAAAACGCTCACCGGAAGACTAACTTGAAAGTAACCTCCTTTCTGTTTTTGTTTTTTTCTTTTTTTTTGAGAGGCAAGTAGACTTCGAGGTGGGAGCCATGAGTTTAAATCTTAGCTCTTTTACTTCCTGCATGACCTTCCTCTTTGCAGGAGCACAGATCTAGACTGATATGGGGCCTAGAGGTCATCCGGGTCAATTCCCTTATTTTATCATTGAGGTGAGGCCCACAGAACTTAAGCAATTTGTTCATGGTCATACAACTAGGAAGTAGAGATGCTGACATTTGAATTCATATTCTTTGATTCCAAATCTGGCATTCTTTTCACTATACTCCTTCTACTTTATTGAAAACAAAACTCAAAGCATGACCAAATGATAATGAATCAGTAGTAGAAGCTAGGTGGTTCAGTGGATAGAGTATTGGGCCTGGAATCAGGAAGACCTCTGTTCAAATCTGGCCTCCAACACCTACTAGCTGTGTGACTCAGGGCAAGTCACTTAACCCTGATTGCCTCAGTTTTCTCATCTGGAAAAGGAAATAGCAAACCGTTCCAATATCTTTGCCAAGAAAACCCCAAATGGGGACATGAAGAGCCAGACAATTAAAATTGTCTAAAAAACAACAACAACAAAGTAGAAGCTTCTTGAAGGCAGAGACCATGCCTTATTTATTGCTGTTGCTCCTCTAGTATCTAGTACAGTGAATTGCATATGAATATACATCTTATGTAATGGACAGCTATTATTGCTAATAACAAGGAATGTTTCGTCTCTATATGGAAGTGCACAGCTAATGTGCAGATCTGGGCTATAGTCCTACACTGTCCCCCACTCTCTGTGTGATCATAGATTTGTCCTATCTGTATCTTACGTTCCCCTCCTGTAAAATAGAGATAACAACTCCTGCTCCCAACTTACCCCCACAGAGATGTTGTCAGATTGAAGGCAATCATTACTAATTGATGTTTTCTGTGTCTCTTCTGAAGAAGAGACCTATACATGTTCAAGTTACAAAGATTATCTTATTAGGTATAAACATAAGAATTAAATGTGATGTGGGATTTTTCTTATTATTTTCTGTGGACAACATAAAGAAAACCCTCCAGACCAGTGGTTTAGCCTCTTTTATTCCATAATCCTCTAGTTGGACCCTGAGGGATGGATAGAATAAACACAGGCTTCCCTGTCCTTCTCTGATGCATCCATTGTCCCAAACAATGTTCTTAGTATTAGGGGACCATTTGTTGTGAGCCATTCCATCTTCAGGGGGTGATCCCACTAATTCATTGGGATCCTTGGAAACCTTCTCCTTGGTTTGGTCACTTCTAGCGTATCTTCTGTGATGTGGGGCTGCTGCAAATCTTCATACATAAACCCAACCTCATAAAAATCTGTGATGAGTGCATGCCTAGGACTTATTGGGAAAAGGTGACTTTTAGATGCTGGACTAATGAAGGGCTTATGCTCACCTTAGTGAGCAAAAAGAGGGCTTCATGTTTAAGACTGGAAGGAAGACATGACAGAGAAGTGCAAGGAACTGCCCAGGTTACAGTGAGTGGGTCTCACGCCTAAGGCTGTCCACATATTCCACATCAAATTCAGTTTATTGTTAGTGTTGTTGCTCTCTTGCTAAAATCCTGCTGTGATTCTTCATTGTAGGGTAGAGGTGACCTTGGATTCTCAAAGGTTATTACAGGGAAATGGAAGTTCTTACAGACGCTACGCAGCTGAAGAAACTTCAAGAATAGACTCTAAGAGCCATGTTCAAGCTGCCATGTTCCTATACTGCAGCCTACACCTGTGACTCAGAACTCCAAGCTCCCACCCTGAGAGCCTAGGCTTCTGATTAGTGAGAATTCAAAATTTCCAGGCCAGCCTCACATTCACCATGCTACTTCCTGGCCATTTTCATGCCAGTTTACCCTTCTCTCCACTGTCTATCTACTCCATTGATTTCCAACTCCAGCCCTGAGATCAGTAATCAACCCATTGTTTGTGGGCACACCAGTCAATCACCTTATGACTATAATTACTATCTCTGTGACTTCCCTGTACAAAAGTCTTCTCCCTGGCTACTACTCCCCTATGAATGTTGCCTTTTCCTGTTCAAATGTAAGTTTCTTGAGGGCAGGGACTGTTTTTGCTTGATTATATTTATATCACCAGGGCTTCACACAGTGTCCAGCATGTAACAAGTACTTAATAAAAGTTTTTTCATCTATTCACCACCAGAAAGTTTGACACTAAGTGATGCATGACCTCATCTCCCAGAAACCATATATAAAGGTATGGCAGAGTTCCCAAAATAAAAGGATGGTTGGACCATATATTTAGAGCTAGACATGAATTTAGAGGTCAGCCCATCATAGGATCATGGGATTATAGAACTAGAGTTGGAAGACACCTCAGAGGCCATCCCCTTCATTCTGTAAATAAAGAAATTGATGCCCAGGGAATTTTGGTGACTTATTCAAGATCACACAAATAATAATGTGAAGAGACAGAATTTGAACCCAGATTTTCTGGCTCCAAATATGACTGGAACCTTCATCAGTGTAAGGAATACTCACATGAAGCATTACTATTCCCATTAGAAGGTAAGCTACTTGAGAATAGGGATAATTTCACTGGAATTTATATCCCCAGGACCTAGGACAGTGCCTGGCACATAGTAGATGCTTAATAAATATTTGTTAACTGATTAATGGTAAGGGTAATTGGCCTAACCCCACCAATTAGTTGGGAGCCAATTGGTTTCTTATTTCATTACTTCTTTGCACTAAATCACATCTTAGTAGCTGCACTATAGTAATTGCAAGGGACTTCAAGAGATCCTCTCACCAACAAGATCATGGTAAGTAGACAAATATAGTCAAGCTCATCCATTATAACTTTCTAAATAAATTGGCCAACAAACTATGCACTAATACAGGAGGAGTTCAATCAAAAAATTAGGCAGTTATTATCTGGATATTACATGTGCACATAAGCTCACATCTAGTTTGTCTGATTTTTTGATTCAACTACCCAAGTATGTTGGTATATGTCTTTTCACAGAGCACCCGCTCTCAGACCATCCCAGTATACAACCACGTTACAATGAATGGAGCTTGATTTTGAAAATTATTCCCCAACTATGCCTTATATTCCCACCCACTATGTTTTTAAGGTGCCTAATTCTAGGTCCAAAACTGCTCCCACGGGGATATATTCCCTCTGTCTCCCAGGTACCTAGAATGAGAACAGTACAGTAGAATACATTATAATGCATGCCTTTTGTTTAGTTTAAGACCAATAGGAGAGGCCTGCGCTCACTCTCCAAATCCTCACTCCAGTGTGCAGTCTGCCAAACTGTGCACACAGACATGACAGGGGATTTTAAAAATGCACCAGAGACAATGTGGCTAATGTACCAGGGGTTCCCTGTTGAGGAAATCTGGAGAGAGATAGGAAGAGACTACAGAACTCTGAATCTGAACAGAACATTGTGGGAGGGAGCACCTCACTGAGTGGGAATCTACTTTCTTTTTTTCCCTTCTTCCCAGAGAAAGAAGAGGGGAAGAGGAAGAGGAAGATGAAGAAGGAGGGAAGAGGAGGAGGGAGGAGAAGAAAGAAGGAGGAGGAGGAATAAGGAGAAAAAGAAGAAGAAAGAAAGAAAGAAAGAAAGAAAGAAAGAAAGAAAGAAAGAAAGAAAGAAAGAAAGAAAGAAAGAAAGAAAGAAAGAAAGAAAGAAAGAAAGAAAGAAAGAAAGAAAGAAAGAAAGAAAGAAAGAAAGAGAAATTGTGGACTCTGGCTCTATCCCTAGAAAAGCCTGTAAACAATCAGGCAGTATTTCTCTACACAATGGATGAGTGAAATATGAACCATGGTGCCAAAATCAGCAAGACAAGCAAGTGATGTGCATTCATCTCAGAAGGAGCCTGGATACTTTTCAGAAAGAACATGGGATCTAAAAACAGAGACACCAGCTCCCATTCTGGGATGACAGTCATAAAATACAAGTTAATTTGTGTTTCACAAGATAATGTTAAGGACAGATGTTCATGGAATTTACCCCTGACCCAGCTGTGAGCCTGTGAACTACCATCACTCTAGGCTTTTGATAGTGACCTGCTCAAAATCCTGACAGGGGAAAATCCTTCTCTGACAAGGGTTGGACTCGCTACTGTCCCCCTTCCCCCCCCAACAAAAAAAAATCCAATAGAATCATGCACTTCTTAGACTTGGAAAGCCCCTTAAGAGGTCATCCAGTCTATCCTTTTATCAACAGATCCCAAAAGTACTGAGTGAATTACCAGAGGCCCTAGAACCAGGACTACAGTCTGTGAGCCCTTGCTCCTAGGTCAGTGTTCTTTGTTCTGTATCACATGAAAGTGCCCCAGAACTTGAAGTTTGAAGACCTGAATTCCCCTCCTGTATCTGCCAGGCTGTTTGACCCTGGGTAAGTCAAAGGCTGAGCCCCAGCTTCCTTATCTATAACATGAGGATAATAATACATGTGCTAATTAGTGACCAGAGTTGTTTCAAGGATCTATGAAATAATGTACATCATAAAGCGCTAGCTATTTTAGTCATTATTATTAATAATAATCAATTAAGATTTTCTGTATTCTTGGTTTCTCTTTGCTATCATCTTTGTAAAGAAGACAATCAAATCCAATTCAGTGATTTATCCATGCGATTTTCTGTGATCTCACCAAGAAAGCAGGCAAAAACCTACCACTACTCAAAAAGAAACTCTTATTTAATCATGCTACCAAACTCAGAAATGTAGGACTGATATGGTCTCAGAAACAGGCTACTGGTTTCATCATGTACTTCCATCTCAGGGTAATTTTTACTCTTAGAAAATATGTTCAAAGAGGAAATTATAAATAAACTGGTTACTTTAGACTACACCGTAGTTCAAATGTCTTTCCTCTTTTTTTTTTATTTTTAAGATGGAGTATCTTATCTCCTCCAGCCAATCCCTGGCTAAGCCACTGCCGATCAGCAGTGAAGCTTTAACCTTCTTCACTTTCAACTTGTAACAGTTTGCCCCTCTTCAGGCCATCCCACGCCCCACAACCCTTGACACCAATATGGTGCCAGACAGACGTGATCTCAGAAACCCCAAGCTCAAGCAATTCACCAGCCACAGCCTCCCCAGTACAAAGGACTCCAGGCATCCCCCACCACACACACACAGGGCCTCCTAATATTTTAACCCTTTTATTATTCTTTCTTAGCAATGAAATTGTGAGAGAATTATTTGGGGAAAATAATTAAATAAGAAAGTCTAAGATTCACCAAAAACAAAACAAAGCAAAACCCAGTATTTAAATTTGGTTTGTTGTTTATTTTTGTTTGTTTTTGTGGAAGACGGGAAGGATGAGGGATTTAGGGTAACGTTTTTTGTGTCTCAAGGAAGTAGCACAGTGTAGTGGTCAAAGAAACAGACTTGGAGTAAGGACGATCTGGGTCCAAATCCCTTCTCAGACAATTACTAGTTCCATGACCCTGGTGTAAGTCACTTATCTTCTCTAACCTCAGTTGACTCATCTATAAAATAGGGATAATAGCACCTACCTCAAGGGGCTGTTTTAAGGATCAAATGAGATAATATATATAAAGCATTTTGCAAACTTCGAAGTGATATAAGTGTAAAATGCTGTTATCTTAAAAGCAATCCTTTTTAAGGAAATTTCAGTGATGTGGGGGAAACACAGTTTTGTTCTTGGCATGTCAGAATTCAGGTGTTTCACCACAAACCTTCTGGTCTGTCAAACTTCAAGATACTAAAGAGCACTCCTTGTTCTCAGCTTCAGGTTCAAGAAAGACGGGCCAAAATGAAGGCTAATGATGAGAAGAAGCAAGTTAAACTGAAACCAATCCAAAACTTTGGGAATTTTTCCAAGAGGTTGACTGATTTGGGGATCTAGGTTCTGGGAGTTACTACTTCCCCTCATCAAGTTTATTCAACTGCTAGCTACTTTTCTGAAAGGGAATGTGAACTTCATCAAAATGCTCAAAATCATTTTTAAAAATTCAAAATGCCAATAAGATCCAAGGTCTATTGATTTCTCCATTTCTTATTCAGCTATAACAATATGTCTGAGGGGTCATCCGAGAAATCCAAGCTAAAGTTAAAATCCTGAATATATGAATTCTTTATTAGAAGAGTTCAGAAATCTTAATACTATACAGTAATTCACCCACGTATTTGCACCTATGGTTTGGGTTTTTAAAGAAAAAATAAATAAGAAACAATCCACCCCCAGTTACACTTTTTGCTTCTCAGGTATTTCCCTTGAATGTGAACTAATGTAACCGATATTTCAAAAATAAGACAAGACAGACCGAAAATTCATTAGGGATACAGTTTACTCAGAAACATTGTAGCAATACATTGGTCGACAGCACTTAGTCTGGCTTTTTTCTAGATTAAACCCCTCTCTAGTATTGCTCTCTGAGGTGCTTTATCGAAAACAGAAAAACTGAAAATGTAAGATAATATTCTAAAGAATAAGCTGACTTGTCATCAGCATGAACTTTATATATTAAAAAAAAAAACCTTTTGCATCATCTAGAAACACCTTAGTATGTTAACACAATATACAGAATGATGAAATGACATTTCTCTGAGGAAGGAATATGGTCAAATGTGTCAATCCAGCTACGTTATTTAAGACTCAAAGTTGTTGGGGTGTTACTGTGTTGGGGTTTTTTTTTTCAAAGAATGTAAAGAATTTGAACTCTCTGTTCTCAAGGTGAAAGGGCATTTACTTAAATCTACTCATGAAGAAAAAGAGGTGGCAAGTCCTGAGACATCACGACAATGACAAAATTTACCAAGTTTAATATGGCAAAAGGTGAGATTATTCCTTTGGTGCTTCAAAAGTAATTGAAAACAACATTGTAGATGGTTAATTAGGAGCCAGTAAGATCTCTTGCATCTCAGCAATTCTCTACTCCTTTATTTCAACGTTGAGTTTTAAGTTTAAAATATTTAAGAAAGCAGAGAGGTGATTAACATAGATTTTTCAATGTGCACCACAGTTACACATTCTGTCAACAGAGTAAAAGGGAAATATACAGCGTTACAAAATGCTTATTTCATGTCTCGCAAACATTCCAATAAATCCTTCACTGCGGTGTTATTCCATTCAACAGCAGAAAAGCAAAACAGAAATGAAACCCAAGAGCCAGCCCAGTTCATTTACATCTTGAACATGACCACAAGGAATCCATCTGCAGCAGAGTCTCATCCTGTGGGTTTCAGGCAGGGAAAGGTCCCATTTTCTCCTGTGAGAACTTTGCCTACCCAGGTCCCACAGGGATTTAAAAAAAAAAAAGACAAGTCAAGGGAACTCAAACTTGGTGGATATGATAGCCATGAGAGTTGTCTCAACCACAAAACAAACTCTTCTGGGACAAATTCAGACCCCCACACACACCCAAACAATTCCCCATAGGAATAGATCATGAATGTGGAGGGTTAGAATTATGGATACAACTTACATGACTTTTTTCAAAAAGCTTCATATATTTGAATAAGCTACAACTACCACATTCTATAAGAGTTTGGCCATCACTTTGATGACATGTTATCTTGTGGGGGTTTTTTTTAATGTTGCAGCTTTTTTTTCCCCCCAACAGATTGTATTAAGGCAGTGACAACTAGCACAGAACACAAAGGGACCTAATAAATCAGCCAGGCTGCTGCTCTCAGAAGGACTTGGGCCAGGTGAAGGCCTCAGTGGCTCACATGCATGTTGGTAGCTCATACACTGCTACCTGCATTAGCACAGGCCGCAAGAAGAGCGAGTGAAAAGACAGATGCCGCTGTACCCGTGGAAGCTATTTAATAAATACCAACAAAAAAACAAAATGGAAAATAAACCCTCTAGAGCACAACCACCTTAGGTCAACTGAATGTAATCTAGTTTATTCAACCAAAAAATATATAGAGAAAAAAATATTAAAACAAAAAGAGCAGTTCTTAACACTAGCAGTAAATAAATTTATACAATTCAGTCTTATAATATGATGAAATAAATCTACATCTTTTCTTATTTTGGTACTTTGAATTATACATACAAACAACAATTACAGGGACTTGTTCACAATGCATATAGGTCTGGAGGATGGCTGTCTGAAAACCCTCAGTGGCAATATCGGAATGTTAACACTGATTGCCTGGAATTGCTTGTGTTTCTTCCTATGCAGAGGCCTACAGCCTTGAATGAATGATCTGCCTATGCCTTTTTTTTTCCTTCTTTTTTTTTTTCAAATGTATCAAACAACTGTGGCCAGTGAAAGAAAACACAGCTGGAAGCTTGTCCATGTGGGTATTAGACCTAGTTTCTTCTTACTTCCGCACTTTTTTCTCCCCATATTCTTTAAATTTCTTGGTGTCCTTCATGCCCTTCTTAGAGCTACCCAGATGCAATAAAGTCTTCCTCAAATGTACAGTATTTCTTACAATATAAGTTATATGCAATGTTCAGCATTTTTTTTTCACAGCACTAGAGACCCTGTTAAATAGGGAATATGAGTCTGAATGGCTTATTCACAAATGGGATCCAGATTCAGTGGTTGAGAACATAGACACCACAGTGAGCTCCTTTTAAAAAGTGGCAAACATCGCTTTTCTTTCTGCCTTCAAATAACATATTTCCATCATTTTTAGGCTTCATGATACTGCTCCTGCAAAAATGCAAGTATAAAGGGGAGGGAGGGGAAATCTCACTTTGAGACCTTTAAGCATTGAACAGGGAAGTCTAACCCATGGCAGTGACCATGCTGGAAGGATGGTGAGGTCCGAAAGAGAGGCTGGATGGTGGGTGCATCGGTGTTGGAGTAGTCAGAATGTGACTAGAGTGGCTAAAAGGTGAAATATGACTGAGAGAAGACATATGTCTGGAGAGGGCGGCCGGATTAAATGAGCTGCTCTTGGGGAAGTCTTCCAGGCTGTCGTGAACCTTTTTGCATTTTTTGGACTTGCTAGACATTTTTCGGTTTCTGGTCTGGATACCTTCCTTCTTCATAGTCAGGGGTCTGTTAATCTAAACAAAGATTAATTATATATATTTTTTTGCTTTCATGCTGGCTTCAAAATGGCCAAAGGCTCTCATACATCATCACCACCACCACCATCAGAGTATGTCATGTTGTAGATCTCTCTCCTTTTTGGTCTTCCCCTCCTTCCTTCCCACCACTCACCCTCCCCCTAGAAGCCAAAATTTTCTAATGGAAACTTTCAGGGTATAGGATTCGTTTCTCATTTTCTGGGAGCAAGAGTTACAAGTTACTATACATGAACTAGAGTTTATTGGTCAGTTCTGTCAGTATTATTTTAGAGAAATTTTTTCAGGGAACTCTGTCATTCCAAAAGCCCTCATTTGAGAGACTTAATCAGGATGGCTTCATTTCTACAGAAGTTTTTCCCCCCCTTAATTCTTCTTTCAGACATTTCACCTGATGTCATTTTGCTTCCATGCTGATCAAAACAGAAACATAATTTATGACTTCAAAAGGTAAATCCAATCTCATTCACTCTGAGCTGGCCCAGGAAAGTACTGATCAAGAAAGAGTATTTGCCTTGGAAACGCTGGTATCAAACCACTCAAGTAATTTTTGGCTTGGTCCTGACCTTTTCAGGATTACACTAAAATCTTCCTTTGGAATGTATATTTTCCTCATTACAGGTTGTTTTCAGCAACACTGCCCTTTCAGAAAGGAATTGCCTATCCCAATAATCAGTCAACAATCAATCAATCTATCAGCAAATAATAAAAGCTTCAAAAGGCACTTTGCCAGATACTGAAATAATGTCAGCCTAGGGAATGAAAGGTCAAGCTTGGACAGGTGTTGAAAGTCCAGAGCAAAGCAAAGTAAATCTCAGTTACTGCTCCCATACTACCCTGCTCTGAGGATCATGCTACACTTTTAGCCTCAGAGACCATAATCATCTCATTTCCTCTTTAAAAGAGATTTTCCTGGGGTGGGGAGGGGGGTAGTGCCAGGAGAGAAATATAATCATGTGACTAATGTTTCCCACACCTGGTCAAGGTCAGAGGAACACAAATGATGGTCAGGCATATGTCTGTTAACTTTCAGGGCCTGACCTTGGGCAAGTCATTTAACATCTGTGGCTCTACCTATTTTGTATTATTTCCAAGAAACAAGAGGTGAAAAGGAGTAAGGGGTTAATGCTAGGGTCTGAACCTGAAGCTGTTGGAAACTCTGGTATCCCAAGAACCTGTTCAATCTGCCTAACGTACCTTGGGGCAGAAACAGCCCTTTCCAATCCTACTTCCTGTGTGGGAAGAGATGATATCTTCCAAAGCTTAAGGACATACCCAGCTGCTTATAAAACTAAAAAATAGACACTGAGGAGGAGAGCAACTAAATACCAAACAGGTTCCTAGAGCTAGTACTATGTCAGCTAGTAGCAGCAAGGACAAAAATTCCAAAGAGGAGCCCTGAGCTAAGATATGAGAGACGGACAGGAATCTGGATCTACCTACCAAAACCCAGAAGTTGGCATGATCTCCGAGGTTGAGGACATAAGACTTGTTTCCTCATTGCATTGGGAGGGCTAGGAGAATTGCAGCAGCATAAGTTAAAAGACCACTCCCAAAATTAAATCTCAGCACTTTCTTTCATCAGCTTTCGTATCACAGTCAACCTTGAAGTCTACAGAGATGGCAGCTCCCTCTTACCCCTTCTATCATCTATCTCCATCTCTGGCTAGGTAAGAATCTAGATGGACAGTTATACCCATAAAGTAAGATCTACAAAGGGATGTCTCCATGTGCTGACATCTTGATATACAGGTACCAGTACATAGGCCAGAATCTAAGTACAATGTCAAGATCCCCAGATAACTAACTACAAAGTCACCTTGATCCAGTGATGTACATATGCAGATAGCTGAACACTTATATAACCAGCAAGAAACTTATTGCATCAATGCACAGATATCTAGATGAGCAGGAGAAACACCAAGACCATGAAAATGAGAACTGATTATTTTCTCCAATCACTAAGTAAATAAAACTCAGATACCAACAATTATCTCAATATGGATTCTTACTGTGAGAATGAGTGAGAAGGCTATTCTGGGTCTCATAAACTCCACAGTGGCTAAATTCTCAACATTGAGAATAGATTCTTCTGTTAAGAATGCAGTTCCTTGAGAACTGTCGAAAATGGTCAGACTTTTTTTCAAACCTAAAAAGCACTATTTTAAGATCTATTAGCACTCCTCCTCCTGCTGCTATTGCTATTACTACTACTATTATCACTACCACCACCACCACTACTACTGCTGCTGCTGCTGCTATTGCTATTACTACTACTACTATTACCACCACCACCATCACTACTACTATTACTTCTACTACTACTACTACTACTACTACTATTACTACTACTATTACTACTACTACTACTACTACTATTACTACTACTACTATATATTACCTTTGTGACCCCAGGCAAGTCACAACCACTTTGGCTCTGTTTCCTCATCTATAAAATGAGGGGATTAGACTAGATGGCCTTTGAGGTCCCTTTTAGTTCTAAATCTATGACACTATGATTCTTATATTCATTCTACCAGAAAGTTACTTTAATCTGTTGAAAATTGTGTAGCTAATTTCCCATAATTCTTAACACTTCGGTCCATAAAGGAAAGAAACAGATCTACATATATGAAATATCAGACTTGGGAGGAAATACCTTAGCGAACATCTAAACGAAGCTTCCCATTAAATCTGAAGAGTTTAGTGACTTGTCCAAGGTTATATTACCTAGTGGCAGAGCCAGAGCTGAAACCCAAATATGACTTCTAACTTTCCCATTTTTCTAAGCTACCTTTGAAAAAATTAAATAACTTTTTTTAAAAAATGAAGCAGACGGTTTTCCCATGTCTCCTATTTGTCCTGTTCCCACTAACTACAGACAAGAGCCTTCTAGAACTCGGTAGAGAGCCAGATCACACAGCAACTGACAAGTGACATCACTGAGTCAAACAGGGAACAAGAGCAAAACAAAACCTACTTCCCATGTGTGTGTCTGAGACAGAAGTACCCCTCTTAAACCCAACACCCTGGCCACCTGATTTGGGGAGGACTGTCAATTCAAATTTGATAACTGTTTTTGACAGATTTTTCTCTCAACTCATATATGGCAGAATGAAAGTGTGCACACACATACCCAGAAACACAAATTTTTGTCCTCTAAATAACTCTTGGAGGGGGAAAAAAAGCCTGAAAACTCACTCTTGCTGTGCCCACAGTTGCCAAGAGGCCCCAGGATGACTTTATCAACCCATCAAATGGGGCTCCCACCGCTAAGGCCCTGTCCCCAAAGCAGTATTTCCCCCAAATGAATTCCATGAAACTGGTATTCTATATAATGTGAACAGAAGTCCCAAGATAAAATTTTGATTTTATTGATCCTTTCCCACCTGCGATATTAAGTATGAAATCAGATATGTAAACAAAACACTATGCTTACAATTTTTCAATATGAAAGGAATTAATTTCCTCTCTTTTGCTCAAAAACTTCCCAGGTTCTTTTTTATCTTAGGGGCATTCTATCACTCTAGATTCCGCAGAACAGCATGTAAGGGTTCCATCCATTTATTTCAAGCCGAAAAGTGTCTCACAGCCAAATCAGTTTAGGAAATGCTGCTCTGGGCAAATACCAAAGAAATGGGCCTAGCATTCCTCATAGAATATTCTGCATGTCTTGGTCTTCATCTCCTTGCTTATATTAGGCAGAGATTGGTCCACTGGCAAATTGTAAAACAACTTCTCATAGAACTTGGAGAACTGGGAGGGTAGAGACCATCTCCAAAGCTATATACAAGGAGACCTACCTCACCCAGAGAGGACTATCCTCCTTTTTTTTTTTGCCTTTTTTTTAAAGCAATTGGGGTTAAGTGACTTGCCCAGGGTCACACAGCTAGTAAGTGTCAAGTGTTTGGTCTGAGGCCAGATTCGAACTCAGGTCCCCCTGACTTCAGGGCCGGTGCTCTATCCACTGCACCACCTAGCTGCCCCAGACCTATCCTCCTTCTTAAAGCCACTACTAGTCCTTTGCCTCTCCTTTTTCCCCTTCCTCTCTTTATTCCAAGTAAATCCCCAACGTAAATGCATACCACAACTCTGCCAACCCCTGAAGGAGGTAGCTCTTATCAGTGGTGTCAAGGATAAAGAAAGCAATAAATCTACATACACTGAACCTCCCAGCAATTAATCACACACCTTTAGCTTTCCCTCCACCCAATGGGCAACAGAATTCCCCGAAAGTACAAAATGGGGCTTCTTCTAGATTACTTAAAAACAAGCAGCCATTCACACTTGAGTGCAATAACAAATGGGAACCATATGAAGAGAGCAAAAATGGCAGACTTTACAAAGGGAGCCTGAAAATTCATGAAATTCCTTCCCAAAGGGAGAATATTTCTAGTGTACCCAGTTAGCGGAAGGAAGGCCCATTAAGGCTGGGGTGCATTAGTCATCCCTGAGCAATGCCAACGGGACCCAAGAAATTCTGCTGAAAAAGCTAACAAGAAAGAGCTTCCTCTCCAAATCCCAGGTATTCTTGGTTGAGGTAGAAATGTTGCCAGAAGAGCCTTTGGGCAAAAAAACAAAACAAAACAAAACAAAACAAAACCTTATGCTTTCTTTCCTTCCCACCAGACTTAGCCAAGATCAGAATGGCCAAGAACCTTGACAGGGAGAGATGAGGGAGGGGTAAAATGGTGGCTCTTTAGACCAAAGCCTCTTTTGGGGGGGGGGGGTGAGGCAATTGGGGTTAAGTGACTGGCCCAGAGTCACACAGAGTTATATGTCTGAGATCTGATTTGAACTCAGGTCTTCCTGCCTCCAAGGCCAGAGCTCTATCCACTGCATAGCCTAGCTGCCCCTCAAAGCCTCTTTATTAATAGGTTTACTTTGGTGGTCCGTGCATACGTGGCACTAAGGGTCATGATGGTCATAGGCCTGAGAAAAAATGACAGAGATTTTAAAAAAGAAGAGGGGGGGAAACAATGGCAAATATAAGAGGAGCCCTTACCAAATGATTGAAGATAAAAACAGCCAACCCCAGGTAGGAAAAAAAAGTGGGAATTATGATTATTATGAATATTATTTTTATTATTAATATTACTAATTATTATCCTGTCAATAAGACATAGGAGAAAGCACCTGAGTCTTTGTTTTGCTGGGAATAGGTATTTTCATATTGCTGCTTTCCTCAGGGTTTCTATGCATGTGCAAGCTAGTTAGGACAAAGACTTCAGATGAAATTTCTGAGACATTTCATTTCACGTCTCATAGAAGAAGCCCATTTAAAATTCAAAGCACAGCGTTAGCCACTTCTTTTACCAACACCTCCCCACCACTACCTCTGACCTACTGCCTGCCGCCTTCACTCCTCAGTCATGGAATCTTTCCTCTTGGTTTTAGGAATCGAAGTCTATGCATTATAATTCTATTTTTCTTTTTCCCCTTTGGCTTCGGGGGGAAAAAAAAGGAAAAACAAGGAAACATCAAAAATATAACTGCTGGCTTCTTTTCTGTTTTCCAAGGAGAATATTTTTTTTCTTGAAAAACCAGACCAGGCACACTTAGCATATCACATTGCGACATTGAATGTTGTGTTTTCCAAAGCAGGTTAAGTGGATAATGTTGTTCTGTGTGTCTAAACCTCTCCTAACTTGGCATTTATATGGCTAAACTATATTGTTTATAGTTCGGACCTTGATGCAAGATCCTTTTTTTTTTGATACTAAAAACAGGAATGCTCCAAAGTGGGTCCTGGTACATTCATTATATCTTTTAATATTTGAAATATCTATGATTTCATTCACATGGGAGCCCCCACTGTTGTAGTTCATGGCCCCTCCAGCCCCTCACAGATGGTATTCATGAGTTGCTGTGGCGTCCTCAAAAATCATTACCTGGTGACTTCCTGTCTCTAAACATTAATTATAACTAAACAGAAATAATATGGGGCCAATACCCTTACCCAAATAAAGTCAGTTCCATTAACAGGTAAGTCAGAAAGACAGCAGGAAAGCTTAGCACATACAGTCACTGCTGCCCACTAGGTTCTTTGAGGCTACATTTACACTTACATTGTGCAGTTTATAGTAGAGCCCACAGGCATTACACACGGGATCTCCATTGGCATTTCTCCTCCACAAGGTAGTAGTAGTGGTCTGACAGTTTGCACAGGACGTACCTGCTCTTCTGGCTGCAGACTGGGGGTGGAGAGAGTAGGTAGAGGAAGGAGAGGGAAGAGGGTAAAATATGTTAAGACTTAAAAAAAGAAGAAGAAATCGTCATTGAAATCAAAACTAGCAAGTGGCCCACATGAAAGTGATGAAGATCCCCAAAATCGGCTTAGATAAACCTAAGCAGAGCTAATTTATACACATTAGAGGACACGGATCTGACGATTTTTGACTTTAAGCTCATAGTTGGTCTGAGGTAAGTGGGTGGGGTCTGGGGGGGAGGGGTAGCCTTACAGGGAATATAAAAAGCCATCCTTGACACTTGGAGGATAGCCACTGTCCTCTGGACACCCCCCAGAACGCACTAGAAAGTTACTTTTCAGGGGCCTACAGGCCACAGAATGAAGTTTCCCGTCTCCTCACTTCTTGGGTCCTGGCCTATGCAGCTGCTTCCTACATCAAAGTTTCCAGTTCAAATCAATATAAACAAACGCTACTAAGCAAATGGGCACAATGACAGTGAGGGAAACCTAAGGCCACAACTCTATCCAGCTTGAGTTATGTGAAATAAAGCAACAGGAATGTAAAAAGCCCAGGTAACCAAAAGGACAGTGAAAAAACAACAACAAATGAGAAGCAAGTAGTCTGTGGGAGGGCATCGATGTATCTGAATGAAGGTAGCCTGTTTTCTCTAACTCAGGAAACCCTGAGTCAGGCATCCTTCAGTCACTTGTCGATAAGACTTCATAATCTTTTGAGCCCACTGGTATCTCATTAGGCTTTCAAACTATACTCCCTGCTCCCCATGAATGACAACCAGCCCTCTCACCCTTCTACCGATTTCAGGCCAATGACACTAACTAAGAACCAGGAAACTTGTTACTCAGTAAGAACGTTAGGTCTTCTTCAGCCAAACAACCTGATTTTCTTTCCTCTTCCTCTCTCTCTCTTCCCATATTTCTTCCCTTTTCTCCTTCCTCCCCAGCCCTACCCCCGAACCCAAATACCTAGGCATGCCAATACATTTAGTAAACCAATTGAGCCATCCCATAAAAAGCAGTAAGTGCAGTATCACAGGCAATGCCCATGAGATCTATTTAAATCAAATGAGATATTTGTAATACATGTACCACAATGTCTGGCACATACTAGGAACTTAATAAATGCTTATTCCTTTCCCTGGATTCCCTGATTACGTCATTACATTTATTTCCCTTTAAAAGGATAGAGTGGCAGGCCTAGAGTCAGGAAGACTCTTCTTCCTGAGTTCAAATCTGGCCTTAGACACTTACTAGCTGTGTGACCCAGGGGCCAAGTCACTTAACCCTGTTTGCCTCAGTTTCCTCATCAGTAAAATGAGCTGGAGAAGGAAACAGCAAACCACTAGTATCTTTGCCAAGAAAACCCCAAATGGGGTCATGACGTGTCGGACATGGCTGAAAAAAATGACCGAACAACAACAGAAGGATTCTTATTTCAACTATTTTTTAAGTTTCTAAAACTATTTAACTATTTTATCTTTCATTTCTAACTCCTTAGTAGTACTGGAAAGGGGCCATTTTCTGTCTTTGGCAAAGGAATTTCATTTCTTTAAAATGTTCATCATTTTCTGCACCTTTAAAAGAAGTTGTGGGTGAGGGGAGGTACTAAGCTATACACTTGAAAAAATCTACTAGACTCAACGTCTCCGTGTTCCCTAAGGTTCCTCCCCCACCAGCCCCCACAAAAAAAAAAAAGGCAGGGGAAAGACATAGACCATAGGGGTTAATCAAGTGGATTGTGTTCCAGGAAAATCAAGTACACTCTAACAACCAGAAAGTGAAGCTAGATTGTCTCTGTTCAATATTACATCAACAGAAAAGTTAGACTGCACATATGAAATTGCCAAAAAAAAAAAGGATAAATCAGTAGCAATTTTGACTTAACAATAATGTCGCTCTTCCTTTCAAAGTCACTAAATTGCTCTGTACGTGAACACCTGATTCCTTAATGCCTAAATAACAGTCACATAACTTTTAGAAATGTGAGTTTGCTCCCCAGACAACACTGATCTAGAAATTAAGAGTCTCAAAAAATATCATCTTTGAGAAACTTTGAGGATGCATTGCTAGCCAAGTTGTGTGGACTGTTCATATCCCAAGAGCACTGACTCTTAGTTCTACATACCTTGGAGTCTTTTAAAACTGTCACCTCATAAGGGACCAAGTGTTAATAATGAAATCCCCAAGAAATCATTTCATATATACACTCTTTTTTTTTTTTTGGCTAGGCAATGGGGTTAAGTGACTTGCCCAGGGTCACACAGCTAGTAAGTGTTGTGTGTCTGAGGCCGGATTTGAACTCAGGTCCTCCTGAATCCAGGGCCAGTGCTCTATCCACTGCGCCACCTAGCTGCTTCCCATATATACACTCTTAAAAAGAAAGTTACTAAACAAATTGAAAGTATTATTTTTCATAATTATTATGAACTTCCCTTGATTATTTTTAAAATAATTCTCAGAAGTTATTAGCACATTTATGGTCTCTGACTTTCCCACACCGAAAGAGTTTGGTAATTACATGTTATTATATGGATATAAATATTATATTTTACAAATATATAATGCTACCTCAAAAAAAGCAAGAGTTTGGTTATTATATCATTATTATATGGATGTAAATATTATATTTTACAAATATATTAGACTAGCTAAAAAACCAAAATAGTTTATTATATTATTACATGAATGTGAATATTGTATTTTACTAATATACAGTGCCAGCTCAAAAAACCCCAAAAGTTTATTTATGATATATTATTATATGAATATAAATATTATATTTTACAAGTACACAATGCCAGCTCAAAAAACAAACACGAAACAAAATAAACTTCAAGCCCAAACCAAGGCTAATATGGATAATGGCATGAATACAAACAGACTGCAAAAATGCCTTCTGTCTTGCAGGCTTTACATTTTTGTAGAATCTCTTTTAAAAAGTCATACTCTTCACCCTATTAACAGGAGGTAAAATGCATTAATATTACAAGTAGTTCAGCTACTTTCTGGTTGTGAGAAATTCTGAAAACTCTGGTGGCATTAAGGAAAAGAAAAAAAAACTATGATTCTTCCTTAAGGGATTATTTATGTGTCTTGTATTAGTTTATTTAAGAGTCGATACGTATCTTTCAGAAGTGCTCTATTGTAAGCTTGGGTATATTTCTCCAAATCTTAAATGATCTGGGTGGGGTGGGGTGGGGGCAGAACAGCAAGCTAAGGCCACTAAAGAGGTGGGGGAAAGGTATATATGGAAGGGAAAAGAGAAGAAAACAGTGGTTCTGTAGGTCTAGCAGTTAAAATGTCACTCAAGGATAAGCAAAGTCTGAATAGGTTTCAAGTGTATGTCATTTCTAAGGAACTAAAAGTAGAAATTTCTCCAGAAAGGATGATTAAGAAAGCAATGACAGATGAAAATGTAATAGCAACTGAACTTTAAAATGAAAATCAATTATTACTCAGAGTTCCTGTGCTTTCTTAGGGAAGCTGAGTCAAGACAAAGTGATTAAAAAAAAAAAAGTCTTCCCAACCTGCAGTTTGTATAGACATAAGTCAGAAAGAAAACATTCAATTTGTAGGTAGCCCTGGTATGTGTGTATGTGAACACACATACACACACACATACTGTTACACACATGCACATGTACATGCACATGCATACACACACACACATCCCTTGTTTTCTCCCTTTTTTTTCTCACTTTCTGCACTTCAAGGGTATTAAAACATTTTAGGACAAGAGGGTTTTTTTTTCAACCAGGGCCAGGTTTTGGGTGATTCAGAACATTCTTTTGTGGTGTAATCACCCTCATTTTACGCTAACACCTCCAGCTGTTTTTTTCAAATCCTTCTAGTTCTGATCCGTTCAAACATCTTAATGTTTGGGTTGGGGAAGCAGAGCTGTTGTTTATGAGTTATCTCCAGTGCTCAGATATCCGGCAGCTTTTTCCTAGGAAGTTAGTTTTGCACATAAGAGAAAGGGGGGAAAAAAACCCCAAAGCTGTATGTGGGGGGTTGAGAGAGTTGAAGGGAAGATTGACAGAGAAGAGAAAAAAGTATGGAGATCTATGCCTTGCCAAAAAAAAAATCAAAGCCTTATGAGCACTTCCATCCCTAGAAAGTTTTTCCTTTTTCTAGAGAGGATGTGAAAGATGTTGGTTGATGGGAAGTGCAACTACTTCTTTAAAAAAACACTACAGAGGTCATTTTTTTCCTTAGATTTTGGGGGATACTAATTCATCTATTGATCTACAAAGGGAAATTCCTCCTCCTCCTTTTCTGAGTCTTCAGCAATCATTGAATGTCATCACCATCACACACACACACACACATACACACACACTCACACACACACACAAAATGATCCCTTGTCTAGCTACTTTTCTGTGGTTGAAATTTATCATTTGTTAAGAATACTTTATCTTTCCTACACTATCTATTCAATCTTGTCGATACATCTGAAGTCAAGACTACAAAGAAACCTCTCTTAGATGTTTTCTGGGTTATGTGTCCCAGTTCCAACAAATGGTGACTACGGACAAATTACTTTATCTACATGATTCTTTGTCTCCTTAGGGAAAGTATTTTATAAACTTGAAAATGTTATAGAAATGAAAACTAATATTATTAATTAGAGGTGTTAAGGATATTGGCACAGGTCTATTTTTTCTGCAGTACTCCTAATGAGCAAGAAGTTAAAAAAAACACACACACACAAGTTAATGGCACGTCAAACAGAAAATGAACCAAAATATTAATGATCTAAATTTCTTTATTTTTCCTAGTTATGAAAGTTAGGGGAAAAGTAATAACATTTCTCCCAGAGGAATTTCTGTAGTGAGGAATCCTCAATTCCTAATTCCAAAGAGGAAGGAAAAGACCATTTGGACTTGATGGCTGGTTGATTATTTATAATCCAACTAACAGACAAATAGACTTTGAATTCATATTATATTATGGCTATGATTAAATATTGTTTTTAAGATTCTTGCCTTGGAACTACCTGCTTTTCCTTCAGTAACTAAACCTTTGGAAGAAGTTCACCTCATAAGGAAGTCTTCACTATAGGATAAAGTATTATACTGAGCTTCTCATATATTTTAAAGTACCCATTCTCGTCCTGTAAAAAGCAATCGTCCTAATAAGTCACAGACCCAAGATTTAGTAACCTGGCAGACACATTCTTAATAAGTCTGATTCAGAAACTGAGAAAGAAAAGTAAAGGAGAAGGGACCCCTCTCCTGAGCAATCTAACATGATTTCAGGCTGTCCTGCCAATTTCCTGAAGAAGAAGAAAAAAAAACTCCCCCTTCCTGAAGGGAGGAAATTAAAAACACAAAAAGGTTAGTGATTGGATCAATGCTTCTCCAGAACTTACCAGCCTTCGCTTGGGCTTAATGAGGGGTCGGTTCTGTCCATTCATTTTGTGGTAGAGTCCACAGGCGTTACACAGGTAGTGACCAGTACCATCTCTCCTCCACAATGGGGTTGAGGTCGCCCCACAGTTTACACACTCCCTGCCTTCTGGAAACAAGATCACACATAAGTCACTTATGGAAAACACACATGAAGGCTGAGTAAACTAGGATGTGGGCTGTGAAGGGAAAATTGGAAAAAGGAAAGGGTTTTTTCTCCCTTTTTGGGAGGGAATTTCCCCAAACTCTTGCTGAAAATATTGATTACCTGTTCCTTCCTTGTATAACTACTGTTTCACTCACACATATAAACACTTCTCAAACAAAAATTGCATATGGCTAAATAGTAACAGAACTTTGCTCTTTTTGGGGGGGCAGGGTGAGGATATTAGGGAACCTGATGGGAAAGACTGAGTCTCAACAAAAAGAAAAGCAGATTTCAACTTGAACTGTTTCTCTGAGAAAATTCTAAATCCAAGGAAAATATAAAAGTTCAACTACAACATCTCAAAATAAAAGGAAGAGAAAATGGGGTGACCTATTTTCATTTCTTGTTTTCAGATCAGCATATATTTTTACACATATTAATTAGATAGCACATATTAGATAGGAAAAATATAAAGATAGATGCATAGATGAACGGACAATAGATTCATCTACTGATCAATCAAAGGAGTGGTTGAGAGAAGCTAAATAGGCCTGTGGATTCATATTCCAATTAAACTGTAAACTCCATTGGATAGGTGGCAGTAAATGAAGAGACTACCCCAGCCCTAGTAATGTTATTTATCTATAGACATTCCAGTATTAAAGTTTGCACTGGTCACTTAGTTGGATTCAGAAATAACTAAACTTTAATTCAAAGCTTGATAGGAAAAGGGCGAACTCTGATTAATGGGGACAGAGGAATTTCAAAATGGGGTTGATGAAGAAAAAAAAGAAAAGTCAAGGGGGAAAAGCAGTGCTGAGACAGAAATCCAAAAGGAAGAAAATGAAAACCAAGAGAACTGTTGTTAGAGTAAATTGCTGAAGGGGAAGAAGGGCCATAGGGGCAACCGGTTAATTTTAGGCTAAATGGGCAAAGACTTCTATGTTGTTTGTGGAAAACTAAGTCAGGCAAAGCCATGTATTCATTGTTGACCAAAAGAGAGCCTAAGAGAGACACAAGAACATGGAGACGTATGTAATAGGAGAGTCTGTGGACTAATTTCTTTCCAGCTAAGTTGCAACATGGGTGACTTTGGTGGATTTTGCAGCCAGTTTCTCTTACCCCTTCTTGTTGACCTCTCTGACCCTATTCCTACCCTTGCCTTGGGTTTTTGTTCCCTTTGGGTACCTGAATTAAACTTGAATTATTTGAGAGTAAGGGAAGTCCAGAGAACCTCTGAGGGTCAAAAGCAGGGATGGCAAAACTGTGGCCTTCTAGGTCCTTGGGTGTGGCTTTTTGACTGAGTCCAAGTTTTACAGAACAAATCCTTTTATTAAGAGGATTTGTTCTTCGAAGTTTGGATTCAGTCAAAGGGCCATGCTTGAGGACCTAGATAGACCACAAGTAGCGTTAAGGCTGCAGGTTCCCCACTCCTGATCAAAAGGTTTTGTTTCAAGAAAGAAATAAATAAATAGGAGGGGGAAAAATCACCAAGAAAATATGAAAAGAGCTAGAGGGAAATTTACGAAAACTAGATCCCTGAAAGGGGAGAAAGGATGATTTGGCATCTTCTTTTTTTGAAACAGAATTGTCCAAACTTGGGGCAAACGGAGAGTGTACCTGTGGATATTTCTATTTCATTCACTTTCAATTCCAATTCCAAATTGATGGAGGAGGGGACAAACATCTAGAAAACTAGAAACCACTTGTCCATTTTCAATCAGTCTAAAAGGATTTTATTGTTAACTGTTTTATTGTTTGCTTGTCTTTGCGCAGTTTTGTTTCATCTGGTTTAAGAGGGATTGGATTGTGGGAAGTAGCTGAATTTGTTGAGGACTTTATCTCTAAATTTATTTCTAGAGATAAAATTCTACACTCCCAAAGTCTTTGGGGGGGGGGGTTGTTTCTTGCCCTTAGGGTGTTAGATTCTAAGATTTTTAAAGGATGCATTGAGTTGTATTCATAGGCATTTTATTTTGGGTCTTAAATCTAAAGGGACTGAGAAAGTGGGTGTGTACTAAAAAAAGAAAAAAGAAAGGATGAAAAGAGGAGGGGTTTAGTGACTCTTGGAGCTGCCTCAACAGCCCTCAGGGAGGCAAGGGACCTTTCTGAGCCCAGGACATAATCAAAACTCCTCGGGCTTTTTCTTAGGTTCTCCCCTGTACCATAAAATCTCTAGGCACAGATGTGGCCCAATACAAGTATCTGCCTCTGAAGACAACCTCTCCACAGCTCAGCTCACTCTGGTGGTGGTCAAGGACATGACTTTTGAAAGGGCCCATTTAATTTCTGGTGCTGTAACTGGAAGCAAAAAGCTAAGCCTGACCTATCACCTCCTCAGGTCTCCAAGTTTGAGCCCTCCCCCAGCTCAGCCCTAACAGGAGGCAGTGATCTCTGAATATTCAAGCAGAATGGGTACTTTAAAGGAATCTCTGACATGTTTTGTCTGATTTATTTTATTTTGGGGGGAGAGGAAGGATGACAGCATCCTTTTCAGGGGGAACTGCTGAGTGTTAAATTAGGGGAGCAGCTGATTACCTCTTCCAGTAGCACCACATTAAGCCTGGGTCTAGGCACTAGTGGGCAATTCATTCTCAATTCATTAGGGGCATGGGGTTTGTTGGGGTTTTTCTGGTTGCTGTTGCTTATTTCAAGTCTGTGGCTTCTTGCAAGTTACCAACTTTTTTTTTAAATAGATGATGAGACTCTCTTGGGCCTTCTCTTTCTTTTTTTTCTCTTTCTCTGTTTTTTTTTTTTCCTGTGCTTTGGGTGAACAGCTTACAATGACACCTCCCTTTAGGTGTCAGAACCACAATGCTGCAAGGCCTCTTGACATTCAACAGCCAGTTTCAAACACCAGTTGATTTTTGGTTTGGTTGCTTGGAGGGACCCAGAGGCCATCGAACCAAAATAATAGAGGATTGGGAATGGGGCTGGGGGTGGGGTTGGGGTTAGGGCTGTAGACTGAGGGAACAGCAGATCGTTGAGCCCAGGGAGGGGGAGACTAGAAATGACCCATACAAAATAGTTTAGTCTTTTTTCCTCCAAAGGTGTATTTCGGTACAAACACCCAGGCGTATAAAAAAAAAAAAAAGCCCTAGCCATCCTAACCACAACTTCAACCGTTCTTCCAAAATACTGCAGCCCCTCTTTTTCTTTGCCCCTACTTTAGTAACTGCATTGACTTTGTGGAGATTTTTTTTTAACAACGATACTAAAACTAAGTGAATCCCCTCCCTTCAAATTCCCCACCTGCCTAAGAGGGTCTTCCCACCACAGGGTCCTTTGAAACAACCTTTCTCTCCAACACTGTCCCATAACCTAGATGTCCAGAGGACCTACTTTGGGTTTTTGTGACTACAGAAATGGGAGAATAGGGGAGAGAGCAAGGAGTAAAAAAATCAGGCTGAAATTGAACCAGGATACAAAAAAAGTAGGTGTTCCTAGTTTTGGTTTATGTTAACCACAGCCTTCTTTTCTAGATAATCAGATAGTCCTTAGAGAGGCATGTACAAAAACGGGGTGGGGGTGGGGAATAAAACGAGGGAGAAGAGGCCAAGAAGGAAAAGAGTGCTTTGGGGAAATATGTGTGTCTCCCCAAGCCCTTCCTCCAACCACCAGCACCAGCAAGGCAGGCTGGGGCTTCGACTATCTACAATTACCTATCTTTCTTCCCCCTAGAGTGGGGACTTCATACCATCTCCCAAAAATACAGGAAGTTGCTGGCGTTAAAAATCAGCCCCCAAACTCAGCTCCTCTCCTTCAGGATTTTTAGTATCTCAAGCTAAGATTCCCTCAAATAAACCCCCCTCCAACAACCTGATCTCAAAAGGGCCCTTTTTCAAAGCACAACAGGTCACTCTAGGACCGGCTGGGTTCGTGTCCTCTGTCTGTCTCTCTAGAGCTCTCTGTCTCTCTGCCTCTCTGTCTGTCTGTCTCTCTCTCTCTCTCTTTCTGTGTGTCTCTCTCCTCTCTCTTTTCTTCTTTCTCTTGCTTTTTTTGTCTGTCTCCTCCATCTAGCCTCCCTCCCTTTTTCTCCCTCTCATCTACTTTCATGTACAGAACATGCAGGTCTGAGTTTTTTTGTCAGCCTAACCGCATCCGGACTCTATTAAAGTTCCTGGCGCGGGATAAACAATGCAACTGTCGCGTGCAGCAGTCTGAAAATAATTGGATTAGCTAAAACATATCAACTAAATAGAGACAGTCCTGCTCAGACAGTCGGAGTAAATGTCACCCTGGAAAAAGCCCTGAAAACTGATCTCATGGTTCCTGGGCTCCCAAGACCCTACCTCCGCGGTAGGGGGGAAAAAAACCACCAGGGGCCTTGGAAACTCTGGTTTGAGGCTGCTCTTCTCACCCACAGTAGGCAGTGGGATTTCACTTTTTCTTTCTACAACCCACTCAGGTTGCACAGTCAAGACATTTGGGCTGTTCTGAAGAAGAACCCTGCCTTAAACAGCAGAATCCACATGCTTCACAAAATCCATCAACAAATAAATAGAATTTGAAAAACCCTTTCTCCAGAGTTCCTTTCTCTCTGACTCCAATTGCTCTGATGGGAGACAAAATTGGTGAGGCTTTTGTTTTATTACTTTGAGGTAAAAATTCCAGGTCAATTATCTATTTTTACGTTTTCTAATTTTGGCTTTTGTTCAATCAGATGGCTGCACCAATAAAATAAATATGCTCTATTTCCGGATTAGACTTGATTTGTATAAGAGAATGAGAAAATGTGTGAGAGGGTCACACCTGAAAAACCCTTCCATATTCTTTTCTCTTCTCTATGGCTTGCGTGTCAAATCCAATCCAATTTCCCTCTTACTAGGTTGAGAAGACAAGGAGAGAGAAGGCACAGGAAGAGAGTAAAAGATTAATAATAAGATATGGCTTTTGATTTCAAATTCAACTACCCTGATTATCCCACTTTTTTCTCTCACATGGAGCCTTGCCAGGCAAAGTTCTTTCTCCTATTTTAAGATTTTATTGAGTATTTTCATTAATGTCTTCCACCCCCTCCCAAAAGCTAAGGTTCTCCTGCCATTGCCTCAACCTATCCTTTTTTCTAAAACTGGGATGGAAGGGGAAAACAAATTCTGAACAGATAGTACTAGGGGTTACAGGGTAATTCCTGTTTTACATTCCGGAGGTTTAATTTTCATATTAGAATTAAAGATTTTTCCCTTGGACTTCCATTTTGTCTTGTAAAGTGATTAAAAGTCATTTTCAGCATGCAAAAATTCTAGCTTTTGAAGGACAGAGGTATAACTTCGGTTTTAGTTTTCTTCTTTCTGCATCCACTAGTTCATTGCAAGAGCCTTACACTGAATCTGTTTTTTCCTTAAATTCTAAAGACCAGAAGGATAAGATCGGACATGTCTCAAAACTAGTCCCTGATTTGGAAGAATGGGGAGAATCAAAGCTGTAATACTTGGGGGAGGAAAAAAAACAAAAAAACAAACCCTCACTACCCATGCAAGGTAGTGAGTCCTCTAACCACCTCGGGAAAGAGGGAAGATTAGGTCTCAGGGTGGAGGAGAGAAAAGAGTCCGACAGGGACAGAAGACAGATCCTACCTGTGCTGGATCTTGCTTTTGGCCTCGACTTACATCCGAACCCTGTGGGCGATCCTCCCAGCAGGCTACCGGGGGGGAAGAGTCCAGAGCTATATTCCGGGACGTAGGGAGGATAAGTGGTGATGGGATGATGGGCAGACGAGGAGGCTCCCCCAAGTGTAGCCATGCTGCCCCGGGAGTGAGATGACTCCAGCTTCATGGTGTCGGGAAGGGACACCTGGTATTTAATGCACTCCTTCTCATCCTGCCGAGCTGAGCCGGCTGAGCCTGGTGTGGAAAGGGATGGGTCCGGGGAAACATCCTTAGGAGGGGTGGGTGGGAAGGTGAAGAGGTGCGGGCTAGAGTGACCACCGGAGAGTGAAGAAGATGAGGCCGGCGGGTAGACCGAGAGGGGTCCTGGGGAGCCGTGGTGGATGGAGGTCTTGGAAAAGGGACTGAGGTTCCAGGGCGAAGCACTGTGGTGACTTCCCAGGGCTTTGCCACTGTCCAGCCAGGGCAGGGATCCGTGAAGAAGAGGAGGGCGGCAAACTTGACTCCCTGCAGGGGGGGGGGGGGGAGACAGATGAAGAAAGAAAGGGGCAAAAAGAGAAGTGGGATTGAAATCACACTGCTGCAATACAGTGAGTGCCTCAAACACATCAGGGGTTCTCTGGAGCTTCCTCGACCTCTCTACAAAGAAGAGCCGCACAATCTATGCTAACAAGTGTGAAAGCAAGGTGGGATTTCCTCCCACTCTTTGAGTGGAACCTGGGGAACGGATCCTAACTCCAAGGGTCTTTTTTTGAGAAGGTGAAAGAGATCCTTTCCACTGCTCCCCGGTCTTAATTAGTCAATATTTGGGCCTATAGTTTGCAGGGTGGGCAGGATCCCATACTTGACTTAACCTCTCCCAGCACACTTCCTAAATCACATCCCGTCCTATCTTCTTCCTAAAATCTGATTTGTTTCTCTTCATTAGACTTCTCCACCAGCCTTAGATTCCTTAATACCCCTCCTTTACCACTTTGATCCCCATGGTTGATGAGGGTTGAATGCTGAAAACCAAGTCATATAGTGACCTGAGTTTCCCTCCAACTCTTTCCCTCTCTTCTCTTTCCTTCCTTCCTTCCTTCCTTCCTTTCTTCCTTCCTTCCTTCCTTCCTTCCTTCCTTTCATTTTAAAATGGAAGTATTTCCCGTACATTTAACATCACGATCATGCCTCTCTGCCCCATATAGAAGCCCCTGGCTGAGAACTGAAGAAACAGGAAAGGAAAAAATTGGTTTTGGAAAAAGGATAGGGGAAATTTGAGGGTTATTTCCGGGCTAACTCAATGCAACACTTGCTGATGGCAGCCTGACTACTTCCAAAAGGACTTGGATGGCTTTTGCCAAAAGCTTTCGAATGCTCTGTCAGAGAAAATGTCCAAGGCTATAAGCTGGGGACAGGAGCCTCTCTCTGCTTTGCTTCCCTTTCCAAGACAGGTCATGGATGAAAATAAAATGAGCCCCAGATAGGCTCTCAAAACAAAAAATTGATTTGTAACTTGGAATATGTATTAGGTATTTATCACCTAGGATGACTTTGGGGTAACACATATATCTCACTTTTAATACACATAAACCTGAGCTAGATAGAGCTGAACTCACACTAAAAGTGCACATTAGAATTGTATCTACAGATCCACACACCTATTAATCCTTTAATCCAACATTCACATTAATGTTTACTATTCTATTAAGCATTAAAAACAATACTGAAACTAAAATCTGAGAGAGGAAGGGGAGGGGATGTGGAAAGGGAGTTCTTTGAACATAAAGGGTCAAGATTCACTATTATCCAGGAAGTAGTATAGTAAATAACATTAAGTCTGCATCGATTGTATTTCCACTTAACTGCTGATATGCACTGAGTAAGGGCAAAGAGCGCCCCATCGGCAGAAACAATTGGTTTAAAATCTAGTAACAGCAGACCCCTGAAGTCTGGTACTGAGGAACTCTGTCAACAATGTATAGAGGGAATGGGGGGGGGAATCATTCTTGGAATAGGAACCCTATATTTTTTTCTGCCTCACTTTTTGCTTCTCTTTTACAGGAATCATTTTATGTTTTAAAATCTTAGAGTTTTTGTTTGGAAAGTGTTATGTCCAGATTGTTTTTATTTTTTAATTTCACCCCTCTCCCAAACTTCTCAAAGGAAGAAAAAACAATGTATAACAACTCCAATCTTCCCCTTAATTAAGAAAAATGGAAATTAAATTCTTAATCCTTAAAGGGACTTCAGGGAATAATAATAGTAGGCCTTAAAGAGGGAACTAGGAAGGTATATCTTCAGAGAAAGATTGAGAGTGAAAGCGATCTCCAGAAATTCTAAAGCAAAGCTGGACAGGAAAATTCTGTGGAGCCGGGAATCTAAGAAGGCTTGAAACCTTAAAATTAATAGCCAGTCTTTCTATGAAATGTCCTGATTGCTTTCCAGTCTACAAGTCTGAATTACATTTTCCTAATGCCAAGGAACCAAGAAAACTGCAGGGACCTGAACATATTGCCTTTTAGGCAAAGGCCAGAGGAGTCGTACATATAAATAAATGTCTTGGATTGCTGAAAGTTTGCCTAAAGTTGCAAATGCAGAGACGCTTGGATGAACCAGTCGCCCCAACTAAGAAAGAGTTTCCAAAATATAAAAGTTTTCTTAGGTAGTTCCCTTTCTTTCAATTCTCACCCACATGCTTGAAAATACAAGCTGTCTGGGATCTTCGGCTACAGAGGCATTCACAGTTGGGGGTGTCACAGCTTAGCTGAGGCATACTAGGTGGTCCCCCTAAATCTCTGCCTCTTTCTCTACTCTGAGCCTCCAAGCTCCGAAAACCTGGAACGTAGCCTGAAAAAAGGCAACTTTGGCCAGGTAGAGGGCTGGCTAGACCTGGACTGTGTGTTCCTTGCAGAGAGGCTACACCTTTGGATCAAAGGAATGATTAGCCTTTTTTTCTGTTATTCATATCACTCAGATGAACAGTTGAAAAAAAAATAGATGGCCTTTTCCATTTCTGCCCGGACAGAAACCACTGCCATCTCCAAACCAGAATGAGAAAAGGAAATCAAGTTTACTTATACTTCTCCCCAACTCCTCCAGCGTTCCCATGCCTCCTTCACGTGAAACTGACTCTTCACCGAGCCTTAGAAGAGGTAGGCAGAATACGCTGAGGTGTCTAGAAAACTGGGCCTTTAAGTAAAGAAAAGAGATAAGAAGGAAATCAAATCTACTCACCATGATGGGTCGGAGGATATCTCTGTACGGTGGCCCTAACAGAGTTTCCGTAGTAAGGTGGGACGTGGTTGCCTTGTCCGTCGATGTTAAAAAGTACATCCACTTCCTCTGGCAGAGGGTACTGTGAAGGGTCCATGTAAGAGTGACTGAGCCCCGGGTGGTGAGTGTCTGGATGCTGGCCATTCAGAACTGCCGGGTGATGGTGACTGACCCAGCGGGATTGGTCCGTAGTCACCTCCATATCCTCGATCACGCTCTCGCGCGCGGTCTTCTCCGGAAAGACAGCTCAAAATTCTGGAGGTGTTCAGTTTTTGCTTAGGGGATGGGTTTTTGGGTTTGTTTTTTGTTTTTCAGTTGCTGTTGTCGGTGGTGGGGTTTTTTTCTTGTGTTTCAGCGAGGAAGTAGTATGGAATAGGGAGAATGGGAAAGAAGAGGAAGGAAATTGGTTTTTGTCTTTTAGAATTGTTTCAAAGAAAGGAGAAAGCGAGAAATAATTAATTCCAAATAAATGGGGGGAAAGGGAAGGATTTTTTTTATGGTGGTAATTTAAATTTTTAGAAATGAGATTCCCCAAGGATTTTCCTCAGCTCTTGCAAGGTGAGTCTCTCCTCGGGTCACCTGTAATGGAAAGGAGGGGTGGAAATTGGATGAGCACTTAAGTACTTTAGCACCTGAGTTTTATGAACTGGCACCACCTCCCATACAGATAGATCACAAGCATGCACACACAGGAGCATATGCATACAACAGAGGCATCTATAGCCTGCAGAACTCGGCACAGACACACGCACAACGTCCAAGACATTAGCAGCAAACTATACCAACACTGGTTTTTCTTTTCTTTTAACACACGCCCCACCCCCAAGTCCTATGGACTCCTGCCTCAGGAAAAAAGAAGTACTTTTTTTTAAGGCTCAAGGGGACAAAAATCCACCTTAGGCTGTATCCCAAGAGCCCCTGGTCTGTGCAACTCTAACCCAGCACTGTAAATTTTCAAGCCTGTAAAAATCCACTCCTTAAGAAACCTTCCAACAGAGGAAGAATGAAGAAGAGAGGAGAGTAGAGATGAGATCCACATGTAGAAAAACAGAAACTTTGAAAAGAAAAGAAAAGAAAAGAAAAGAAATGCAGATACAGTACCAACCTCGGCAGTGGGGAGCAGAAAGTGTGTGACCCGAGAGAGAAGCAGAAACTGCTTGATCAGACTCTCTCTCTCTCTCTCTCTCTCTCTCTCTCTCTCTCTCTCTCTCTCTCTCTCTCTCGCTCTCGCTCTCTCTCTCTCTCGCTCTCTCTCTCTCGCTCTCTCCTGTCTCCTCTCTCCTTTCTTTCTTTCTCTCTTTCTCTCTCTCTCTCTCTCTCTCTCTCTCTCTCTCTCTCTTTTTTTTTTTACAGGGAATGCATTCTTTCTGAAAGTATCAGGACGGCGCCAGGCAGCTCAGTGTTCTCAGACAGCTGTGGCGCGACGCAACTTAAGGAGGTTCTAGTGTCATCAGCGCTGGAGGGGAGGAGCCTGTCATTGGATAAGGAGGGACAGGATACTGAATACAAGGAAACTGCAACCCAAACCTACTCCTTTACTTTGCCACCATCCCCTCCCCCCACCACCCCCGCACTACCCTTCTCCAAAATTCCCCCCTTCCCTCTCCGGTGACCGGAGAGTATAGCTTTAATAGAGTCCACAAACTGAAAGTACTCGGGAAAGAGTTTTTAAACTACGTTAAGGTTTTAGGAGTGAGAGTCGGAGAGTAAAAAAAATTGGTGCTCTGGCCCTTTAAATGTGTGGCATCGGATCCTGCTAATTCAAAATTGGGTTGTTAGTTTTATTAGTACCAGTGAAACCTGACTATCCCATTCGTAAAGTTAACTTATTCGGGAAAGGGTGAGATATAGTTAAGAAATTTGGGGTGATTCATTTCTGTGAATATATGTGCACATAAAATTGATGAGTAAACTAAAAATTTCAAAGTCTGTTTAGGTTTGCCATCTCCTAAAATATCCAGATATCGTCCAGTTAAGAAATGTACGTTTCTACTTCTATTTTCTTAATCTCCATGTTACAAAAGATATCTTTCCATTTTCAGTAAGCAGCCCCTCAAATTAGCACCGGTCCAGCTGTTACAGATGTAACAGCTCCGAACCTATAGTATTTATAATAAATATTTTAGTTTGCCTTGCCTAACAATATGCCTGGACGCAAACGGTGCGCAGGGGAGAAGCATTTCATTTATTCAACAGAGTTAATACGTGTGTGTGTGCGTGTGTGCGCGCGCGCGCGCGTGTATGTGTGCGCGTGTGCATGCGCGCGCGCGCAAAACAGCAGAGGGAATGTGGTTCCTGACACTAGTTACAGAACTTTTCCCACTTTTTTGCAAGAGTGTTTATCTGTTCCTAACCGGCTCCTAATGCCAGCATATCTAACCAAAACTAGGAAGAGGAAAGAGAGAGACCTCTTCCAAATAAATAATACTCCGCAACTTAATCTTCCAGCTGTAAGACTGTCAGTGGAGTGAGGACGGGTCAGTAACACAGCTCAGCAAACTTTGAAGGTCTTAGCTACCGGTCTAAGAGCTACAGAGAGCACTGGTGGGACAGGATTAGGAGCTGGGGGGTGGGGTGAAGAGAAGAGCGGAGGGCAGGGGCGGAGTGTAAGGGAGAAAGAGAGTCCCGGGCCAATAGAGAAAATGCAAGCTGAGGAGACTAGCGATAGATTCCAGTGATTGGCTGGAAGGGAGAGTTCGAACCACCTTTGCCACTACTCAGTCCATTGAGCCACTGCATCCCCTAGTGGTGCTAAAGCACCAGCCCTGAGCTCAAATTGGGTAAAGTGATGCTTAAGTTTAAAAGCGAAGGGGGGGGGGGGAAGTAGTATAAAAGAAGTAAAAAAAAAGTTTCCTAGTCTTCTTACCTCCGACAAAGATTTTGGTGGAAAAATATAAACTCTAAATATACATTTAAAAATTGAGTGCGAGATAAAAATGATACCACACACTACATATAAATGGAAATGGATGAAGGTAAAGTAAATTCAGAAAAGATGGCTTTCTGCTAGGCTGCAGAAAGGTCTAGCTGGGACAGGGAAACACCAATATTCAGCTTTTGAGAAGTTCTATATTATGTTTAAAACCCTCCTCTGGTTTCCTGGAAAAGGAAGTTGAAAAATGGGTCGGACAGATCTAGAGATTTGGTGTTTCTTTGCCTTGAATCTGTAATTCTGCGATCAAATTCCTGTTTAAAACTGGGATTCAGTTTAAACCGGACACAGAAAAAGAATGTCTTTAAAATTAATTAGCAAAGCTAAAAATCCTCCAGGTTTCTCCTGAGTCCAGTTACTGCCTCTATTTTATAACATTGGCCCAGTAAAAGAACATCGATTTTCCTCCCACTCTTTGACTATCTTTCTCTCTAGGGCCAGTCAAGTTGCCAGCATCTCCTGCTCACTGCGTTCTCCAAAGCGTTTAATTATTTAGTATATGTCTAACATACACCGGAAATCATTCCATAAACAAGGGGAGGAATATAGACCCACATCCATTCCGTTAGTATTTCAAATTAGAAATGTAGAGGGAAAAAAAAGAAGTTTCAAAAACAGTTCCTGGGCATAAATTCACAGGAGGTGGGGTGGGGGTGGGGGATTCGGGGGGGTGCTAGAATCTCATCCTAGCACAAAACCACTCCCCCCCACAAAAAAAAAACACAAAACAAAACAAAAACAAAAAACGCAGGCATGGAAAATTTGCCCCCTTTAGAGAGAATCCGTAGCACCTCAAACCAACACTACCCAGGAGATTGCTTCTGGGAAGAATAGTGCTGACTCACGGATTTTTAAAATGTTTAATCGTAATACGGGACATAACATAAATTTTAATTCAGGTGAGGGTGGGGGATAACCTGGCTAACAAGAGAAACCAGAGTATCCGGAAGTTTCTCCACGCTCCCCCCCCAAACTTGATGAGGGGAAAATGGAGACAATGAATGCTGAGGGAACTGACTTTGTCCATTCGTCGTGCTTTAATGGCATGCTCGATATCTGGTCGTATTCAGATGGATACCGAACCCACAAAATGTGGCCCTAAGTCTCCGCTTTACATCCAGGTAGATGGGCTACAAATTGGTCGGGGCGGCTGGAGGAGTGGGGGAGGTGGGAGGTAGATGCACTCAGTAATGGAGCCAGCCTGTAGGGGGGTATTTACATCGAATTCCCAGCCTGTCCGCCCCCTGTTCCCGGACTGACAGTGGGTAATTGGGGAAGAGGACGTTGCTCTTTTGATGGCCCGCGCCGGCCAGTCTAGCCGACGCCACACTGGGTTTGACGTCACAGGCCCAGCCCCAGAGCCAGGAGCAAGGGGCAGGGTGGGAAGGGGAGAAGCTGGGTGGATAAAGAGGAGGAAGGCCGAGGTCTGGGACGGGTCGAGGAGGTGGGGGTTGGAAGAGGGAAGGGGGGAAGGGAGGTAATGAACAGGGGCCAAAGAGAGGACTGCAGAGCGTGGCCTGAGGCTGGGAGCTGGGTTGAGGGGGTCTGGGCCACGCCAGGCGCCGGCCTGGCACGCTTCAGCTGCTACGGCAAGCCCTGGCTTCCTTAAGGGAGGGGGTGAACGACGGAGGGGCAAGGGGTTGGGGGTGGGATCCAGAGGACGAAGGGTAGTCCCGGCTTTTCTTTTTATTATTTTTTTCCTACCAGCTTCAATTTCTAAAACTTCCAGATATACGCGCGCCCCCACCCACCTACAAAAGCTTGATACTTCGCAGCGTTGTGTTCTCTGCCCCCTCTCAGGCCAGCCACCCCTACCTCCAACCCGCCCCCCCTCCTCTCTGCCACCCAGGCTGTCTCAGGCTAGTCTCGCCTCTCTCCCTTAGCAGCAGCCTGCATGTCTCAGCACCGGGGAAGGAGGATGCTACTGCTGTTGCCGCTTTGCCTCGGCTTTTGGGAACCAGGCCTCTCTGCTAGGGTAAGGGGGCTTTGCCGTGGGAGTGAGATTCATTGGACGCTTTGCCTAAGCGCACATCGGAAACGCAGGGTTCCAGAGGGAGGGAGCTTCACGTTGTCTTTGCAAGAAGGACAGTATGAGGATCTGGACATCTGACAACCAGGAGAAATTAGGTGTACCCCTCCCTCCTTAAGTACATTTGAAAGGGCCGAGCGTGTCCTCACGAGGAAAGGAGTTGAGTAATTATAATGAAGACTAACATTCTTTTTGGGTGGAGTTGAAGAGAAATATCTCCCCCCCTCCTTTCCATTATTCTCCCTCCCCAACTCCTGACCCAAAATAAGGGGGACGGGGAACGAGCCGGAGGGATGTCAGGGCTTTGCAAAGAAACCGACCTGAGGGGGCGAGGGAAGGGGAAGCATCTTTTTATTCAGGAGGCTGGACCGGGAAAGAGGAGATAACGGCTGCCGGAGATGCCCAGCCCGAGTGGGCCGAATATGTTGACTGAATTTTGACTAGGTGCAGAATATATGGGAAAAGGGTTAAGGCAAGGGTCGGGCAAGGGGAATCGGGGAATCGTCTCCCAGTCGAAAAAGTACTAATCTAGAGAAAGGGGAGTTAAAGCAACCTCAGAATGCCTAGGGCGATCATTTAAAGGTGTTTACCTAAGAATTCTGGAAGGGGAGAAAGCACGAGAAGTAGTTAGATTTTTTTCAAAACAGCAAAAATGCAAGTGAGCGAAAGAAACTAAGCTGTGCAATTTGGTTTTTGTGTCACTCCTATCTCTCCACTGGCAACCTCACCATCAGCGCCTGGCGGGCGTTCTTTTAAAAGGAAAATAAAACAAGGTTGGGAGCAATCCCCAAAGAGAGCTTAAGAGTGGAGTAAAATCAAAAGCTAGAAATTGGGGGGGCGATAAAGGAGAAGGCAAAAATGAGTCTGAGGAGAGGAGCGGAGGAAATAGGGGAAGTCCCTTTTTGGGTTTAAATCAATCATCATTTGCTTTTACCCATCAATAAAAATGGAGTGAATTGTACGCTGTGGTCGTTTGTCTTGGAAGGAAACGGAATTAGCCAGTCTCTGGTACCGTCGGCTGACCCGATTTTGCCAGGTTCGGTTCTTATTCTCTGCCCTGTATTCCTTTGGCCCCTTTTTCTGCTCCTGACGTAGGCTTAAGTCTAGCCACTTTGGCTTCTAATTGAGCATCTAGAGTTTTAATAGAGGCCATTGTTGGAGCAATTAGCTAGAGACAATAACTGGAAAAGAGCGTTTAATTCGATTTTAAGGAAGGCTATATGGCCTCAGCTTCTACCAGGGTTGCGGGAGAGTTGGTTGAGCAAACTGAGTTAGCAGATGGAAAGAGGGATAGGGGCGTTGGAAAAACGTATTCTTTGACTTATATAGACTTTCAACAATTCCTGGGTTAGCCGAAGGCCTTTTCCACCGATTTCAGACCCTTTTGCCTCATCTTTTTTCACTGGGAGTCCGGGAGGTAAGGAGATGGAACAATTTTGGGGGATTTGGATTCTCTGATATTTGGAGGAAGGGGGGAAAGGAAGATTAAACAGATTCAAACTTGAGGGAAGAAGGGAAAAATCGGTCCCAGTATGGAATGCGATGGGATACTGTAGTTCAGGGAACCATTCTATCCTGCTTGCAAACGGGGTTTGTGACCTTGTAGCCGAAGTGATTTACAATTACTCTAGGTGACGGGGGAAGAGATGATACTGCCGTCCTGGATAGGTCAGTGTTACTAGGACGGTCACCCGCACCTGGTCTGAATTTCGTTCAGTCCCAAGGGGTTGAGAAGAGAAACCCCTTTCTGGCACACACACACCCCTACTCTCTCGGTTCCAAGCCTTAACTCCCTACCCCCATCCTCAATGAGCGGATTAGGTTACGGTTGCCCGGCTGGGATTTTTTACAGGGTACGAGAATAGCACAGGTAAAGCTGTATAAACAGCCTCCAGCCTGTCGAGCAGGAGGGTTATACAGGGGACACGGCCCAGGGCACGGGCGGCGGGGGCTTCTGTAGGGTCGGGCGCGCGCATACTAAACCAATACGAGCCTGTAGGAGGAGTGGCCGCCCAGTTAAACTCGGAGGGGACAATGGAGAGAGTCCAAATTTTTGAGACGTCTTTTCCCCTTTTCCCTTTCCCGATTAAGGAGCAGGCACCCTACTGGCGGACTTAAATCAAGGGGACACAGCTCGCTGCATATGAGTGGGTAACACTGGTTTGGAGAGGTGAAATAGAGCTAGTTGGTTTTGTTATATTTCTACCCGAGGATGTCGGGGACATGACTAAAAGTTCGCTGGAAAATGATCTCGTGTGTCTGAGTGTGTGTCTGTGTGTGTGTGCGCGTGAGCCAAATTGAATCTTCAGGAACTGAGACCAGGAGGGGAAAGAATTTACCAAGTACACTGGTTTCTGCTTCCCCAAAACTGTTCCCGTACCCTTCCTCGCTCTGAAATTAGCTATTGGTTTGGGGTGGTGTGTGGTTTTATTTACTCTTCTTTTTTGCTTATTCATCTATCACCGTTTGAAACTCGGAAGGAAACCCACCAGCGTAAGGAGGGGCGGCAAGAGGCGGGGAAACTCAGAAGATGCGCTTCGAGATTACCCTCCTCACCACCCACCAGCACCTACCTCCTCCCTCCCTCGCGCCCCAGCTAGCTCCTAGGGCTATCATTCTCTCTAGCCTTCCCTCCTCCCTCCTCAATCAAGAAAGCCCATAATGTTAAGGAGATAAATATGAAGTCGGGGTGAAGCAGAAAGGGATTGAAAGAGGAGGGGGAAGGGTTTCTGGTTGAGGTTTAATAATGCACATTTGAAGGGAGAGAAAAGAAACGAACCAGAAGAGGGCATTGGGACTGGACCGAGGGAGAATTTCCCCTTGTGAAGGTTAGCAGGAGAGAGCCGAACATTCCCGCATAACCATCTAGAAAAAATTAACCCCCTAACCTTCTGCCTTAGTGGAGGTAGCCAGGGAGAAGTAAGAGGAGGTGAGAAAGCGGCTGTAGTGAGAAGCAGAGTTGGATTTCGTCCAGAGCAAGCCCTAGATCAGTGGGTAGGGGGTCATTCTCCTTTGGTTAACTGCAGCAGCAACACTTGCAGCCACCAGAGATTGGTGTGGAAAAAGCGAAAGCCCGGGAAGGTATATCACCCCAGCTTCTTCATTGTCCTCTTCCTAGTGAGAGCTTCGGTACCAAAACTGACCTCCAGAACAATCGGTTGACCGAGAAGGGACTGATCTGGGGGCTTTATTAATTACTGTTAAAAAAAATAACACCTACATCACTGTTTCAACTCATTCTCCATTGTTCCCTTCCTGTCTGCATTAACAGGCCTGCATATTTGGCGATATCAGGGAAATGGAAGGAATTGTGGGCTCAACTCCTCTGTGACCCCTGCTTCTTTCATATCTCCCTATATTCTCCCTCCCCCAAGCCCCCAGCAGTCTCCTGGCTGTAAAGTCAGAGAACTCTTCTACCGTGCTCCCCATCACAACGACGACCTGTCTTCTCTCTCTTCCATTCTACCCCCACCTCCAGTCCTGCTCTAGAATAAGGTGAGCCGAATTAAGCTGCCATATGACCTGCACATCTCTAAGGTAGCTGGTGGGATGGGATAGGGTGGGGAGGGGGGACGGAGAAGCTGAAATCTTATTTCTTTGGGATAATTAAGGAGAAAAATGTTATCAGGACGATGAAGAGTCAAATATCGTTCCAATACAAAGGAGATTTCAGTTTGAGATTTTTTAAAAACATTTTTTTAAAACTTTCACCATGAGTAGATACCCCTTCCCGGAATGCTCTGCGTGGGTTTGTGTGTATATGCACGCGTGTGCCCAATGTAGCAGAGTATAAACCCATCTGTCTAGGTGGTATGGGTGGCTAAGCTAAGAGGATGCAAACACCAAAGGTCTCTTTTTTTTTTCCCTTTCTCCTATTGCTGCCTGACACCATTGAGCTGTGTGGACAGGTCTCACAGCCAAGGGCTGAAGGTTCTGAGAAGGTGGCCTTCCGCTACCACCTCAGAATAATGGATATCCCCATCTCAGCAATTTGTTTTTAAAAACCGTTGGCTCCTCTCCGGAACGCCAGCCAGGACTTCAGCCCATCACCCAAGTGAAGCCCAATTTCCTTCTTTTCACATGGCTCTCCAAAAATCCCACCAAACTCAGACCACGTCTAGTCCATCATCTTCATCACAGAAGCTCCTGGCAGGAGACCAGACAGAGCGAGCAAGCCAGACTATGTGGGCAACACAGAAATCATCCACAGGGAAGAAAAAGAACTGAAATTACCTTTGCTCTCAGGCAACGGTTGACCTTAAGAGTATTCAAACTATTTGTTAAAGAAAATTGTTTCAATAATGTGTGCTTTGTGAAATAGTCATTCATAGAATAATATTGCATTAACCGATAGGTATGCAAATTTGATGGCGGGGTAGAATACTCTGTCTGGAGTAGAGCTTAGGTCTCTGCCATTTTGCAATCTCCTGGGTCTTGGCTGTACCCTTCCCACTTATCAAACCTACTGGCCTATGGGTCTCTACATCTCAAAGGTCAAAGTCCTGACCTGGGCTGGATTCTTGTTTTGTATTATTTTCTCTTCAGCTTTTCCATCAAAGAGCACCTGAGGAGCTTAATAGTTTTCACCTAATCTCCCCTATTTCTTTGCTTCCCTTTACTGTTCCCTATATCCTCAATATCTCATGCTTCAGGAAGATACATAGCTTGGATGGCCTTAACAAGGATCCATCTTGGTTGTCAGAGTTAATAACTGGCTTCGCTAAGATTAGGAAAAGAAGAAAAGGCTTGTAGGTGGAAGGGAGAGCTAGGAAGGATGGCCAGTGCATCTGTCACAGGCTTTCCAGAATCCCTCAGTGAATATGAGACCTCTCCCAGAACCCTTTAGGCTCAACAAAATACAGTCCTACACACAGACATTAACACATAAAATCTAATGCCTAAGTCTTCATTCAATTTACCTCCATTTGTCTCTGCTCAGGCTTGATTCAAGTTACACTAACTGGACTTCGTAGACATACTCACCTCCACAGTCCTATTCACAACTTCTGACACTAAGAACCACACCCAATATGAGTCCTCAACCATTCAATCCCTCCCTAGTTCATCAGAGACACATATATAACACAAGGTGCCAATGAATATACCTTGAAATTGAACCCAGGAGCAGTGCTAGGTCACACCCACGTTTAGTTATGCCCCTCTTCACTCCCCACCCCCCAACCTACTTCATCTATAAAGTGACCCAAACTTCTACCCTCAGGCTAACTGCTGTCCATCAGTAAGTTGACAGAGCCAGGGGGTGGTGATAGGTAATTGTCCTGTTAAATGTTTATAACCTGGAGCCAACAAACCAGGCTCCCTGGTGTGTGTGTGTGTGTGTGTGTGTGTGTGTGTGTGTGTGTGTGTGTGTATGTGCGCGCGCGCGCGTGTGTGTTTGGAAAGGGGTGGATTAGGAGGGATCCTATTTCTGTGCCAAGTTGAGGGAAAACTAATCATATATTTTGGTAGCAGAGTTTTATCTAGTTCAGCTGTCATCCTGTTTTCAAAAGTAATTACTTTTGGGTGTAGGAGTTTTGTGTATGAGTATGTAGAAAATAATGTCACCCTCCCATAAACTGGAATTAGATTAAATTTCTTAAAATCACCTACACTCCTCTAGAGAAACTGCCCTGGCCTCACTTCACTTTCCTCAGGGTCAGTTCAAGCCACCTTCTGTCTCAGGAGAAAGAAGCTAGAACCCTTGAGCCCTTCTTCCCCTAATGCTCTAACCTTTCTACACACTCTTTCCAAAGCTGCCTTTTGCTCACTTGTGATTGTTTTGCCTTGGGTTTGTATTTAGTGGCTTGTGCCTCAAAGCCTTCCTAATGCCCTTTGACATGTTAGAACACAGATGCCGACACATCTGCGGGTCAAACTTTTTCTTCTTGCTACATATCTATTTCTTGAATTATATACCAAGAAAATGCGCCTAAACTTACCCCATACACGAGTAACACAGAGCACCGAAGCAAATACAAGCACTGAAAAATAGATGCACCGATAGCTGTTTCGTGGTTTTACAACAAGCAAAATTTTAGGAGCTCTTTCAACTCGTCTTAGTAGTAAGAAAGCTGCGATACTCCGAGACGAGCAGGTTATGATTTCCCTTCTCTTCTCCCCCCGCCTCCCTATTCTCCCCAGCTATTTCCTTCTACTCCGAAGGTAAGTACATAGGAGGAAAATTCGGGTCCCAAAGTAGCAATGAATCCCCGGATCTAGCTCAGGAGTTTAAGCATGTCTTCTTTCCACCTACACACACACACACACACACACACACACACACACACACACACACACACACACACACAGAGTCACAGTAGAAAGTCAAAGATCCAGAGTGTTTAAAAAGAACAATAAGAATTAGGAGTAGGGTAGAGTTTCCTCCAACGACAGCTGCCCTTTGAATTCAGAATCCCTTTCTAATTCTCTCCACGTGGAGAAGGGGAAGAGAACGCTATGTTAGAGAAAGGGAGATTGCGGTATTCACTGACCTGGACAGCTTGCTCAGACTGGTCAGCTGCTTATTGTTTTTTTCTTGATTTGCTGGAGACCTGAAGGTAGAAATGACAGATTTCTCTGCTGTTGCTGCTGCCGCTGCTGCCGCCGCTGCCGCCTCTTCCTCCTCTACTGCCGCTGCACCTCACGGCATCTCACAAGAGCTCCCAGTGAAAAGTAAAACCTCGGTGATCTGCATCCTTCCTAGCAACCTACTCTCCTCCTCTTTCTCCTCCTCCTCCTCCTCCTCCTCCTCACTGAAGAGATCAGAGTTCTTCCGGGTTGAAAAAGGAGAGAGAGAGAGAGAGAGAGAGAGAGAGAGAGAGAGAGAGAGAGAGAGAGAGAGAGTCATTTAATTACACCCCTCCTCACGCAAACCACAGGACGTGAGAGGAGTGTGAAACTGACAGCGACCGGGGAACGAAAGACAGTACTGTAATGTGACCTAATCCACACCACATGCCTAAAGAGTTTGTAATTTTTATAGTAGGATTGGAATTAGAACTAGACTTATTGTGTCATTTTTGTTAACGAGGTTATTATTATAAATGCATTTTCACCCATGTCAGAGAGAAGTGAGTACCAAGTTGAAGTCATCCAGCTGTTCCCCACTGTGTCAATTCCAGGACCGCCAAACTATTTCTCTCTCTCTCTCTCTCTCTCTCTCTCTCTCTCTCTCTCTCTCTCTCTCTCTCTCTCTCTCTCTCTCTTTTACACACACATATCCCTCCATGGGGCTTTTCCTCTTTTTTTAATTATACTTTTGTTTGTGATTTATGCTGAGTATTCAAAAGTATGAGTATATTTGATTCATTTTTTATTCTGCTAAAGCTGGAGGAGGAAAAAGTTGTGAGAGGCTGATGATATTCAGTTCTGTGTGTTGGTTGTCAAGCTCCTGGCACATTTCAAGGCTGGAATCAAATCTTTGGAGACACATACATTAGAAGCTTCTTTGAATATGGAAAACATTGGTATCAGAAACCGTGGACAAGCGCTACCGCTACAGGATAGCTAAGGAAAAGTTGCTCTCAAAGGATGCACTCTGAAGATACAAATGTCTATAGAGGAAAAAAGAAAAAAAAAGAAAAGGTTTCCCTACGCCCTTTCCCATCTTTTAAAGTTTTCCTCTTCCTTCTTTCCCCAGACCTAGAAAAGCTCAAAAATAATTCTAGTAAGCATCTCATGAATTAATTTCTACAAAAGTAAATCGAACTTTACAAATACTCGGGTGAAAAGGCCAGAGTCCCGTTGTTTTGGCAGGTAGGGATTCCCCCCCCCCACAATATTTATACAACAAAAATAGTAACGGGCTACTTTCACAATCATCTGGAGGCGGGGATAAGAAAATGCATTTCTTGTCAGGAAGTGAAATGCCTTCAAGAATATTTCTAACAACTTGCGGAGTAAAATGAGGATAAAGTGCTCCACCATCCAGTCCATTCAGACTGGAAAGATCAGGGTTGTTTATGGTAAGGTCATTGTGATTTGAAGAAGAAAGAGTATTGATGAGTGGGAGCAGGGGGAAGTAGGACAGTGAGAGAGCAATTGCTTGGTGTGTTTATGAACAAGTCCAAAGGCTCTCATAGAGGGAACAGACCGTGTATTCAGGTATTAACTTAAAGGTTTCATAAGCCTGTAACCCCGAGTTTTATTCCTATATGATATATAAAGCTATCTAAAACTGTCTAAGTCAAAGCCTTCTAGGTAGATTTGATTTTCCCTCCTCAGTCCTACCTACCCTACACTCTCCCCTTTCCCAACATTTTAAGCCATTCTTTTTTCAGTCCTCAAAGATTAAATCCTGAACTCAGCCCTGGCTCAAACATTTGCCTATCATCCCTTTCTACGTTTGGAGTTTGGATGTAGGTTCAGATCAATTGTTCTCATCTTTGAAAGGGACCTAGAGGTCGCACTCCATTCCCTCGACCACTCGCAGAAACTCACACTTTCTTTCTGTGGGTCTCTTTACCTAGCCCATCTTAGACCTCACTCTGGAGTTGATTCTACCAAGAGAAGTTCATTTAGAGTTAGAGCCTAGTTTCTGAAGAAGTTAAGTTGAGAGAGGTTTTTTGGAAGGACGGGGGTTTAAAGGTCATTCAGTTCACCCTCAACCTGCTGACCTAACACTGCTGTAATTGCTTCTCTGCTACCTCGGACTGGACACTGCAGTTTAGCTACCTTTCTCTCTCAAGGGCCAAGAAAATAACAGTGGTCTCCAAGCCTCCCCTGAGAGGAGAGCAGGTTCGCCTTCCTTGCGGCCAGGGCTTCGGAGCTGGGTCAGTGCAACCTAGATCTTGCTAGTTCGACAGCCGCCTTGGCTCTGGAGACATAGGCCACTGGATTAACTAGAGAGGCTCATAGACCCCACCTCCTCTAATCTCTTATCCCGATGCATAAATGCCAGGTTATTTGCTCCTCTGTCTTCTCTATTTCTCCCCCTCAACCTTTTCTCTCTCTCTTCTTCTGCCTATCGATATCAAACATTAAACTCATTCTCCTTCCAGGAAGCAATGCTATTTCATACGTGTCACATTGAAAGAAGGAACATTTCCATTTCTTTATTCACTTTTCTCTCTCCCTTCCTACCCGCCATCCCTACTTCCTATGCAGAGTTCTTGCTGGCGACCCTCTAGTGGATTCTGGCGAGACTTTCTCTGACTGACTTTCTCCCTTCCTTTTCTGCTGACTCTGGGGAGTCTGGCTATCTTCGAGTTTAGTGTGACTTCTTGGTAAAGCGATGGAGAAATCTGATCTTTCCTCCTTCCTCCTTCCTTCCGTCACCTCAATTTTTTCTTTAGCAAACAAAGCCGATGAAGGTAGGAAGGAAACTAACCTACCATAGAGACTCTGGACTTTTTTTTTATAAAGAAAACTCTCCCATAAATAAATAAAACCTAGTTATTTAAATTTTTAAAAGGGCAAGCCAGATCAAAGATTTTACTGCAACTCAATGTGTCAGTTATATTCCTTGCAACCACACTGGCCTTTAGGGCTTAGAAAACTGCTACTTTGAGGCAAATAAAAGAGTAGAAATAGTCCCAGATCATTCGGATCTCTAGATTTATTTGGCAGTCCAGAGAAGCCAAGATGGGATGGAGTGAAAGGGGAGAATTTGTAAGGAATAAGCAAAATGAGATGAGTGATAAGGAGAAACAATGAAGTCAGTCAGTGTCACTTTCCTAGGGGAAATGTAGAAATATAGAAGGGTTATTCCTCGTCAGTGCACGCGCAGTCGAACGCACCCAACGTCTTAAATGTGACTTTAACGAAGCCACAAGCCATTCTGTCAATGTTAAAAGCTTTCTGTCACACTCTGATTCGAAGTTTGGGTCAAGTTGCGTGCCTGCGTATGGCAGGCGTTTGTTGACAGAAAGAGACAGAAACAAAAATAGAGTGGGAAAGCAATTGGGGTGGGAGGAAAGAATACGCAACGCTCCGTTATTTGAGTTCGACCTTCACATACATTTCAAACTTTCGTGAAAGAACCTTATATCCAGATGACTAAAGCCCTCTTTGCCTTCCCTGTGTAAAGACAGCCACTTGTAAGGTTTTAGGAACAACCGTCAAAAAAGGATGCTGACCATACATATACACACTACACACATTCTCAAACGAATTATTCTCTCACTTCTCATAATTACTGCTTGTGGTGGACACTTTGGCTTTTCCACATCATTGAATGGATGTGGTCTCGTCTATTAACCTCGGGGATAGCTGATGTTAGGACTGGGGATCGGGCTGTTGAATAAGTGGTAACTAATGTGGTCTTAAATGGGATGAGGCGTTGGAGGGCCCTTCCTATTGGGGTTGTGTCTGCATAGGAGTGTATTTTCTGAACATCCTCATGGTTGGTTGCTTATATTCTTTAATACATTCAGCAAAATTTCAGAACCCACAATCCTCCGAAATCAGATAGACCGAGTTTCAATAAAAGAACCCCATCTCTGTTTGTGGTTTAAAAAAAAGAGAGGGATAGGTTTGTAGAAGAATGATAGTTAAATCGTATCTTGGTCTCTTTTATTTCTGCATGGATATAAAATTCATGTGTTGCCGAGAGGCAAAAAGAGAACATATAGCTGGGAGTGATCGCTTCCAGAATTTTAATCTAATCGACCTATGACTATAGCAGGGTTGGAAGAGCGTATATTTATTCACGGTTGTTCACAACTTCTGTGTTTCTATTTCACCCAAAAGCTGACTGAAATTTCCCTAGGTATTTTTTTCAGGGGGGGGGAAAAGAGGGCTCCAGTGAGCAGGCGAGCACATTTAATTGTACTCCTGTAAGAGTTCTAATCTTCAGGTCAGATTCAGTGAGCGTTATTTTGTTGAGCGAGGAGAAGGTGCGTATTTGGGGGAAACTATTCCGTCACTACCCTTCCCCCCCCCTTTTAAAAAAAGCAGAACATTTCTATTAAATTCAACTTTTAGGTCAGTGATTTCAACTATGTATCACTGACAAAGCTACAAAGATGAAGAGGGGTAGTGGTGAGCGGATGAGCATCTCGAATGAAGGTTTCAAATATCAACTACTCGAAATGAAAAATACAGTCGGACCTATTCCACCCCGGCGACCTAAACAAATAGCCCCGTTTGCAAATTCCTATCAATTATTACATGATGGGAAAAAAACTTATATGAAAATAAAGCACGTGAACGGGGAGAATTTTAATTAAATCTTACTGTGGATATAATAACATGGAAGTGATTTTTCATTCGGCGCTTGCCTGCTCACCAGTGTTTTATGGCGTTTTCTTGCCTCTGACTTTATTTTAAAATATTAGACGAGGTGGAGAATTATAAACGACTCCCTCCTTATCTGCGCTGCTCACATATCCAGGATCAGAGGAGCTGATTAAGAAAGAAGTCAGAGGCAACGTTGGATTCATAATGATTTGGAATAATGAATCCTTATCTCTGCTTTCCAGATTATCTGCCTTTCAGCTCCCAATGTTTTGTTACATGGGATAATTTATTGCATCTAATACATCACAATGAATCTGATGGTAGAAAGTGATGGCCGACGTTGTGAAAAGGGGGCCCTTATTTTTTATCCCGGGGCAATGAAACTGCTTTTTGCAGTTTTTAATTGGGAAAATATAAGGTAGATCTGATAATAAAAAAAAAGAGGGGGGTATAATCTTGCCTGCTCGTGCTTTGCCACGCTGCTCTTTAATTAGTGTGTCAATTTCAGGCTGAAATTAACAGGATCGACCTGAAACCGGTGCTTATTTTCTCCAAAGCTCCGAGATCCTAATTTTTAACATGATTTATTTTTATGAAAAAGGAGATAATTAATCATAAACACTGAATAAAGCACAGAGCCAAGTTAAGATAAAATGCCATTTGCATCTTTATATAAAAAGATACCAATAATGTTAATTTTCTCTTCAGCCTCCTCCGTCTCTCCTCATCTTTCCCCTCCTATGGATCCTCCTCTCCAGTCGCACTCTCTCTCCAAACAAACTGGAAAGAAATCAATTCGATGTTCTTGGTGCTATTCTCTCTCTCTCTCTGTCTCTGTCTCTCTCTCTCTCTCTCTCTCTCTCTCTCTCTCTCTCTCTCTCTCTCTCTCGCTCTCGCTCTCTCTCTCTCTCTCTTCTCTCTCTGTCTCTCTGTCTCTCTCTGTCTCTCTCCTCTCTCTCTCTCTCGCTCGCTCTCTCTCTCTCGCTCTCTCTCTCGCTCGCTCTCTCTCTCTCGCTCTCCCCCATTCATCCCTCCCTCCCCTCCCCTCCTCTGTCCCAAGCGACATTTATCATTTACTATGTTAGAGAAATTGTATTGGTGCCTTTGTTTGAACATGCATGGTTTTAATATGGTCCCTTTTCTCCAAGAATAGGTCCCCCTTTCTAGAGTCCCAGGCCATCTCCCTCTTGAACTTCACCTTGTCCCCTGCGCAGTGATTTCAGTATTTGACTGAGAGGTAGGTATGGCAGTTGGGGAAAGTGGGAGAACCTGGCTTGGGTGCTTGATGAGCTGCACGTAACCGTTTTCAGTAGTGAGAGGCCACCATAGCAAGCCTTCATCACAGGGAGGAAGAGCTGGGTTCAAATTCTGTCTCTTACCCCAACCCATCATTTAACCTCTCAGTGCCTGTAGACAATTCTCTAAAACTATAAGTCTCAGAACAGCATTGGTAGAGGGAATCTCCCCACCTGGAGTTACCTACACCAATTAAGTTACAGGTTCAGAACTATCACACACAAAATCTTCTTGAATTATTTATTTTCTGAGAAAATTTTGCCATTCTAAAAGCAGTAGACATCACATAGAGCTGCTCCCAATCTAAATCATTCAGAAATCTGCAAATCTTTGGTCTGTGTTGATCGGTTACATTGTGCTTTGTACTAAATGATCAATGTAAATCTCTCTCTCTCTCTCTCTCTCTCTCTCTCTCTCCTCTCTCTCTCTCTCTCTCTCTCTCTCTCTCTCTCTCTCTTCCCTTCCCTCCTCCCTTTCTCCCTTTCTCTTACCCCCCTTCCTCCTCTTTCCCTTCCTCTCTCTCCCTCCCTCCCACTTGTTCATGCTGACGTCAGTTCATAATTTCCTGTTAATAGGCTGGGTCTCATCAAAATCATCAGAAATTCTCCCCCCCCCTTCTTTTTTCAGATTGCAATAGAATTTGGACTTTGAAAAGGATTTGATGTTTTCTTCTCCCTTTTCTGCTCTGGGTGCCTATCTAATGCCTCTCTACTGTAGTCTACACATTTGAACAGGTCTTCAGGGGTATGAGACTTATTTTAGAGGAGACTTCCCACCTTTTAACAATCTCTTGGAGGACACTGGAGTGATGATGTGGTGGTAGTTGTGATATGAACAAAGAGGGTCCCAGCTGGAGGGGGAAAGATAGGCTACTGGGCCATTTCTACCTCACAGGTAACAAAATTTCAGGCTATACTGTCATTCCTCTCTCCAGATCTGTATCTCTTTCCTCATCATGTGATCTTCAGAGAGTGGGTCAGGAGCTATCCCTTTCCATCTTGAGAACCCAATTTCAGGCCAATCCAGAAAGTACAAACAATAAAGCAAATAATTACAATAGAAAATTAAAGACTTTTGCCTCAGTTATGAACACATGCCATATTAGGTTTAGCTCATAGTAGGTGCTCAATAAAAAGGTTATGAATGTTTCAGGTGATTGGAGAAGGGGAGGGGGTGGAACAAATAATCTGGATAAATTTCCTGACCATTTCATCTTACTTTTGGCATTCAATTCATGGTCTCAAGGGTCGTGGTTTCATTCACATGATTTCATTCTTTTCTCAACCTTTCTTTTCCTTGCACTCTCTCTCTTTCTCTCTCTCTCTCTCTCTCTCTCTCTCTCTCTCTCTCTCTCTCTCTCTCTCTCTCTCTCTCTCTCTCTCCCCCTCTCTCTCTCTCCTTTCTTCCTTCCACCAGCTTCCCTCTCTTTATGTCACACTGCTCTAGGAATTTCAAGTATCAATTATAAGTAATATTAATTTCCCAGCCCCCCAACCAGTGAAGTACAGATGATCTGATAGGAATATAAAAACGGTGCTTCCCTAGATGAAACAGACCAGTGGAGCTTATTGGGCCGTTTCCCATGCCCAGATGAACATTCAATTTTCCGGCATTATCTCCATACTTAAACTCGCTTTCTCCATTTCGGTGCCAAGATAAATTTGCATAATATTTGCAGCTGTAATTAGCTGATGAGCATCTCCCAGACTCCCCCTTTTGTTTCTTCATGCATTTGGTCTTCCATTGATGCCATTTTTGATCTTTAATATTACAGGATTCCCGACAGAGAATTTTATATCTTATCTGTCCTGCTCCAAAAATCTGTTAGAAACAGAGAGGGATGGAGGAGGGAGGGAAAAGAAAGAGGAGAAAAGACGGGTGGGGGAGAGAGGGAGATGGGATGGAGAGGCAGAGGCAAGGAGGGATATCGAAGAGTGAAGCTTCACTAATCAGAGTTTGAAAAGGTTACATTGGAAGCAGGCATCTGTAGTGACAGAGCAAATAAGATAAATGAGAAATTTTGAGAAAGATGGTTATTATTATGGACCACAATGAAAGACAGTATTTCCATTTATTGTAGGAATAGGGGTGGGGGGGGAGAGATCATGAAAAAGTAAGTTGGGGAAACAGTTGTAGACACTAATATTACAATTTCTTCTTCTTCTTCTTCTTCTTCTTCTTCTTCTTCTCCTCCTCCTCCTCCTCCTCCTCCTCCTCCTCTTCCTTCTCCTCCTCTTTTCTCCTCCTCCTCCTTCTCCTTCTCCTTCTTCTGCTCCTCCTCCTCCTTCTCCTTCTCCTCCTCTTTTCTCCTCCTCGTCCTCCTCTCTCCTCGTCCTCCTCATCCTCGTCCTCCTCTTCCACTTCCTCGTCCTCCTCTTCCACTTCCTCGTCCTCCTCTTCCACTTCCTCGTCCTCCTCATTCTCCTCCTCTTTTCTACTAGTCCTTCTCATCCTCCTCCTCCTAGTCCTCCTCCTCCTCCTTCTCTTCCCCCTCCTCCTCCTCCTCCGGTAGCGGTGGAGAATGTCTGGTAATTACAACTATTCTGAGTGACGCATATTTGTCCATCAGGGTCTCCTAAGCGGAAGCTGGAACTTTTTAAACCAGCTGACTTCTCTATCTGTGAATCTGTTTGTTTCTTGTTAATAGGTAACACCACTTCCCTGAAACTTGAAAACGCCGCAGACATTTCTCATTCTTTTCGGTCATTATTGAGAGGAAGACACAGGCAGAAAGACAGAGAGACAGAGACAGAGAGAGAGATAGGGACGAGGACGGAGACAGAGAGAGAGACGTAGATCACTTTTGGCTAGAGACTGAGCAAAACAAGGAAAAGTTTTTGTCCCTGGGTTCATTGACTCTGTTATTATTATAATTTCTTTCTAAATCAGGTGTTTGATGATTTCAGATAGAAAAGAAAGTGTTAGAAAATGTTCCATCTGAAGGAATATTTGTGGGAATCTGTAAAACTAAGAAAGAGGGAAAAGGGAAGGAGGGGGTTGGGAGAATGAAGGGAGAGAGAGAGACGAGAAAGACTCGATTTTCATGCCAATCACTGGAACAAATAGCTAACATTTAACGTTTACACCCTAACTGGCGGCGCCCTGGCGCTCCAAGGACTCGTGAGCCGGGCTAAAATGTCCAGAAAGCCTTTGGAGAAAGCGAGTTTCCAGCTATCAGGTTCTCCTGATCTCCCCCCTTTCATAGGGCTTCGGTTTCAGGCTGGACTTGGCCAATGTCTGCTTTACTGCTGTGAGCTCCTAAATGAGTGTCAAGGAGGCAAATATCAAATAGCACTGAGGTCAAGGCGATTTGGTTAAACCATTCGGGACGCTTAGGATTTTAAACCTGTGTGGGACTGGGGGACTGGGAAGGGGGATGAAGAGGTGGAGGAGCAAGCAGAGGATGAATGAAGTCCGGCTGGGGAACGATGAAAACCACTCCAAAGCCAGAGCCCCAGACCCGGAGAGACTCCAACCCGCCCCCCCTCCACAAACACACACACACTGGTTACACAGGAGCAGGGGGTGGGGTTAATTTTAAGGTTCAAGATCCTCCAGAATAAAAAGTTCCTGAAAAACTTAAAGTGTAGCCAGTTTCCTAGATCCATGTGCAGATGTGCCTTGGGGAGCCGTCTGTATACTTTAGGGGGTAGGGAACGGGATTTAAGGATGATTCATTGACGACCCTTTCCCCTACACACTCTGTATTCCCCGAGTCCAGGTGCCAAGGCCCAGCAGACTCTTGGAATACATCCAAAAAGATTCCTTCACCATCAAAAACTTCGAAACTAGAAATCCTTTATCTCACATTTTATGAACCAATAGTCTTTCGACCCACTTGATGGAGAGGGTAATCTGAGGTAAATGCCCTAATTTCTTATTTAAGTGAGATTATCTCCTTCTAGGTAGTCATAGAGCACAGCTTCCAAACTTCTCACAAACTCCTTAGCTCTCACTCCTCAGGGTCACTTATCCTTCATTTCATTCATTCATCTATCTATTCATCCATCCATTCATTCATTAATTCATTTATTAAAGCAAAGTGACAATCTTCCCGGCTTTGTCTAGTAGAAACTCCCAAGGAATGCAAAAGCAACCCTTACCCAAAGAGATGTAGCCTTTTCAGAACTGGAGTGTTAGTTAAATATAGGGAAAAGGTTGAAATCGATTAATGAAACTGAATGCATTAGGACATTTAAAAAAAAAGTTTGAGTTCAAGAGTAGGCATATGTATAACAACTCATCCCAAGCTGGTTTGTTCCTTCTTGTTTGAGTCTTCCTGAGTGACTTGTGTATGTGACTTGGTATCACTTCCAGTATGTATCGAGGGTGTGTGAATAAATATGGATGCATTATTGGGTTTACTTTCTCCAAGTCGGTTTAAGGACAGGATCAAGCCAGGAAATTGCATGGTCCTGAAGAACAGGGGGGAAAAAAAGCCTGTTTTGTTTTTTCCCCAGCCCATCTCATGTCTTTCTTTTAACTGTTTGGACCCATTTTCTCATTTGCCTCCATCCCAAGAGCAGCCAGTATGGAGTTTCTAATTCTCAAGGTGAGCTGTGCTTCCTGCTGAAATGAACCCTCACCTCCTCCCTGCTCTAGAGTCTGGTACCTTCCGAGTCTAGGGGTCAGTATAGATGCTAGTGGCAGAAAGAAAGAGAGAAGGGGGAAGAGGTCCCCCAAAGACCAAGGGACCAAGCAACTGGAAAGGAGAGACTGTGCAGGGTGTGTGTTTTCTTAAATAAATGCCTCTAATGTGATTCTTTCCACCCCACAATGTTCTTCACAATGATAGTGGAAGAGAATAATCATGATGTGACTTTATTTTTTCTTTCCCTCTCAAATTAAAAAAAGGGGGGGGGGACCACCCAAACCCCACCACCGTTTGGTTTCCGGAGAAATTCTCAAATAGAGCAGTGTAATTTCTCAGTTGATTTTGATTGACATACTGTCCCTAGGATCATGTGTTAATCCCTTCTTCACTCAAGCCTTTTCATAACTCATTTCTCTCTTGCTAGATGGGGACTCTGATGGTTACCGAGGCAACGATGATAGCACTAAGCTATTTCCCTCTCTGCAAGGAGACCATTATTCCGCATGCATAGGCCATTTGCAACAAAGGTCGTCACAAAGTCATCCACAACACAGCACACGTTTATTAAACTTTTATTCTTCTTTTTCTTTCTTTCTTCTTTCTTTTCTTTTTTATCTTTTCTTTCTTTTCTTTTCTTTTTCTTTTCTTTCTTTCTTGTCTTTTTTTCCCCCTTAACACAAAATCTGGTTCATACTTGTAGCAGGAGGATCATTGTCCTGTACTGATTTAGTAATAACTCTACTACAGAGCATTGTCCATGTACACCCATCACCTGAGAGTTTCTCATCAAGTGAGACCGTTTCCCCATTTTATCCCATCTTTGGGATAAGTGGTATATTCATCCCCATCTTCCACTGGGCTTTTGGGTTCTTTGATGACTTGATCATAGGTGCAACTGATTGCTTTGGAAAAGGAGAGACCATGGCAGCAAAGGGAGAGAGTTCTACTGATGTGGATTGTGGAGGACTCAGCACCAGTCACATCTCTGCTAATGGGGGCATTTTGACAGACTCATCTTGCCCTTAGAAAGAAAATTTTCTCCACCTTTGTCCCAACATCCCTGGATTTCTTCCTTCTTCAGTATCCTATTTCTTTTCTCAGCCTTCTGCCCTACCCTTCTACCCCCATCCTGTGCCTCCAGCTCTCTCTCCAAGATCTGCTCCCACCAGGTTACTGGCTCATACAGGTCCAAGATGTAAAGAGTGCAATGCTCCCCCCTTTCTTACTCCTCTCTTCTCAACTGCATCATGTTATCCAGGCAGCAAGAGCTTAGAATCACAGTGCCTTCAGACTCAGGGGTCCATAAAAAGTCATCAAAGAGGCAAAGTTTTTGCAAGTTAATTTAATTCCTTCCTCCAACCTTCCCCTTTCCCCCCGCCCAAGTTGAACCAGGAACCACTCTAGAGTCTACTTTTACACAATCTGTGATTGTCTATATTCACCATAAATCATCAATTATCATCATAGCTTCAAAGTGAACTAGGTCCAGTATCAAACCTTGTATAGAGACTATTCCCCATATTTATAAATCCCTTGAGAAAACTGATTATCCCAGTCTCCAACTCCATCAAAAGAAAAGGTCAAGTTGATGGAATGGACTTGACCCTACTTGACTTGTTTCTCCAACTCCATCAAAAGAAAAGGTCAAGCTGATGGAATGGACTTGACCCTACTTGACTTGGGTTTTTTTTTTATGATGGAGAAAATGCTCCATCTGTTTTGGTTGCTGAGTGACCAGGCCTTTCCTGGGAACTTCTGGATTGCTCCTGGTTGGGAGCAATATCATGAAAAGAACTAAATCTTGGATAGTAAAAGAGACTAGGGAGCAGTCAAGACCACAAGAGCAACCCAAGAGGTCTAGATGCCTCTTCACAACTCCATTCCTTTGCTTTGCCTGAAAAAAGTGTACAGGGGGCAGCTAGGCGTCACAATGGATAGAGTACAGGCCCTGGAGTAAGGAGGACCTGAGTTCAAATCTGACCTCAGACATATAACACTTACCAACTGTGTGACTCTGGGCAAGTCACTTAACCCCAATTGCCTCACCAAAAAAAAAAAAAGTGTACAGTTAAGTCTCCTTTGTCTGTTTCTTACTACTTATATGACCTTGATCAAGTCACAACTTCTCCAGGCCTCAGTTTCTTTATCTGTAAGATGAGAGGGCTGGACTAAGTTTAACTCTAGGATAAAATATTAAGTCCACTGCTTAGCTTTCCCTAACCTATCTGTCCGGATTGATTGGTCATTACTTCTCCCTCTTGAATTCTGCAGTGCAAACAAACTGGTCTCTCTGTTCCCCACACAGGGCACTCTAGCCCCTGTCTCTATATCTTTTGTAATGGTCAGCTCCCATGCTTGGATTGCACTTCTTTTTTTTTTTTGGATTGCACTTCTTTATCTCCCCTCATAAAGTTCTTCTATTCCTATAGTATTCAGCTCAGGCACCACCTTCTACTTCTATCAAGCCTTTCCTGATCCCCTGAACCATTCATTCTCTCCCTCTCAATCTGCCTGGTATATAGTTGTATACTTTATATTATATATAACATGATATATTATATCATCTTATGTTTATATTGTATGTGTATATATATATATATTTTATATGTACTTGTCTCCCCATTAGAATGCAGGCTTATGGCAAGGAGGGAGTTTCATTCTTTGTACTTGTATTCCCTGCACCCAGCAGAAAGCCAGGCAGCACAGTGGATAGAATGCCAGGCCTGGAGGCAGAAAGGCCTGATTTCAAATCTGTCCTCAGACACTTACTCACTGTGTGACCCTGGGCAAGTCACTTAACCCTGTTTGACTCAATTTCCTCACCTGTAAAATAAGCTGGAGAAAGAAATGGCAAATCACTCCAGTATCTTTGCCAAGAAAACCCCAAAACGGATCACTGAAATGATTGAAAAACAAAAGCAAAAAGCCTGGCATGTAGTCTATACTTAATAAATGCTTTTTGATTGATTGATCAAGTGGTCTCTGAAGTCACTTTCAGTTCTAAATCTATTATCCTACAACATTCCCCTTCCAGGTATGCTGATCTTTGAATTTCAGACTGATAAAGTGGTGAGAAGAGGCAGTTAATTCTAATAACTCACATTTATCTTTTAGGTTTTTAAAGCACTTTTCCCATACTTAACCTAAGAATTATTGCAAGGGTTATTACCCTGATTTTGCCCAAAGAAGTGATATGATTTGCTTGTCTCACCACTGAAACGCACTGAAGCTAGACTTGACTCCCACTTTCCTACCTACAAGCCCGTCTATACTAAGTTCAGTTAGGCATGGGCACAAAGCTGCGCACAGGTCCTTGCTGTTGACTGGAGCACCTTGCTTGGAAAACCATCCTGCCTAGAGTTAGGCTAGTCAGACTGCCTAATGATAAATTCCCAAGTCTTTAAAGAAGGGTACTTGTAAAGGTAATCTTGTTCAGATCTTCTCCCAAAGGCACCTACTAAGCCAGTCCAGTCTGGGAAGCTGCCACTTTTTTTTCCTAAGGGAGAAGTCTTTTCAGATGGGGTTGGGGGTGGGGGGTGAGGAGAGAAAATGAGAAGCTGGAAAGGGATAGAGGAGGGGGTGGCTGCACTAACAGAATACGTTTTCAGGTCAGCAGGTGTAATATGGCCTAGAGAGAGCTCTCAGGCTAAAACATTCCCTCCCTGATAATGGGCACCCGGCTCCAGGAGAAGAGCAATCTAAGCCCCCGGATCATCTGTCAGCACTGGGTAGTGACGGCGCCCTTAGGGAGCACCGGAGGCCACTAAGGACCGGTTTGTCACTTGCAGATTCCAATTTCCCCCATTCCTGGTCCCAATGAGACAGTCGGAGGGCTCTTTGTTCAACTGCTGAGTAAGCAGCTTCTGTCTAAATTGGAGCACCACATACTCAGGGAAACCAGCAGCAGCACTGGCCTTCGTGATTTAAGGCATCCCGTTGGGTGATCCCAGTGTGGGGCACAGCCCGAGGGGGATATAGACCCCTACAACCCAGGAGCATAATATAATGTTCTTAGGATGAGAAAAGAGAAATCCTTCTTGAAGAAATTAGTTAGTGCTTTGCTTACAACTTTTTAGCTACCCAGCTTTTTCCTAGGTTCTATGCAACCTGGGATAAGACTAGGGTAATAGGAAAAGAAGGAGGGGAAAAGAAGGAAGGAGAGAGGAGGAGGAGAAGAATGATTAAATATTGTTTTCATCATTTTGGTACCTACTAAATTACAGGCAGTTTTTCCCTTGATAAAAGGAGGGAGATGGAAGGTGTCCAAGGGTAAAAAAAAATAATAGCAATTAATATTTACATAGAACACAGCCATTTTGTTGTACAAAACTTTATTTTTCCCACAACGACTCTGAGGTAGATGGTGCAAATGTTGTTGTCTATATTTTACAGGTAAGTAAAACCAGTCTCAGAAGGGGTGAGTTTTCCATGGTCACACTACTGATGTCAAGAGTGGGGATTTGAGTGTGGATCTTCTGACTCTAATTCCTAGGCTTTTCTCACTTTGTGGTACTGCTAGGGTGAACCTGTCAGAAGCCCGGTTCTAGAGATTCATGCACTGTGGCCCCAGAAGTTGTGTCCCTCATGGTTTTCAAAAAGCACAGGCAATGGAGAGAAAAATAAATGGAGGGAGGCAATGGGAGTTGGCAGGTGTCAAAATACAGTGGAAGGAATGGATAAATGTGGATTTAACAAAAACATTTAATGAGCTTTTATTAACATCTTTTTGTCTTATCTAAATTTCTCCCAGTATCTACCCCCTAGGCCACCCCATATAACAAAGAATATTTGTTAAAGAAGAAAAGGAAGAGAAAAATCAACAAAACCAATTGATACATTAAAAAAAATTTAAATACGTGCAATGTTCCATATTCATAGACTTCCTACCTTTGCAAAGGAGAATGTGGGGCGGGATGAGGGTGGGGAACATCTCAAATCTTTTCTTTGGGGCCAAGTTGTTCTTTGTAATTCTGCAGCATTCACTTTCAAATGTTTTGTGGTTATTCTTACAAATATGTTGGTTTTTTTTTTTTAAAGGGAGACTGATATTACCTAAGTTAGGGGCACACATTGGAATTGTCCAGGGAAGGGGAAGGAATAAGTTGCAGTGTTCTCATTTTTTCAAAGTAATTATTGTAGGTGGTCAGACTGTCAGGAACAGGAAGCAAGTCTAGACTATACTACTTCTCTACACCCAAGGTCTAACCCCTAGGCCTCTTTCCTGACTGATACTTTTTCCAAAGCACCCAGGGAGATTCTTCTTCAGCGGATGCAAGGATATTTGATGGCAAGTTCTACAAAAAGTAAGAAGAGAAGGAGGCAAGTTCCTATTAAGGTCCTTATCCTCTATAGAGGGTTTAGGGAATCTAGGAAAAGGAAAAGTCTCTGGTTATGATTGTTGGTCATTTTAGAAGGCGGGAGAGGGGAGCCTTTGCGCCTTCAGAATCTGGGGAATTTAAAAAGCATATTCTGCTTGGAAGGATATTAGCGTCTCATTTGGAATAAGGAGAACTGAGAGGTGAAAGGAGCTGAATGGGTTGTGGTGAAAAGGAAGAAGAATCCAGTAAAGGAAGAAATGAGGAAAGATTCTGACATAGGATCAAAAATTTAGACCTGGAAGGAACCTTAGAAATCACCTAGTCCAAGACTTTACAAAAGGGTAAATTGAGGCCCAGAGAGATAAAGTGACTCACCTATACCCAAACAGATAGTGAAAAGCAGAGCTCTTGAAATGCCAGTTCAGGTCCTGCTTGATTACATATCCAGTGCTTTTTTCTCTCTCCCCTTTAGGCACTTAGTGTGCTAAATGGGGAAGTTAGGTGGCACAGTGGATACAATGCAGGGGTGAGAGTCAAAAAGACCTGAGTTGAAAACAAGCCTCAGATGCTTATTAGCTTTGTGACCCCGGGCAAGTCACTTAACCTCAGTTTCCTTCATCTGTAAAATGGGGATAATAATAGTATCTACCTCCCAAGGTTGTTGGGAAGATCAAATGAGATCATATTTGTATTTTATTTTATTTTAAATTTTAAATTTAAATTTAATTTTTTTTTATTTTTTAGGCAATTAGGGTTAAGTGACTTGCCCAGGGTAACACAGCTAGTAAGTGTCAAGTGTTTGGTCTGAGGCTGGATTTGAACTCAGGTCCTCCTGACTTCAGGGCTGGTGCTGAGATTATATTTGTAAAGTGTACTAAGCACAGTGCCTGGCACATAGTAGGTGCTAAATAATAGCTATCATCATCATTATTATTATTAAATGGCTATTCCATCTCTGGAAGTATTTGGGTGGCCCTGTAATACTCTGTAGACTTGGATACTTTTTAGTCTGGGCCACTTTTAGCCCTGAAATATTAGACATTCAGAGACGACAGGATGTATACCATATGTTCCTTTCCGTTAAGGTTGTGCTGGTAAATATTTAACAACCAGATTTCCAAGGTGGGGAAAATATACACAGGACACGCTTTTAAGTTTAATCTGCATTATTAACATTTTCTATACCTCTTATGTCTAGAGATAATCAACAAAAGAATAAATTGAGACCTGATTTGTAGTTTTTGCTGACCTCAGAGGTATAAAATCTCACTTTGAAAATTTAACAATCAACTTGGTACAAGCTGGCTCTAGGACATCTCTGCTTCCAGTTCTAAGCATATGATTCTACATCCAAATCAATCAGCTTATAGAGTTCCTAAATGGGGTGGTGGTTGTGAAACAAATCTGAAGGTTGTTTTCCCATAGGGGAAAAGCCTGCTAGAAGTTATTTGAGTAATTTGAAACTGCATAGGGCCTAATACTTTGTATTACAGTATCTACTACTGAGATGTCCTAGAAGGAAGTAAAGAAATGAAGGAAGCAGTGGTGGAAACTGTGGATTCTAAAGCTTATTTGGCTTTATGACTCCAACCAATGTGTTTGCCTTAGTTTCTACCCACAAAGTGGGCAGATAATACTGTTGACTTACAAGCGCTTAATTGGAAGGCAGTGTTGCACCAGTGTTCTGTTTGGGCATTTAATTAGGCATTGGAGCAGCTACTTTGAAATTCCTTGAAACCACAGAAGCCCTGAATTTTAATGTTTCTGTATGATATCTTAATTTTATATGGTTTGGTAGGAAATGCTAAACCCTGTTTCCCACCCCCACCCCTACCCCCCAAAGAAAACAACCCAACAAAATAAAGAACAGTTTTACCCAAAGTCAGAGCTTTGTTTGTCCAGAATATGTTTTAGTATATTCTGGTGTAGAAATGAACTAAATCCAGATATACAGTGATGCTACTTAAGAAATAAAATTGAAACGGGTTTGTAACTTGAAAAACAAAGAACATTCCTATGAATGAATAGATGGCAGGTATCTAAAAACCCTTTACACTAATTGATGGACTGTCTCTATATCACCCTAGATAAAGGGCCCAGAGTAGTAAACGCTGATATTTAGAACATCCTGATAATGCTTTGTTAACAAGAAGATAACAGAAGAGCAAGATATGTTTGTTTAGCTGCCTATAGATAAACCCCATAGGTCTTTGTTAACTTTTCTTGACTGATGGCAACCACTAACCATGATAAATAATACCGGAGCCCAGAACTTTACTTTCCATACAAGGAGTGGGAATGAATCACAATTTTCAGTTTATGAAAAGGAATGGAATATCTTTGGAATGTGGTCATATTTTTAAAATCTTAAAAAACAGGGCACATTATGCCAGCAATGGCTGGTCTATAAATATTTTAAATCCTCAACCAAACCTCTGAAACAACCTAACTTTTGCTGCTTTTTGAGAGGGTATGCTGTGTCCTAATCATGACATACGAGTGGCCTAAATCTTGAGATTCACAAAAATCTGGCAAATACCTTGATAAATCAATACAAATTGACTAGTAGCTGGAAACCAGGAAAAACTATGTCGTCCAATATCCAATAAAGGGTATGTGGCTGCCAAGGGAATCAGTTAACATCCAGACACATTGTTCACCTTTTCTCCCATCTCCTTAGCCTCTTCCTGATCTCCCCCCTTCCACTTCATCGTAGTAGTTGTAAAGTCAATTTTAAGATGATTAGAATTGTTCTTAAATACGAATTTGCTTTTAAAAGTCCAGTAGGTGATGACTATACTATGTTTTAAGATGTATTTGCCTGATTGTGTGTGTATGTGTGTGAATGGGTGTGTGTAAATCACTTCTGGGCACTTCATTATTCTAAATATATGGGGAAAAGAACATATGAAACTATAAAATCAAATCTATGCAAATTAAAGACTACAGAGTAACTCACTGAAGGCAGCTTCCTAAATTCACTTAGAGACTAACCTCTTATGCTGTTAAAAGAAACTTTCATTGTAGTGTTATCTTTAATGCAATCTTTTAGAATAAAGCAGTCATTTTTACTGAAAACATCATTTAAATTTTTATCATTCTGAAAGGCAAGACCAGAGAAGAGTTTGACCTGGTCATACAGCCTTTCCTAACCTCTGGACTAATCAATTTCGATGGAAGAAGTGATATTGGACCTGTGAAGCTAGCCAGATTTGCCAACAGTAATGGAGGTCCTGGGTGAAATGATATTTGAGTCACTTTAAAAAAATGAAAAGGAATATAATTTTAACGTAGAAAAATTATTACTTTCAAAAGTCACAGGTTAAATGTGTTTTAATAGGGAGGTGTTTGGTTTTTTTTTTTAAAGATAAGACCAAAATAAGGAGCCATCGTATGTATTTCAGTTCTCCTTTTTGGTTCTAAGAGAAAACATTTTAGTTCTTATAGATAGTAGCTTAGTACTGAATTCATCAAATTTGGTTGCATGGACTCCTTGGAGCCAAAAATTCTCATCCCAAGAGAATTAGGTTCAAACAGAAATCTCCCCTAGGCTTCAGAGAGCACAGTTACTTCCAATAACTGGGGGGGTTTATTCTAGTGATGGTTTAAACTGATATCTGTTGGTATTTAAGTGTCTTAAGAGATATTTGAACACTGACTGTTGAATAGCTCATTTATGAGCTTCTGATAGATTGCATAAGGAGATTTCACTTACATAAAATTATTATGGGATTTCTATTAGATTAGATAGGAAAGGTTCAGGAAATTTGATGTATTTATCTTCATGTTCAGTATTTTTCATCACCTCTCACTTGGACTATTGCCACATATTTACTTTTTGGTGAAGCAATTGGGGTTAAGTGACTTGCCCAGGGTCACACAGCTAGTGTCAGGTGTCTGAGGTTGGATTTGAACTCAGGTCCTCCTGACTCCAAGGCCAGAGCACTACCCACTGCGTCACATAACTGCCCCGTAATAGATTTTTAGTCAGGCTTCCTGACTCTCCCCACTCCTTACAACTACCGAATTAGTTATTTTCTTGTTTTTCTCTCAAATTAGTTATTTTCTTAAAGCACTGGTCTAACCACATCACATCCCCACTCAATACATTTCAGCACTGATCGACTACCCCTAGGATCAATATAAACTTCTGTTTGGCATTTAAAGACCAACCTGGTCTCAAACAACCATTTCGGACTTATTTGCACGTTACTTTTCTTCTACCCCAGATGAAACTTACTGTCCCCTCTTACCCTCTACTTCATTTCCGCCATTCTCTATCCCTTAGAATTTCTAGCTTCCTTCAAAGCTTAGCTCAAGTTGTCAGTCTATGTGAAACTTTTCCTGATCTAAACCACCCCTAGCTGCTAGTGCCTCCCTCTCTTCCTCCCTTCCAATTATCTTGTGTCTATATAGATGTACATGTTGTCTCTCTCAACTAGACTAAAAATCCATGGGCAAAACCTTTCACTTTTGTCCTTTGTTCACATCCTTAGTATCTAGCACAGATTAGCACCTAGTAACCACTGCATAAATGCTTGTTAACTGATTTACTGCCCATCACCAAGACAAAATATGTTGGATTTGCTACACAGTTGATGAATCGGTCATTTTTTCTTCTTCTTCTTCTATATCTGGGACTTCAATTGTTTGAGGAACTCCTGGTGAAGAAATTCTCTCTCCCAAGGCAGATGGGCTATTGTTATGCAACTTGAATTTTAGAGAACTGTTTAGGGAACTGAGAATTAATTGACTTGCCCAGGGGCTCACAAGCAGGCAAAGGCTGATTTTAAACCCAAGTCTTCTAGATCCTTAGGTGAGTTCTCTACCTCCTATTCATGTTGCTTCTCAATACACAGACACACATACATATATATACACACATATATATGAATGATATACACACACATATCTTAGATAGCAGATGTCAGAAAACTAGATAAAAAAGTCAAGGCATTGAAATACTAGGAATGTTTTTAAAATCTTCCACACTCTTTACACAAGGTGAATTGTTTCTTGAGGCTTTACACATTGTGTGTGTGTGTGTGTGTGTGTGTGTGTGTGTGATTTCTGACATATTTCCATTTAATATGAAGGACCAGCTTCTCTTGTAATGAAAAAAGATCAGACAATGGCAGCTAAGACAAGGAAACCTTTCTGTTACAGTTTGTTTATTTTAAAGACATGAGCTGTCATTACACCTAAACAGATGCTGAAAGGGGAGGGAAAACAGGGAAAGCAGGGAAAAGAAAGATGTCTTCCAGTTGTTTCAATGCTTTTTATTTCTCTCCTAGCCTATGAGACTTACTGGCTAACATTTAACAACTTAATGCAAAAAAAAATTGCAATCTTCCAGTCATGATATTTTCTTGTGAAGTATATAGCATATAAGAAAATTAGTTATTTAATGTTGCTTTTGTATTCTGTAAATTACAGAAATGTACAGATTGTATATGAGCATATATACATACAAACGTGAAGGTGTGGGGAACAGTTTGTCTACACAATGTGTTTAATGTTCATTTGCACATTTATGCACAAGCTCAAAGATCACTTCTGAAAAGCAGTGGCAACTGTTAAAACAGTTGCACTATACAATTGTCTGGTAAAGAAAAGTAAATAACTCTCTAGAGCATAAATGCTCTTGGATTCTTCTCCCATAAAAGATGACTGCATACATTAGAACACTGTCTGTGATTACTAATTGAAAGAAACATTAGTGAGGGACTAACATTTTGGATTACTAAACTGGTAATTTGAAGCACTCAAGTAGATTTCTGCAACCTGTAATCTATGAGCATATCTTTCAAAATGTTTATTTTTGCTAAGCTGGTTTAAGAACTAAGTAATGACCAATCTGTGTGCAAGGTCCTCACCTCACCACCACCCCCCAAAAAAAAACCCCTACCCAGCATTGGTTGAATTCCAGTTAGTGTTTCCACCAAACTATTTCTCTGTGAATGTACTGGATTTCCTTTAGCAGAATATAAGCTCCTTGAGGTTAAGAATTGTATCACTTTGGTATTTGTATCTTGAATGCTTAGTACAGTGATAGGAGGTGTTTAATAAATGTTTATTGATCAATTGATAGTCACATATAGAATGATACATGAAGAATCCAATTTAGAAGATACTTTTAAAAGTAACTATCTTGTTTTGGTTTATTTCTATACATATACATATTCTTTATCCATGTATATATATAGGCTGCTGCCATTTTATTTCAAGAGCCTAAATAACATCTTTCCAATTGTTACTATGTATGATTTATAATTAGTTTCCCTCTTCCTTTCACTAATTTTGTAAGAGTTAAAATTGGAAGGCACCTTTGTGATCCACTAATTTGACCCTCTGATTTTACATATGAGTTAACTTAGGCTACAAGGTGAAGTGACTTGTCCAATGTCAAATAGCTAATCAGTGGCAGCACCAGAATTAGAACTGTTAGAAAATCTTTTAAATTTTACTGCCACAGAAATGTGGAAGTTGCTATCACATTCTAATGGGAAAGGATATGTGAATGTAAATTACTAGCTCTACAGATGAGGTCTGGAAAGACATACTATAACGGTAAACAAAACAAAACACAACTCAGAAGATCTGAGTTTGAGCTCTGGCATTGATGCTATATAACCATGAACAAGATACTTCACTTTGATGAACTTTGCTTTCTCACTTGTTTAGTCATTTTTTTCAGTCATTGCCAACTCTTTGTGGGTTTTCTTGACTAAAATACTGGTTTGTCATTTCCTTCTTTCTCCAGCTCATTTTACAGATGAAGAAACTGAGACAAAGTTAAGTGTCTTGTTCAGGGTCACAGAGCTGGTGTCGGAGGCCAGATTTGAACTCAAAAAGAGTCTTCCTGAATCCAGGCCTAGCACTCTATCCACTGTGCCACTTAGCTGCCTCTTCCTCATCTGCAAGGTCCCTTTCAGCTCTAACATTCTCTGATTCTCTGTGGTTACTGTTAACTTAATGATTCTTGAATTTCCACTAGGGGATGCTCTGTAGCAGTAAGTCAACTCATCCCTACAGCAAAGAGCTCTCTTAGAAAAGGCACGAGCTCTGGCACCATTAATCTATAGTTTGGATTGTTCATGTAGAGTGCTATTGCTGAACGTGGGGCAATGTCAGTAGTTCTCACCTTGGGTCTTTATTCTTAGTTGGATCCTTGGTTCCAGGTTACTTTTAGATTGTGTTTCTCCTTAGTTATCAATGCCATAGTTCTACTCTTCTAACAAACTTTAGGCAGCACTTAGGTGTGCTATCCAATGAAGGAAAAGAGGGCAGAATGGAAACAAAGTTTTTATTCTAATGAGACCTTATGGGAAAAGGTGATAATATAAATGATAACAAACACAAATTACTTTTTGCACAACTGTTAAAGTTAAGTGTGCTTAAATGTTTTGGATGGGTGTTGACATCCAGAATCTAGGATCTAAATAAACTACAAAAGTCACAGAAACACTATTTCCTGACCTATCAAAAGAACATGCATAGGGCTAGATTGAGCAAAACAATGGAATGCTTAAGATCCCATGAATATATGAACAGAATATAACAGGTGAGCAAGAAATTTAAAACATGAAGAATGTCAATGTGTGAAGCCCATCCTCATCTGTAGTATAGGTCCAGCTAATACCCTGTGAAATCAGTTATAAAAGAGTTGTGATGTTATCAGTGTGGGTATTTTTTCATTTATGCAAATGTAACTCTTCCATGTTATATACAAGCTGCTATGGCTAAAAAATTCCATACCTAGTAACCAACCCTATGAAATACACTTTAGGTAGGTTGCTTCTTATTCACATTTATATAATCATCATCATTACCATCCCCACCACCACCATCTCACATTTATGTAGCACTTCAAGGTTTATAAAACATTTTCCCCATAACAACTCTGTAAGCTGGAAAGTATAAGAGTGTCCTAATTTTGCAGATAAGAAAACTGAAACTCAGAGAAATTTGGTGACTTATTCAGGGTTGCACCACTAGAAAGTCTGGAACCTTGCCTTCTAAGAACTGCCTTGTTTCTGTTACAACAAAGCCATGTTAATCTTGTAAGACATAATAGGGCTTGTGCCCCCACTGGCATAACCTTTTAGGACCTATAACCACTTTCAGGTACATTGAAGCCTCAGGGTTTATCTGGTCAATATAAACTGTAGGTACCTTTAATAAGTGGCAGACTTTTAGCAACAGACATTCTGATTAAAAAAAAAGTTCTAAACTCAAGGCTCTGACATTACTATTATCATCAATATCTCAGTTACAGCTACAACTTAATTCTTATAACTTGTTATAGGGTTAATTCTTATAACTTGTTACCAGGGGAATGCCACTCAAAGTATAGCTCATACATAATTAGCTTAATCTTAGCCGAAAGTTACTTCCCTTAAACCATGTCTTGACAATAGTTAACTTACTAAGGGCAATAATCTTATCAATGTCATTTCTTTAGCTTTCAAGATGTTCCTACTAGAAACTTTATTTTTTTAACTAATAAAATATTTTTTAAAAGACCGATGTTGACTAGGATTCCAGGTTACAGCAATAAATTATTGCCCAGGGCTGAAGCAGTTTCTACTTTTATTGTTGAAACCCAAATATTTTAACTCTTGAGTAGGCTGCAGTAACTATCCTTACTAATTTACTTGCTCATAAGGTGACTATCACTGTTCAATCTAGTGCATGTTTCAAAGTTATTATAAACAAGCATTTCAAATCACAGTCACAGCAAAACCACTGCAACATGAGGTCACCAGAGAGACGGTTTTAAAGTCAAAGAAGGAAGAAATATGTATGTGAAACACAGGTACTAACTAAATGAGGCTAAATGCTCTTCATATATTCATTTTAAGAAAAGATTCAGAACACTGGGATTTATAAGGCAAATTACTGAGAAAGATTAATGTCCGGGAACTCTCACAGATCAGAAGGTCATCATAAAAATTTGTCTAAAAACCATGTTCCAAAGACTGGATTACAATATCTGGGCTGTTCATAGTGAAAAGAATCTAAAAGTTGCTCACAATACTTCATATTTAAATTAAACACTTATGCTTAAATCAAATTGGGAACAAGCTGTTCGGCTGTTCCTCTAACTCTCCTGTTACAACGCTTTCCACTGGACTATACACACGTGGATTAATAGTTGCTTTATGCTTTTTAGGTTACAATTGGTCCAAGATTCCCAATGAAATAGATAGTTTCCTAACAGAATGCCTGATACAATTGTAGAGACAGACTTTATTCAGAACATTATCTAATTCATTCTACAGGCAAGAAAACTCATCTACTTTTAGACTTAAACTTCTAAAGAAAATTGCTATGATCTAAAGAGATTGGCCATAAAACTATTTGTATTGAAAACTTAGCCAGCGTGCCTTTAGTGAACTTCATTCATTAGCATTCTTGCTGGCGAGGTTTCCATATCTCAGTGTTCATTTTATACTTTAATTTGGTTAGTAGGTCTTTGTTTAATCGTCCTATTGAAAGGAGAACAAAGGCGGTTTAGGTGATACAGTGGAGTAATGCACTATATTTTATCTCAGAAAAAGCCAGACAAAGTCAGAATACTCGGATACCCTCTGATTTTTTTTTTCAGGACATCTGGAACCACAAATCATCTGGAGGATAAAGATCCTCGCTGTACTTAACTGCAGACACCTTCAGAAGAGAAACACCTTGTCAACCATAGAAATTATGCTTTGTGAACTACACATGGTTCTGAAGGCAGATTATCTCACTAAAAGAGCTTCTCAGTTACCTGTAAGTGAGGGCATCTCTCTGAGTTCCTTAAATCCCTTCCAATAAGATCACCAGGCAGGACAACACCCGCACCCTCCTCCCCCCCCCCCACTGGCTTCTCCTTAAGGTCTTGCTGCTAAGGTCACCTGATTTCCTGAGTGTAGAAGCCAATGAAACAGTTTATAGTTGCTATACCTGGAAAACTATTAACCACCTGTGGATGGGGGAGAGGGGGCATTTTCATTTCAAACTACAGAAAAATCTATCTTTACATAGTAAACGATTGGCTCAACCACACATTTCACTGGGATTTCAATTGCTGCGATTCCCCCAACTGCTCTCTACTCCCAACTTGTCTTCAAAAGCCAATAGTGTTCCTTTGCTTCACAGAGATTTCTGGTCTGAACCCAGTAAAGTTTCCCCCAATTAGTGCATTTTTTTAAAAATGTAACACAAGCTTTCCTTTTCTTGTTCTACTCTTCACTAAATAAGGTAAATTAATACACACTCTTGTTTGTAGCATGCTTTATAGTTTTTATATTACTATTTTTTTTTAGCAGTCTTAAGAAACCTAGAGATGTCCAATTTTTCCAACTTAGCCTTATGGAGGTAGTGTTTCATTTTCTTATAACCATTTTTCCTTGCATTTTCCAGAACTCTCCCTGGTTAGTGATATGGACAGTTGTCCACTACAGACTGAGACTGAGCTCATTTCACACAGGCCACTGCACTGCATAGGATGGTAAAGGCTTTTGGTCTCTAGTGACCTGGGCTGGATTCAACTCAGTGACCTAGAGGTGAAAGGCTCTGTATTCCATTACTAATCCCTTGAGCTATCCAGCCCCCTGAAAATGATTCTTTGGTTTTATTAGTGCAAAGACCATTTATAAAATCATGAACTGGATTTAGGAAAGCAACCATGAAATAGCAAGGGACAGCAAACTGATTGAAATTCCTTAAATGTAGTAATGTAGTATGGACTGAAGTCTCTCAGTAGGATTGGCAAAAAAAAAAATTTATATAGATACTTCTTTTCTTATTTTACTAGCATGACCTGCTCCCTTAAATATGGCAACTTTGGGTCCACTATCCATGTCTCAGGGAAGAAACTCCTAAAGGAAACAGAAAAACAAACTATGAAACAGCCAACAATCTTTATTTGACCTCCCTCTCCCACACATACTGGAAAAAAAGGCCTAATAAGTAGATTTGCATGTGTGTGAAAATGTTACAAAAAGAAGTAATAAAACATAAAATGATCCCAAATTAATACAAAACAAAACAAAACACATTCTCAGTGAATAAGATTAGCTGGGTGTTTGCAGGGATGGAACAATCTTTAGGAGTAGCATTAAACAAAGAGGGAAATGCAATATTGTACTCTAAATTAGCCAATTCTACCCACACTGATTTGCAAGTTAGTAGACATGAGAGAAAAACCTTATTTCCCTATGCAGATTATAAGTTTTAAAAATTAAATAAATTCATACCCCACTATCAATTAACTTGACCTTTAAAAGATTTGTTATATTTGTGTAACAGGTTGAAGTCCCGTAGATTACAATTCAAGATATTTATCACTTCACAGCCCAAGAATTATTTCAAAATTAAGTTATAAAGCCTTGGATTTATTCCAAAGTCCCCAAAACATAAATGTTGTTCCAATTAAGTTCAATGTTCTACATCAGAATAAATTATTTGCTTTACTGCCAAGACACTCAAATACCATCCCATAATCAATATGATAATAAAGTTTTGCGACATCCTGCAATTTTTCTTCTTTAAAAATATTCACAGCATACTTTATTTTAGTCTCAAATTATAAAACCAGTTAACAAGTTTGCAGAAACAAACATTATAAACACAAACTGCTACAGCATTGGTTTTCTGACCTTTAATGAATCTACATGTCCTTTTTTAATAAAATTAAGCAAAAACATTGGGCAGAAACAAAAGTTGACAAATGAAACACTGAGATTTCGATCCCCTTGCTATTCTTCCAACTGCTAGGGCCCTTCTTCCCTCGCAATGCTATTGGGTGGCTGCTCAGATACTTCTTAACCTAAGTTCTTTTGAAAAATAGTTCTTTCCCCTTCTGGGTTCATGGAAAACAGTAATTAGAGACATGGCTGAAATCACAGTGGATTTCAAAGACAGCTAGAATTAAACACGATAAAAAAATTTAAAAATAAGTACTTCATAAATATTCAATATTTACATTAAGGGAAATCTTTTAATTTGAAGTATTTTTATACAAATTGATGAAATGTACAAGCAATGAGAAAAGACACCAGCAGCTTAAAGATCAACAAAATTATGAAACAACCAAAAGTATAAAATATATTACAATTAACATAAAACAATCTGCACAAAAGAAAACTGGTCACAATAGAAACCTTTCTTTAAAAAAATAAGATATTTCACAAAAAGGCATGAACATGTTTACATGTAAGTACTAAAAATTGTGGTGGTGGTGAGGGGAAATCATATATTCTTATCACAAAAATATTTACCAGCATCCCAACTGGAATTTTCTTTCATATTATTACGATTATTTGACTATGCAGAGAAAAAAGCTGAAAACTACATTCAGAATAATGAAATCACTCCTTAAATTACAGTCAAAGCCATTTACACATTATCCTCTCATCTAACACCTTAATGAAAAGGCTCTGGAGAGAAAGAAAATCAAAAGGGAAGAAAGCTGATTTTTTATTTACAACACTCATCACTGCTACTGTAGAAATGTTAGGAGTAGAAGATGGATCATCAACTCAATTAGCCCTCATGCCACTCTATCTGAGTTTGTCTTCAGGTGACGAAGACTTGCGATCATACGAAAAATGGATCCTATGGGAGCAAAAACATTCAGAAGATAACAGTCCCAGGTGGACCGTTTATTCTTGTTACTGAATCATTCAAGATTCATAATCTCTCTAACATAAAGGTGGCTCAGAGGGAAGAACGGCACCAAAATCTCCCTCTTCAAACATCAGAGAAGAAGCCCAAATGTGACACTCAGCTGAGACCATGCCCACCACGGACATGTCAGTGTGCTCGGTGCTTCCTCTTCTTATGCTTTTTGTCCTTCTTTTTATTGGCACACATGGGGCAGAACCACTGCATTTCTTCTGGGGGTGCAGCCATTATTCCAACACAGGGCCTACAAATTTTTACAGACAACCCACAAAATCTCAGTTAAACAATTTACTACTAAGTTAAATTTTCTTTCCTACATTCTTCAGGTTGATTTCTTTCTAGCTTATAACACAATGTATAAAGTTTTTAAAAGTCAAATACTTGTTTACACAGAATTTATAGCCAAGAATATTTTTATTCCTTCTCACAAACTGTTAATCAAATTTCAGTTGTTTAGAAAGAACTTTTAAGTATACACAGAAAATCACTGACCTCAAATGTTTTTTTCTAACAAATTATCTTTTTTTTAAATTAACTTAAGGATTTGTGAGATGCTAGACTAACATTTGCATATATTTAGAATATAAACGCTTCAAGGTCCCATCCTTTTTTTGTTTTAAGACCTTTAGATTACCCCCTTCAAGGATAATGAGATATATTTTAGCAGGATTTGACATTATATTAGCACCAGAATCCTAATAATTTATACAGTATTTGCTATTTATATAGTATTTGCTGAATTATTTATAAGATGTTTAATTAGTAATTTTTAAAATTTAATTAATTATTATTTAGTAAAAGATTACACATGTGAGGAGACATGAAACACAACAGTAACAAGTATTTATTCCAGTAGTTCTCTCTGCCCTTGTGAGGCTCTTTCTGTAAATTCTGCCAAGGTGAACTCTGGATGGTGGGGCTCATAAGTTCCTCTTTAGTAGTCTTGGTAACATCAAAAGACATGTGAACAGTGGTTAGTCTTTAATTTTTTTTAAGCAAATAAAGACACTCCAACATCTTCAACTGCTTTAAAAATTTTTTCAAATTTTTTTTTCTTCAACTGCTGTCATCAAAATTTTAGCTCCTATTGTACAAGCATTAAAGTTTCTGAGAAAAAAATATTCTTCATTTGGATAGGGAGGAGTGTTCAGGGAAGAAACAGAGAAAAAACTATATATTTCCTCCTAAAAAAACCTGTTTTGGTAAATAGAATCTGCCATAAGCTATTCAAGAAATATGTGTAACAATCCAAAGTCCCACTTCCGACACGTGCAGTGTGACCTTTAGTAATTCATGTCATCCCCTCCCACCTCAACGTTTTCATCTGTAAAATGAGGTGACTGGATGAGAAGGCCTCTGAGTTCCCTTCCAGCTCTACACCTATGAACCTCTGAGCTTTCTGTAATTCAGGAGAGGAATAACAGTGACTCTGTGTACTTGTACAGCACCTTCATTTATTAAGCTCCAGGAGGTACTTTGAAATCATATTAGCAGCTGTTATTTCTATAGAGCTTTAAGCTTTATGAAGGGCTCCCCACACATGATACTATTTGAAAGTTAGTCTCACCTTGATGTTATAGCTGGGAATGCTGAAGTTCAGGTTTATATATGACTTGATAGTAGAGATGGTAACAAATCTAGGCCTGCTCATTCCTGTGTCTGTGAGGGGATCTATAGACAATACTTTTTTTTTTCTGGTATAGTATTATGGTAATCATTTTAGGCAGTTCCTTTTTGTGAGAGGATGACAGTAATATTTGTTACTGTTGTGTTTCAAGGGGGATAGTTATATCTGATGAGAAAATTCTCTATCCTAATGTAGATCAACACCTGCTGTATAAATTGTATTCTTTTAAAATATATATATATATATAAACACCAATTTTTTAACATTCATTTTTTAAAAACTTTGAGTTCCAAATGCTCTCTCTACCTCCTGCCCCTGCCCCTTGAGAACACAGTTCATATTCTTAAAGAGCTGCCTGGGTACTGAAAGATTAAATCACTGGTCTAGAGCCATCTACTATGTGCCAAAGGTGGGACCTGAACCTACGTCTTCTAGATTAAGGACTGACTCTCAAGTCACTAGATCATAATGCCTCTCAAGTAATCGCTGATAGGGAGTATTTTTTCAACATTAAGGGGACGTTATAAGGAGTTTTCTTTTTCTCTTAAAAATATTAAGGGGAAAATTCTGAACAACTTACCAATGGTACCAGTCATCACAGTCATCACAGCCAATCATTGGACTGCCATCATCTGGTTTGTTACATCCAGGACAGATCCAGATCTGATTGCCCCATTCATCTCTGATCTGTTGTTTGTTTGTTTGTTTTCAATAAGGAAGAGTGAGGGAAGGAGACAAAAATACAAAAAGGAACAAAAAGAATAATCATTATTTTATATCTTAAATCCAAGAAGAGAAAACCAAAGCCAAAACGGAAAATAAGACATTTCTAATTAAAGCCATCACCATTCTCACCATTCTTGTGCTACACAGAAAACAACTAATAACTCTTTAAATGTTACTACCATTCAAAATGAATCCTGACTTTCTAAATTGCTTAACTTAAGGCACAAAACAATGTTAACACGGTATTTGGCATAAATGCTTGTTGATTCTCTCTGTGTAGTGTGTGTGTGTGTGTGTGTGTGTGTGTGTGTGTGTGTGTGTGTGTGTGTGTGTGTGTGTGTGTATACACTTGTAAACAATAACATCTGTAATTGCCTTCTAATCCTAGAGAACATTCTAACAAACATATAGGCCTTTAGATTACAACCTTTACAGGAGTTACACCTAATAAAGAGCTCCACTACATATAGTTTTCTGCATGAGATACATGGATTTAATATACATACAGAAACATGCATGTATTACTTTATTACTTATTAGCCAAACCCTTCTCCTGAACCAGCTGATAAGATCAAGGATATAAAAGAGTTGTTACTAAGTAACTTTCCATTCCCATAATGACATTTACAGTACCGTACAATCTACTAAAGGGCAAATGAACAAATGCTAAGGAGGCCAAACATTTACCCATTCAAACACTGCTTTACTATATCTATCATATCCTCTCAATTTTATTTTAATCAACTTAGCAGTTCTAAACAGCATACTTTTATTAGGAATTTCCTCAGAACTCCACAGAATGAAACCAATTTTTGGAAATAGTTCTACAGTTGCTTTCAAAAAGCCATAAAATAGCAAGAGAAGAGATTAAGAATTCTTATAATGGGACAGCTTATAATTTCATTTAGCTAATTTTGCAAGAATTGATCAATTCCTCCAACAACATTCTACTTTTATAGGAGCTTCATGTATCAAAAGGAGGAAGTCCTTTTCATTTTTTTGTCCAGCTTTTCACATAAGGCTTGTTTAAAACTCACCAGTTTTGAAGACCTAGAAGCTGTTTTCATTGTACAATATACAAAGGCACACTGTGCTGGCATTAAAGATCTTTGTAGGCTATTCTATGATTTTCCCTCACTTAGTGATTTCAAGGGAAGACGTAAAGTGGGGTTGGAACTGCCATTCTCTGAAGCTGCAGTTTGTTTAGTCCTTGCTGTCTACCTATCATGAAGTTCCTGGGTATGTCTCGTTGTAAGTTAACTATTCTATTGATCTGTTCCCAAATGAATTTATAATAAAATACTCTGAATTTTAGCTTTGTGTTTGTATTTTATTTCCTTACTACAGTATAACCCCTGTAAAGACAGAGATGGACACTGAACTGTTTCCAGTTCCTTGTGATTTGCACAAAGTGCTGCTATAAATATTTTGGTATATTTGGAGCCTTTCTTTTTGTCACTGACCTTCTTACATATAAACCTAGCATTGGAATCTCTTGGTCCAGAGTTATGAAAGCTTTAGTCAATTTATTGGCATAATTTCAAATTGCTTTCCACAATGGCTGTATCAATCCATAGTTCCACCAACAATGCATTACCATGCCTATTTTTCACGATCTCTCCAAAATGAACTATTCTCATCTTTTGTCATCTTTGTCAATTTGCTTAGAGTTAGGTCAAAAACTTTAAGGTTTAAAAAAAATCCAGGGGCAGCTAGGTGGCACAGTGGATAGAGCACCGGCCCTGGAGTCAGGAGGACTTGAGTTCAAACCTGGTGTCAGACACTTGACACTTACTACCTGTGTGACCCTGGGCAAGTCACTTAACCCCACTGCCTAGGCAAAAAAAACCAAAACAAAACACTTGTCTTATTATTAGTGATTTAAAAGATTTTATCATATGGCTGCTATTATGTAATTCTCTTTTGAAAACTGCTTATTCAAATCTTTTGCTCATTTACTTAGAGGCAGCTAGTGGTGCAGGGGATAGAGCACCAGGCCTGTAGCCAAGAAGACCTGAGTTCAAATTCAGCCTCAGACACCTATTAACTTTGTGAACCTGGGAAAGCCACTATGTTTATCTAAGTCTCCTCTAATAGGGATAATAGCATCTACCTCACAGGATTGTTGTGAGGATCAAATGAGATGATATTTGTAAAAGTGTTTAGTATACTGACTGGCACATAATATGTGCTATGCCAATGTTTATTCCCTTCATTTCCCTTTATTTATTAGGAAGTGGCTTTCTCCCCTATGTTTGTGCATATCAGATTCTCATCAGAGATATTTGATACAAAGATTCTTTTTCCCTGTTGACTGCTTTTCTTATTATTCTAGATGCATTAATTTTATCTTTGTAAAAGTTTTTCAGATTTGGTATATATTTTGTCTTTTGCAATGTCCTCTATTTCTTATTTGGTTAAGAAATCATTCCTTACCCATAATTGTGAAAGACATACGACCTGCTTCACTTCTAATTTTTTAATGGAATAATCTTTAATATTCAGATCATGTCTATTTTGAACTGGTTAAGGAATATATTGTAGGACATTGCTGTAAACATAATTTCTGAAAATATGCTTGGATAGCTAGGAAGCTAAGTTTTTAGAAGGCACATTTCCATTTAGGATGCAGGTACTCTCAATGTGAAACTTGGCCAATGGAGCCAAGTCAAACCGGGTAACATTGTTAAGTGCTTACTATGTGCCAGGCACTGTGCTAAGCACTGGAGATACAAAGATTGGCAAAAGACAGTCCTTGCACTCAAGGAACTCACATTCTAATGGGGGAAAATGTGCCAACAGTTATGCAATACTCTGTGTGTGTGTGTGCATACTATATATATGTATGTATGGAGAAAGAGAAAATTTATTTACTTATTTAGTTACTTATTCATTCATTTATGTACCCTGTGAAGCTTGCATTCTACAGTCACCCCTTTCCAAACCCCTGCACTCTAGGATGAGGCATTGGTGAATAAATTCTTGCTTATTGACTTCACCAGTACAGCTGGAGGCCAAAAATCTACTGGTAAAAGAAAATCATCAACAATAAAAACAAAACCAAAAACAAACCCTGCCTTGAAGCCATAAAGAAGGGTGTCAGTGTGAACACAAAAGAATTGTTTAGACTTCCAAAAGCCAATATCAGGGCATGTGGAAAGCAGCTAAATCAAGTCTTTAAAGGCCTGATATCCCATTTTTGTTCCTGTGACATCCAAAAGGTGCCATATAACTGGGCCAGATTGCTTTTTGACCTTCTGTTTGTTGTTTTTTCTCTGCAGAAAAAATAATCATTTAGAGGCTTCTGCAATAACAGCATAGCTCCCCCCCCCACCCAAATCTCAATTAGGGCCACCAAACACCAGAAATGTAGTTAGCTTTTAATAATTTTTCAGAAATGGTATAGTGATGGGTGTTTGTTTCTGTCTCCTCAGGTTCTGTTCTCACTCTTTGCTGTGCCCTACTTGGCAAAGGTTTGTCAGAATAGACATTTGTCAACCAACAGCTTTCTACCATTTATTTGTAGCTTATCTAATACCTTCTGTAGTCTCTTCTTTTGTTCTTCCAGTGTCTTCCTCTAACTACACTGAAATCATTTAGGTAAACCAACAGTTCTAAGTAATTCATGCCACTAACCACGAGCTGTTAAAAAGTAGGAAGGTATGAGGCAGAGCCAAGAGGGCAGAGTGAAAACTTGCTTGAGCTCTCCTCCAAACCCCTGCAAATACTCATAAAAAATGGCTCTAAACAAATTCTGAAGCAGCAGAACCCACAAAAAGGCAGAGTGAAACAAATTTCCAGCCTAAGACAACCTGGATGATTGATCAGAAAGGTGTATCGCACCAGGCTGGGAATGCAGTGCAGCGCGGCGTGGGCGCGCAGGCCACTGCGAACCTGGAGCAGGCCTCAGAGGACTGAATCACGGGCAGCTGTGGTGGTTTCCAGACTCTTCAATCCACGAAAGCCAAAGACAATCTTAGAAGGTCAGTGGGAAAAGTCTGTTTCTGTCGGTGCTGAGAAAGGAAGGCGGGGTTTCAGTTCCATTCCCCAAGAGCGTGGCCCTGGGGTGGGGCAGCTGCTTCCCAAGCTTCCAGCCCACAGACTGAGGGGGAATCCAGTGGCTGATCAGAGAGGGACTGTAGGGATCTCTTTAAAGGCCAGTGCTAAGACAGGAATCTCTTGCTTTGCCCCTGCTTGGATCTGGGTCACAGTTCTGGGCGGCGGTGCTGGGGTGAGGAGGAGCACTGGCTTGGTGGAGCTTGTAGTGACTGTGGAGAGGAGCCCCTCCTCACAGTTACAGGACAGAAAGGAGTACTTGTGGTCACAGGCCAGGAAAGGAGTAAACACCTCACCCCTTATCATACCACCTTGGAAGAACTGAAAATTTACAGGTCCCTACAAGTATCTCTGAAAACAGCTGTACAAACCTCCCGAAGCTTGGGACAGTACATTCTTCACATTGGAAGCAGATTTACCTTAACAAAGAGTTTAAAACTCAAGTAATTGGCCGGATCATGAGCAAGCAGTGCAAAAAGAGTCAGACTATATTATCTTACTTTGGTGAAAAAGAAGATCAAAATATACAACCAGAAGAAGACAACAAAGTCAAAGCTCCTACATCCAAAGCCTCCAAGAAAAATATGAATCAGTCCCAGGCCTTGGAAGAGCTCAAAAGGGATTTTGAGAAGCAAGTAAGGGAAGTAGAGGAAAAACTGGGAAGAGAAATGAGATGATGCAAGAAAATCATGAAAAACAAGTCAACAGCTTGCTAAAGGAGACCCAAAAAAATACTGAAGAAAATAACACCTTAAAAAATAGCCTAACCCAAATGGCAAAAGAGGTCCAAAAAGCCAATGAGGAGAAAATGCCCTAAAAGAAAAATTGGCCAAATGGAAAAGGAAGTCCAAAAGATTACTGAAGAAAATACTTCCTTAAAAATTAGAATAGAGCAATTGGAAGATAGTGACTTTATGAGAAATCAAGACACAGTAAACAAATCCAAAAGAATGAAAAATTAGAAAACAATGTGAAATATCTCATTGGAAAAACAACTGACCTGGAAAATAGATCCAGGAGAGAGAATTTAAAAATTATTGGACTATCTGAAAGCCATGATCAAAAAAAGAGCCTAGACATCATCTTTCAAGAAATTATCAAGGAAAACTGCCCTGATATATTAGAACCAGAGGGCAAAATAGAAATTGAAAGAATCCACAGATCTCCTCCTGAAAGAGATCCCCAAAGGAAAACTCCTAGGAATATTATAGCCAAATTCCAGAGTTCCCAGGTCAAGGAGAAAATATTACAAGCTGCCAGAAGGAAACAGTTCAAGTACTGTGGAAACACAATCAGGATAACACAAGATTTAGCAGCTTCTACATTAAAGGACCACAGGGCATGGAATATAATATTCCGGAGGGCAAAGGAGATAGGATTACAACCAAGAATCACCTACCCAGCAAAACTGAGTATAATCCTTCAGGGGAAAAAATGGTCATTCAGTGAAATAGAGGACTTTCAAGCATTCTTGATGAAAAGACCAGAGCTGAATAGAAAATTTGACTTTCAAATACAGGACTCAAGTGGAACATGAAGAGGTAAACAGGAAAGAGAAATCATAAGAGACTTATTAAGATTGAACTGTTTACATTCCTGCATGGAAAGATGATATTTATAACTCATGAGACCTTTGTCAGTATTAGGGTAGTTGGAGGAAAAAAATTATATGTATGTATATGTAGATAGATAGATAGAGGGCACAGGGTGAGTTGAAGATTAAGGGGTCATATCTGGAGAATAAAATTAAGGGATGAGAGAGGAGAAGAAGAAAGGGAGAGGTAGAATGGGGTTAATTATCTCACAAAAAAAAAAACAAAAGAAAAGGGTCTTACAGTGGAGGGGAAAGGGGGAAGGTGAGAGGGAATGAGTGAATCTTATTCTCATAGGATTTGGCTTAAGGAGGGAATAACATACACATTCAATTGGGTATGGAAATCTGTCTTACCCTACAGGAAAATAGGGGGAGAAGGGGACAAGAACAGGGGGATGATAGAGAGGAGGGCAGATTGGGAAAGGGGTAATCAGAAGTAAATACTTCTGAGGAGGGACAGGGTCAAAAGAAAGAATAGAATAAATGGGAGGGCAGGATAGGATTAAGGGAAAAGAGTTTTTTTCACAACATGTCTACTATGGAGTGTTTTGCATAACTGCACATGTACAACCTATATTGAGTTGCTTGCCTTTTCAATGAGGGTGGGTGGGAGGAGAAGAAGAAAATTTGAAACCTAAAGTTTTAAAAACATATGTTTAAAAAAATGTTTTCACATGCTACTGGGAAATAAGAAATCTAGGAAATGGGGTACAGAAGTCTGTCCTGCCCTACAGGAAAATAGAAGGGGAAGGGGAGAGAGACAGAAGAGAGGACAGACTAGGGGAAGGGATATTCAGAATGCATGCCATCTTGGGGTGGGGGAGGGGGAGATGGGGTGAAAATTTGGAACTCAAAAACTTGTGGAAGTGAATGTTTAAGACTAAAAATAAACAAATTTATATTAAAAATAAATAAATAAATAGATGTATTTGAAAAATGTTTAAAAAAAATAAAAAATAAAATGAAGGAAGGTATCCAAAAAATCCCTTCTGGACATGTTTAAACTGGTAGACTCATACTAGACTGAAAACTTCAAATTATTTAAGTTTCATTAGCTTAGAACTGGACTTTTGGGACACTCTACACAAGAAAAGTGACTAAACTGTCCATATCCTTTCCCCTAGTGATCCCAATAGCATACAAATACTTCAAAAGTCAAAGAAAGTTGAAGAGAAATAAAGACCAAAAGCACATCAAAATGTTCACAAGAACAGTATAGCAGCAAAACAACTACAGCAAAACTTTGTTCTATAAAGAAATCAAATGCTATCAATTGATGAATGGCAGAAAAAAAACTATGTTGCATGGAATAAAGGGATATCACTGTACACTAAGATATGATAAACATGAAAAATTCAGACACATATGGGAAAATGAATATGAAATGATGTAGAGCAAAATAAACAGACCAAGCAAACAATATGCACAATAGCTGCAACAAAGTAAATGTGGAAAAACATCACTAAAATGATACCTGACTTTGAGGAACCAAAAAAACAATAAGGGACCTGGAGAACAGATAATGATACATTCTTCTCTTTCATGGCATGGACATGGAATGACTAGGACAGAAGTACTGCATGTGCTGCCACAAGAGGTCCCTGGATCAGATGTTTTTATTTCATTGTCCTTCTTTGTCACAAAGGATAGTTTAGAGGTGGGAGAGGAAATGACTGTGATGTAACAACAGAAAGTTTCAATGAAATGTTTAGAATTTAATTGATATCTATACTTCCTCTTTGTTTTCTCATCAGAATTGCTTCTTGTTTCTTCAAAATTTCATTCCTGAATGCCATCTGTTGTAAAATATGACATCTGTTTTGTTTTTAAACTATTAAATCTTTCTTATAACGGAGGACTCTGTAGGAGAGGAGTTAAAGGGTCACTGGAGAGTTATCATGCTATTTTTTAAAAAGCAGAATATACAAACACACACACACACACACACACACATACACAGTGTCCCAAAAGTCTTGAGTTAAAATTTAATGTATAAAAGACTAATCAAAGCATTTGACCTTCATGCTATTCTTGTACAATAGAGGTACAGGCTAGATGATGATAAAATTAGGTAAATTCAGAATTTGCCTTGTCAGAACCAAAGAACAGTCATTAATGTTCATTGTTGACTTGGATAAAGGCACAGAGAGCATGCTTAGCAAATTTTCAGGAGATACAAAGTTGGTGGGGAGGATAGGTATTGTTATTTTTTCTAGCTCTATGAAGTAGCTCTGATTTAGCATGGCACTGAATAAATTAACTAACTTAAGTAATACTTCCATTTTTATTATATTGGTATGGGTCAAACAAGAACATTTAATAACACTCCAATTATTCTGACAAATGCCAGAGGGCATTAAGAGTTCATTAAGAGTTCACCAGTCCTCTCTCTGAAGGTAGAGAACATTTTTCATCATGAGAACTTTAAAACTGTTTTGAGTCATTGTCTTGACCAAAGTAGTTAAGTCTTTCACAACCAATCATCCTTATAACATTGCTGTTACTGTGTACAATGTTCTCCTGCTTCTGCTCACTTCACATAAGTCTTCCTAGGTTTTTCTGAAATCATTCTTCTCATTCTTTCTTATACCACAATAGTATTCCATCACAATCACATACCATAAGCTGTTCAGCCATTCTCCAGTTGATAGGTATCCCTTCAATTTCCAATTCTTTGCCACCACAAAAAGAGCTGCTATGAATATTTTTGTACATGTGGGTCCTTTTCCCATTTGTTTGATCTCTTTGGGATATAGCCCTAGAAGTGCTACTGCTGGATGAAAGGGTATGCACATTTTTGTAGCCCTTTGGGCATAGTTCCAAATTGTTCTCCAAAATGGTTGCATCACTTCACAACTCCACCAACAATGTATTAGTGTTCCAATTTTTCCACATCTTCTCCAACATTTATCATTTTCCTGTTTTGTCATGTTGGCCAATCTGATAGGTGTGATGTGGTACCTCAGAGTTGTTCTGATTTGCATTTCTCTAATCAATAATGATTTAGAGCATTTTTTCATATGACTATAGATGCTTTAATTTCTTCATCTGAGAACTGTCTGTTCATATCCTTTGAACATTTATCAATTGGAGAATGGCTTCTATTCTTATAAATTTGTCAATTCTCTATATATTTTAGAAATGAGGCCTTTATCAGAGAGACTGGTTGTAAAAATTCTTTACCAATTTTCTACCTCTCTTCTAATCTTAGTTGCATTGGCTTTGTTTGTGCAAAAACTTTTCAATTTAATGTAATCAAAATGATCCATTTTGCTTTTCATAATGTTCTCTATCTCCTGTTTGGTCATGAATTCTTCTGTTCTCCACAGATCTGATAGGTAAACTATTCCTTGTTCTCCCAGTTTACTTATAGTATCAACCTTTATAACGAAATCATAAAACGATTTTGACTTTATTTTGGTATATGGTGTGAGACTTGGGTCTATGCCTAGTTTCTGCCATACTCTTTTCCAGTTTTCCCAGCAGTTTTTTTCAAAGAGTACGTTCTTATCCCAGAAGCTGGGATCTTTGGGTTTATCAAATAATAGATTACTATAGTCACTGACTACTGTGTCTTACATATTTAACCTATTCTACTGATCCACCTCCCTATTTCTTAGCCAGTACCAAGCAATTTTGATGACTGCTGTTTTATAATACAATTTAAGACCTGGAATTGCTAGGCCACCTTCCCCTGCATTTCTTTTCATTAGTTCCTTTGATATTCTGGACCTTTTGTTTGTCCAAATGAATCTTATTATTTTTTCTAACTCTATAAAATAATTTCTTGGTAGTTTGATTGATATGGCACTGAATAAGTAAGTTAGCTTAGGTAGGATTGTAATTTTTATTATATTAGCTCAGCCTACCCATGAGCAACTGATGTCTTTCCAATTATTTAGAACTGATTTTATTTGTGTGAAAAGTGTTTTGTAATTCTGTTCATAGAGTTCCTGGGTTTGTTTCGGGAGGTAGACTCCTAAATATTTTATAATGTCTACAGTAAGTTTAAACGGAATTTCTCTATCTCTTGCTGTTGGGCTTTGTTGGCAATATAGAGAAATAATGATGATTTATGTGGGTTTATTTTATAGCCTGCAACTTTGCTAAAGTTGTTTATCATTTCAAGTAGTTTTTTACTTGATTCTCTAGGATTCTCTAAGTATATCATCATGTCATCTGCAACGAGTGACAGCTTTGTTTCTTCTTTGCCTATTCTAATGCCTTCAATTTCTTTTTCTTCTCTTATTGCTATAGCTAACGTTTCCAGTACAATACTGAATAACAGTGGTGATAATGGACATCCTTGTTTCACCCCTGATCTTACTGGAAATACTTCTAGCCTGTCCCCATTACATATAATGCTTGCTGAAGGTTTTAGATATATGCTATTTATTATTTTAAGGAAGACTCCATTTATCCCTATGCTTTCCAGTATTTTTAATAGGAATGGGTTGGGGCAGCTAGGTGGTGCAGCAGATAGAGCACTGGCCCTGAAGTCAGGGGTACCTGAGTTCAAATCTGGCCTCAGACCAAACACTTGACACTTACTAGCTGTGTGACCCTGGGCGAGTCACTTAACCCCAATTGCCTAAATAAATAAACAAACAAACAAATAAAATAAATAAAGTGGGAATTTTTAAAAAAGGAATGGGTGTTGTATTTTATCAAAAGCTTTTTCTGCATCTGTTGAGATGATCATGTGGTTTCTGTTGGTTTTGGTGTTGATATGCTCAATGATGCTGATAGTTTTCCTAATATTGAACCAACCCTGAATTTAAATCCTACCTGGTCATAGTGTATTATTCTTGTGATAAGTTGCTGCAATCTATTTGCTAATATTTTGAAAATTTTTCCATCTATATTCATTAGAGAAATTGGTCTATAATTTTCTTTCTCTATTTTGATTCTTCCTGGTTTAGGTATCAATACCATATTTGTATCATAAAAAGAATTTGGTAAGAGTCCTTCTTCACCTATTTTCCCAAATAGTCTACATAGTATTGGAATTTTTTAATTGTTGTCTACAGTTATTTTAGAGAGCAATCTTTCTATCTCTTGTTGCTGGGTTTTGCTAGTAGCATACAGAAATGGTGATAACTTATATGGGGTTATTTTATATCCTGCAATTTTGCTAAAGTTGTTAACTGTTTCAATTAATTTTTCAGTTGATTCTCTAGGGCTCTCTAAGTATATCATTATATCATCTGCAAAGAGTAATAGTTTTGTGTCCTCATTGCCTATTTTTATTCCTTCAATTTCTTTTTCATGTCTTACTGTTATAGCTAACATTTCTAGTACAATACTGAATAATGATGGTGATAATGGATGTCCTTATTTCACTCCTGATCTTACTGGGAAGGCTTCAAGTTTATACCTGTTACAGATAATGCTTGCTTTCAGATACTACTTTTTTTTTTAAAGAAAGACTCCCATTACTGCTATGCTTTCTAGTGTTTTTAATAAGAATGGGTGTTATATTTTGCCAAAGGCTTGTTTTTGATCTATTGATATGATCACATACTTTTTTTTGTTTATTGATATGGTCAATTATGCTGGTAGTTTCCCTGATGTTGAACCAGCCCTGCATTCCTATTATAAATCCCACCTGGTCATAGTATATGATCTTTGTGATATATTGCTATAATTTCCTTGCTAACATTTTCTTTAAAATTTTTGCATTGAAATTTATTAAGGAAATTGGTCCAAAGTTTTCTTTCTCTGTTTTTGCTCTCCCTGGTATAGGTATCAAAACTATACTTATGTCAAAGAAGGAATTTGGTACGACTTCTTTTTTTACCTATTTTTTCAAATAGTTTACATAGTATTGAGATTAACTGTTCCTTAAATGTTTGGTACAATTCATTTGTAAATCTATCTGGTCCTCATGATTATTTTCAAGAGAGCTCATTGATGGTTTGTTCAATTCCTTTCTAAAATAGGGTTAAGTCTTCTGTTTCCTCTTCCGTTAATCTGGGCACTTTATATTTTTGTAAATATTCATTAATTTCACTTAGATTGCCAATTTTATTGGCATATAATTGGGCAAAACAATTCTTAATAACTGTTTTAATTTGTTAATATTTATTAATTAATATTAATTTAATTATTAATCCTTAATAATTTTTAAAATTTTGTCTTCACTGGTGGATTCCCCCTCTTAATTTTTGATACTAATAATTTGGTTTTCTTTTTATTAAGTTAACCAATGGTTTGTTCATTGTATTTTTTTTTCATAAAACCAGCTCCTAGTTTTATTTATTAGTTCAATTTTTTTTCTTATTTTCAATTTTATTAATCTCTCTTTTGACTCAGAATTTTCATGCAGGTGTTTAATTGGGGATTTTTAATTTGTTCTTTTTCTAGTTTTTTTTTTAAGTTGCATATTCAACTCATTGATCTGCTCTCTCTCTCTTTCACGGATGTATGCATTTAGAGATATAAAATTTCCCCTAAGTACTACTTACAAATTTTGGAATGTTGTCTCATTGTTGTCATTTTCTTTAATGAAATTATTGTTTCTATAAATTTGTTCTTTGACCCACTCCTTCTTTAGGATTAGATTAGTTTCCAATGAACTTTTAATGTATGCTTCCATGGCTTTTTATTAAATGTATTTTTAAAAATTGCATTATAGTCTGAAAAGGCTGTATTTAATATTTCTGCTTTTCTGACTTGGGTTGTGAGGTTTTTATTCCTTAACACCTGGTCAATTTTTGTAAAGGTGCCACATACAGCTGAGAAAAAGGTAGATTCCTTTCTATTCCCATTCAGTTTTCTCCAGAGGGCCAGCATATCTAACTTTTCTAAGATTCTATTCATCTCCTTGACTTCTTATTTACTTTATGGTTAGATTTATCTAGCTCTGAGAGGGAAAAGTTAAGCCCCCTTCCCACCACTATTTCCTCCCATAATTAGTTTAACTTTTCCTTTAAGAATCTGGATGCTATGCTGTTTGTTGCATATGTGTTTAGTACTGATATTACTTCATTGCCTATGGTTCCTTTTAGCAAGATGTAGTTTCCCTGCTTATCCCTTTCAATTAGGCCTATTTTAGCTTTTGCTTTGTTTGAAATCATGATTGTTACCCCTGCCTTTGTTTATTTCAGCTGAAGCATAACAAATTCCATACCAGCCTGTTTCAAGCATGTTTTTTGTAAATAACATAACACTGGGCTCTGGTTTCTAATCTATTTTGCTATCTGCTTCCATTTTAAGAGTGAGTTCATCCCATTCACATTCATTGTTATGATTACTAACTGTGCATTTCCCTCCATCCTATTTTCTCCTGTTTATCCTTTTCTCTCTTTCTATCCAGTCCCTACTCTGAAGTCTGTTTTACTTCTGAACACTTCCTTCTTTTATTTGCCCTCCCTTTTATTATCCCACTCCTTTTCTCTTATCCCTTTTCCTTCCTACTTACCTGTTGGCTAAAATAGATTTCTATTACCAACTGAGTGTACATATACACGTACACAGACATGTATGTACTTCTCTCTGAACCAATTTAGATGTGAGGTTCAAGCATTGCCCACCTCCCACCCCCATTTCCCCTTGCACTATAAAAGCTCTTCCTTGCATCTTTTATGTGAGATAATTTCCCCCATTCTTCTTCTTTCCCTCTTCTCCCAGGGCATCCCTCTCTTTTGCCTATCCATTTTAGTTTTATATCATCCCAAGATAATTGACTTTACTCCTGTGCCTTCTATGTAGAATCCTTCTAACTGCCCTAATAATGATAAAGTTTTTAGAAGATACACATACCATCTGCCCATATAGAAAGGCAAACAGTTTAACCTTAATGAGTCCCTTATGATTTCTCTTTGATGTTTACCCTTTTATGATTCTCAAGTCTATATCTGAAAGTCAAATCTTCTACATTGCTCTGATTTTTCCATCAGGAATACTCTATTTTCATTAAATGTCTATTTTTTTCCCTTGAAGGATTATACTTAGTTTTGCTGGGTAGGTTATTCTTGGTTGTAATCTCAGCTCTTTTTATATTCCAAGTCCTCTTCTCCTTTAACATGGTAGCCACTAAATTTTATGTGATCCTGACTGGCTTCACAGTATTTGAATGGTTGATTTCTGGCTCCCTAAAGTATTTTCTCTTTGACCTGGGAGCTCTGGAATTTGGCTACTATATTCCCGGGGATTTTAATTTTGGGATGTCCTTCAGGTGGTGATTTAATGTCTATTTTACCCTTTGGTTCAAGGATACTGAGACAGTTATCCTGAATAATTTCTTTTTTTCTTTTCTTTTTTTTCATATTTTTTTAAATTTTATACAAATACAAAATGAGAAAAGAAAAAAAAACATTGCCAAGTATACAGCAGACCATAAGAGAGGATTCAATATAAAACAATACATTTCCATTTTAAAAAATCTACATTATAAGTATACAACATTGTTTTCAAAACTGAGAACCAGCTTTTCCTTGCTTCCTTGTTGGTTTTCTTTTGTTCTTTGCTGTGTACTTTTTACTTAACTTCTTCCTCCCCCTATCTGCCCCCCACACATATACATAGATATCTATTAACATACACATATATACACATATATGTAAGACTGTACTATGCTTATTTCCTCCTATTGTCGGTTTCTCTGAAGGTGGATAGCATCTTCCTTCGTAAGTCCAAGTCTTTCCACATTTTTCTAAATCAACCAGCAATATTCCAACCCAATCACTGCCTGAGAGATTTTCTATGAAAGTTTCCCCGCTCCCACCCTGCCAATTTTCTGCATTCCTTCTGTTTCTTGCATATTTATGCAAGAAAATTTCAATTTAAAATAATCAAAATTCTCCTTTTTACATTTCAATGATGCACTTGCCTTATAATATAGTTTAAGTTCTGATACTGCTGAATCTACTTCCTTTACATCTTTTTCCTCTGGTTTCTTTGAAGTTTCTGACCTTTTGTTCTTCCAAATGAATTTTATTATTTTTCTAACTCAGTAAAATAATTTTTTAGTGGTTTTATTGGGATGACATTGAATACTTAGGTTAGTTAAGCAAAATTGTCATCTTAAAATTATATTGGCTTTACCTACCCATGAACAATAAATATTACTTCAATTATTTAGATCTAAGTTTATTTGTATAAAAAGTATTTTATGTTTACGTTCACATAATTCCTGTGTCTGTTTTGGCAGGTATATGCTCAGATATCTTATACAGTCTAGGTATTTTAAATAGTCTAAAACAATATTGAATAATATTGCTGACATAGTGTTGTTTCTCTATTTTTCATTTTCGATTAAATCTATTTTAACTTTAATTTCGTCTGAGATCATGATTACTATCCCTGCTTTTTTTTATATAATAAATTCTACTCCTGCCCTTTATTTTATCTTTGTGTGTATCTCTCATTTTTCTAACGTTTCCTGAAAGCAACATATTGTTGAATTCAAATTTTTAATCTGCTATCCATTTCAGTTTTATGTAGATTTGTCCCATTCACAGTCTAAGCTTCAATTACTTGTTGTGGATTTTCCTCCTTCCTATTTTTCCTCACTATTCTTCTTACCCCATTTACCCTGTCCCTTCTCACTCCTCTGCTTTACTTCTTCCTGCTACCTTACCTTCCCATTCCTTAATTTACCCACCCTTCTGAGTCCCTCCCTTATACTCTCCTCCATCCTATCCCCTGAATTTAGAAGACTTTTATACCCTTCTAGATATATGTGCTGTTCTCTCTTTAAGCCATTCCCAATGACAGTAAGGTTCTAGCATTACCTACCCTCCCCCTACTAGTTTCTTCTGTATCAAATTTTCCTTTTATGCCTTATTTGTATGAAATAGTTACTTCTTTTTATCTCTCCCTACAATTTTATTTTTTTAGAAGCAGCCCATCATACTCAGCTCAGCCCACACCTGTTTTCAAACTACCCAAATAATACAAATATTGTCACATATATGAAATAAACAATTTGACCTTACTGAACCCCTTACAATTAGTCTTTAATGTTTACCATATTTTACCATATTCCTTCTGAATGTTATATACCATATATTATATATATTATGTTACATGCCATAAACATAATATTTACCATGTTTCTTCTGCATGTTATATGTTAAATTTTCCCTTAAATTCTGGGGCTTTTATCACAAAAACCCAAAAGCCTTTGAGTTCATTAAATGTCCTTTTTTTTTTTCCATTCAGGATTATACTTAACTTTGCTGGGTAAGTTACCCTTGATCATAATAACCCCAGCTCTTTTGCTCTACAGAATATAGTATTCCAAGACCTACAGTCCTTCAATGTAGCAGCTGCTAGGTCTTGAGTAAGCCTTACTGGAGCTCTATGATATTTAAATTATTTTTTTTCTTGTTGCTTTCAATATTTTCTCTTTAACCTGGAGCTTTGAAACTTGGTTATGATATTCCTGTAAGTTTTCCTCCTGGGATCACTTTCAGGTGGTGACTGGTAGATTTTTTTTTTCTATTTCTACTTTGCCTTCTTGTTCTAGAACTTCAGGACAATTTTCCTTGATAATTTCTTGTAATATTATATCAAAATTCTTTTCTTAAATTGTAATTTTCAGGTAGTCCAACTATTCTTTTTGGAGACGCAATTTGGGTTAAGTGACTTGCCCAGGGTCACACAGCTAATGAGTATCATGTGTCTGAGGCTGAAATTGAACTCAGGTCCTCCTGACTCCAGGGCCTGTACTCTATCCACTGTGCCATCTTGCTAATTATTCTTATATTATTTCTTCTTGATCTGTTCTCTAGATCAGTTGTTATTCTGACAAGATGCTTCAATTTCTCTTCTACTTTTTTCATTCTTTTAATTTTGTTTTATGATTTCTTGGAGTCTTAGATCATCATCAGCTTCTCTTTGCCCAATTCTAGTTTTCAAGGAATTATTTTCTTCCTTAAGTTTTTGATTATCTATTTCTAGTTGGTTGACTTTCTTTTCATGATCTTCTTGGATTGCTCTTATTTTTTTCTAATTTTTCCTCAATCTCTATTTGCTTTTTTTTTCTTTTTTAAAAAAGATTAATTTATTTTTAGTTTTCAACGTTCACATCCACAAGATTTTGAGTTCAAAGTTTTCTCCCCATCTTGTTCCTCCCCCAACTCAAAAACAGCGTGCATTCTGAATACCCTTTTCCCTAATCTGCCCTCCCTTCTATCCCACCTCCCCCTTATCCCCTTCCTCTTCTACTTTCCTATAGGGCAGGATAGATTTCTATACCCCATTGTCTATATATCTTATTTCCCATTGCATGTGAAAACAATTTTTTCATTGCCTATACTTCCGGGTGGTAGTTCAAGAAAAGAGAGGAGTACTTTCAAGAGGGAGTGGAATCCCTCAGGAACAGTATCACTTCTGGTCCCAAGCGATCAGGGGCCTTTCCCGGTTAAGGACTAGAGTGTAGAACAGGAAAACAGTGACCACACCTCTCCCAGATTACACCCTGGAAGCACCAAAAACGTCCAGTCCTTCAGAAATATCTCTGAAAACAGCAGTGTGGAAAAGTCTGAAACTTGAGACAGTGTTCCTTCACCCCTCACACTGGGAACAGAACCCAACATTAACACAAAGTTCCAAATCAAGAAATAGGGTGGGAAAAATAATAAACAACAATAAAAAAAAAATAAAACCTGACCATTAAAAAGCTACTTTGGTGACAGGGAAGATCAAGACACAAACTCAGAAGAAGACAATGAAGTCAAAACAGCTGCAAGCAAAGCCTCAAAGAAAAAAAAAAGAATTGAATACAAACTCAACAAGAATTTCTGGAAGAGCTAAAAACTTGATTTTCAAAATTAAATAAGAGTGGTAGAGGAAAAATTAGGTAAAGAAATGAAAACAAAGGAAGAAAATTATGAAGAGGCAGTTAATAACTAGGTTAAAAAAATACTGGGGGAGGGGAGGTTGTGGTGGGGTCTGAGGGCTTAGTGGAAGATTGAAGGACCTTCCACTGTCAAGGGATGCCAAGAACAGCTGGCTGACCAGACACATCCTGGGCTGTGGCCGAAAGGAGAAGAAACTAGCACACCTGGTAAGTACAATAGTGAAGGGCAAGGAGCCCTGTTCACTGTGGACACCTGCAGGAAAGCAGAGTCCTTGGTCTTAGTTCAATGGCAGAGAGGACAGCTGAAGTCTGCAGCCACTGGAGGGACTACAGGCAGCAAGATCATTTGTGAGACAGTGTGGCTGGCGTCCTAATTGTAGCTTAGGAGTGGAGAAGAGAGCCCAAGGTTGGGCTCTCAGACAGACATCAGAAAACAATAGCAAGAAGGACCTGAGGCTTGGAGCTTCATTCCCCATACCTCACGACTACAACTTGATTACATTAATAGCTGATAAAAACAAAATAAAACAAAAAATAATAAGTAAAAATGAGTAAGCAAAGGAGAAAGAACCCAATCATAGATAGTTACTATGGGATAGAGAAGATCTGAGCTCATATTCAGAGGAAGATAATAGAGTTAAAAAAAAGCCACTCCTTTTTCAACGAGAAATGTCAAAAGGTCCCAATCACAAAAGAGTTCTTGGAAGAACTTAAAAAGGACTTTAAAAACCAAATAAGAAAGATGGTGGAGTAAAAGCGGTGACTTGCTTGAGCTCTCCCCCAAACCCCTCCAAATACCTGTAAAAAATGGCTCTAAACAACTTCTAGAGCAGCAGAACCCACAAAATGACAGAATGAAACAAATTTCCAGCCCAAGACAACCTGGATGGTTGATTAGAAAGGTCTATTGCTCCAGGCTGGGAGAAAAACGCAGTTCAGCGTGAGTGTGCAGGCAAAACAGGCCTCAGAGGACTGAATCACAGGCAGCTGGGGTGGTTTCCAGACTTCTCAACCCACAAACACCAAAGACAACTTAGAAGGTCAGTAGGAAAAGTCTGTGACTGTGGTGAGAGAAGCCTGGTCCCAGGCCCAGTCCTGGAGTAGCCCCTGAGCGGCTGCTTCGGGAGCTTCAGTCTTGTAGACTGAGGGGAAATCGAGTGGTTGATCAGAGCAGGATTGCAGGGATCTCTTTGCTGGTGCTGAGGCAGGATTCTCTTGCTTTGCCTGTGCTTGAATCTGGGCCACAGTTTTGGGTGGCGATCCTGGGGTGAGGAAGACCGCTGGCATGGTGGAGCTTGTAGTGGCAGTAGAGAGAGAATCCTCCTCACAGTTCCAAGGCAGAAAAGAGTGCTTGTTGTCACTCATAGACCAGACTACAGGCCAGGAAAGGAGTAAATACCTTACCCTTGATCGTACCACCTTGGAAGAACTAAAAATTTAGAGGTCCCTTGAAGTGTCTCAGAAAACAGCTACACAAAACCCCCAAAGCTTGGGACAGTACATTCACACTGGAAGCAGACCCCTATCTTAACAAAGAGTTTAAAACTCAAGTAACTGGCTGGGATCATGAGCAAACTGTGCAAAAAAAGTCAGACTATAGAATCTTTCTTTGGTGACAAAGAAGATCAAAACACACAGCCAGAAGAAGACAACAAAGTCAAAGCTCCTACATCCAAAGCCTCCAAGAAAAATACAAACTAGTTCCAGGCCACGGAAGAGCTCAAAAAGAATTTTGAGAAGCAAGAAAGAGAAGTAGAGGAAAAACTGGGAAGAGAAATGAGAGTGATGCAAGGAAATCATGAAAAACAAGTCAACAGCTTGCTAAAGGAAACTCAAAAAATACTGAAGAAAATAACACCTTAAAAATAGCCTAACCCAAATGGCAAAAGAAGTCCAAAACGCCAACGAGGATAAGAATGCCTTAAAAAGTAAAACTAGTGAAATGGAAAAGGAAGTCCAAAAGCTCACTGAAGAAAATACTTCCTTAAAAATTAGAATAGAGAAAAATACATAGAGAATTAAAATTTATAAGAATACAAGTCATTCCCCAATTGATAAATGGTCAAAGGATATGAACAGGCAGTTCTCAGGTGAAGAAATTAAAGCTATCTATAGTCATATGAAAAAATGCTCTAAGTCACTATTGATCAGAGAAATGCAAATCAAACAACTCTGAGGTACCACATCACACCTATCAGATTGGTCAACATGACAAAACAGGAAAATGATAAATGTTGGAGAAGATATGGGAAAATTGGAACACTAATGCATTATTGGTGGAGTTGTGAACTGACCCAACCATTTTAGAGAGTAATTTGGAACTATGCTCAAAGGGCTATAAAAAATGTGCATACCCTTTGACCCAGCAATAGCACTTCTAGGGCTATATCCCAAAGAGTTCATACAAATGGGAAAAAGACCCACACGTATAAAAATATTTATAGCAGCTCTTTTTGTGGTGGCAAAGAACTGGAAACTGAGAGGATGTCCATCAATCGGGGAATGGCTGAACAAGTTGTGGTATATGAATGTAAAGGAATACTATTGTGCTGTAAGAAATGATGAACAGGCTGACTTCAGAAAAACCTGGAAAGATCTGTATGGTCTAACGCTGAGTGAAGTGAGCAGAACCAGGAGAACACTGTACACAGTAATAGCCATGTTGTGTGGTGATTAATATTGATAGACTTAATCCTTCTCAGTAATACAAGGATCTAAGACATCTCCAAAAGCCTCATGATGGAAAATGCTATCCACATCCAAAGAAAGAATTATGGAGTTTGAATGCAGAGAGAAGCATACTATTTGCTATTTTTTTTCTTCTGTTGTGTTTTGTTTCCTCTTTCTAGTGGTTCCTCACATTGGTTCAAATTCTTACTTACAACATAACTAATGTGAAAATATGTTTAATAGGTATGTATATGCATAGCCTATATTAGATTGTGCGCCGTCTTGGGGAAGAAGGAGGGGGTGGTGTAGAAAAATTTAAAACTCAAAAGCTTGGGGCAGCTAGGTGATGCAGTGGATAGAGTCCCAGCCCTGAAGTCAGAAGGACCTGAGTTCAAATACGGCCTCAGACCAAACACTTGACACTTACTAGCTGTGTGACCCTGGGCAAGTCACTTAACCCCAACTGCCTAAAACCAAAAACAAAAAAAAAACCCAACCCCCCCCCAAAAAAAAACCTCAAAAGTTTATGGAAGATATTGTTGATAAATCAAAATAAGTTAATTTTAAAAAAATTAGAATGGAGAAACTGGAAGCTAGTGACAATTTGAGAAATAAAGGCACTGTAACACTAATGCAAAAGAATGAAAAAATAGAAGAGAATGTGAAATATCTCACTGGAAAAACAACTGACTTGGAAAATAGATCCAGGAGAGAGAATTTAAAAATTATTGGAGTATCCAAAAGCCATGATCAAAAAAAGAACCTAGACATCATCTTACAAGAAATTATCAAGGAAAACTGCCCCAATATTCTAGAACCAGAGGGTCAAATAGAAATGGAAAGAATCCACCAATCACCACTTGAAAGAGATCCCCAAAGGAAAACTCCTAGAGAAATATCGTACGATCAACCCTCCTTCATTTGACTCAGATGAAATTAATGAAATATCTGCTCCTCTTACCTTTTCTTCTAATTTTCTTTACCCTTCTACTTGTGCATACCAATTATGAGAAACAGTAAGTCCCATCCCTGTCTTTCCTAGTATATTTCTTTGTTCTTTTTTTAATTCTCTTAAAACCATCAAAATAGAACTAAAGCTAATGATGATGATGATAATAACTACAACAGCATTTATACAGCACCTACTATGTGCCAGGCATTGTTCAATTGCTTTACAACCATTATCACATCTGATTCTCACAACAACCCTGGGAGGTAGGTGCTATTATTATCCCCATTTTACAGCTGAGGAAACTGAGGCAAACAGACGTTAAGTGACTTGCACAGGGTCACACAGTTAGTGTCTGAGGCCATAGTTGAACTCATGTCTTCCTGACTCCAGGCCCAGTGCTCTATCCACTACGCCACCTAGCTGCCCCCAAATTCATAGACTGAATTTCCTCAGGAGGGAGCTCCCTTACACGGATGAAAGCATAGGTCTGAGGAAAAAGAAAACCAGTGAAGCACAGAGAGGTTGCTGGGGATATAAAGACAAAAATGGAAGCGGCCTAGTCCTCAATAAGCTTACATTCTACCGAGGGGAAACATGTATAGTACATAGATAGGTAAGCATAAAATACAGTAAAAGTACTTTGGAGTAGGAAAACCAGTAAAATCTGAGGTACAGGAAAAGCCTCATGGAAGAGGTTACATGAGCTGGCCCTGGAATGGAGCTCAACAACTTGGACAGGTTGTGATTTACACCACTGGAATAACCACCTAAATCAATGAGATCATAAATCTACTTAAGCACTGAAGTATAACTGGAAAGCATATTTGGAATTTTAGAATCTGGTTTTGTTATACCATCAAGGAGTGAAGACCTCTACACTGATATGCCCACTAATCTGAATTGGCAACAAAGAACCTATATGTCTTCTACCCTTCACACATGTCACAAGCTGTGTCTAATTATTTGTGTAACACAGTCTACCTGAGGATTCGTATGTCCCTAAAAACAGAGGCTAGCAATGAAAGTATAGTGTGACACACAAGAAAGAACATCAGACTTGGAGTTCCAGAATCTGATCTGAATTCTAGCTCTGCCACTGACTTCTTCTGCGACCCAAGTCAGGTCACCTTTGTAGACCTGCCTCTTGATCCACGAAATGAGGGAGATGGACTATATGATCCTCCAACATCACTTCTAGCTCTAAATGTATGATCCTATGATCAGCCACTATACAAATTACCTTTGAAATATAACAACTTTTATTTAAAATTTTCATTGTAATAAGGTAAGCTAAAGCTTAATAAGTTATAATAATTCATCTTCAAATAAATGTTAGAGGTTCAGCCACTCTGCAAAGAAATTTGGAACTACACCTCAAAAGCTATTAAACTGTGCATAACCTTTGACTCAGTAATATCTCTACTAGGTCTAAGCCCAAAGAGATCAAAGAGGAAAAAGATTCATCTGTACAAAAATATTTATAGAAGCTTTTTTCATGGTGGCAAAGAATTGGAAACTGAGGGAGCATTCATTAATTGGGAAATGGCTGAACAAATTATTATTTGAAGATGATGGAATACTATTGTGCTATAAGAAATGATGAAGGGGATGGTTTCAGAAAAACCTGGAAATTTTATGAATTGATACAAAGTGAAGTGAGCAGCACCAGGAGAATAATTTATACAGTAACAAAATTATTATGAAGCTAATTAACTCTGGAAGACTTAGGAACTATGATCAACACAATGACCAACCACAATTCTAAAGGACTCATAATGAAACATGTTATCTATCGACCTTCAGTAAGAAAGGATGCAAAGTGCAGACTGAAATGTATATGTACATATATCTGTACGTATATGTATGTATTTTGGACATGGCTAATTTGTGAATTTGCTTTGACTATGTAAATTTGTGACAAGTTCTGTTTTTCTTGTTTTCTCAATGGGTAGGGAAGGGGGAAGAAGAGAATATGGAATTGTAAATAAAATAAAAAAGAATTTAAAAAAAAAGTAAATGTTACATACCACATAGTTACTGACTGTTTCTGTCACAACACTACGAACAGGTGCTTTGGAGCCTCCTGGGGCCACGATTGCAGGAGAAGGTGGAGGAATCATAGCAGGTGATACAGAGGCTTGTGGAGGAGGTGGTACAGGCACTGGAGGAGGAGTCATGTGAACAGGTGCAGGTGCTGGGGATGGTGCAGGTGGTGGTGATTTGGGTCTAGTAACAGAGGGAGATGGTTTAGCCTCTGGCGCTGGAACCACCTTGCTGATGACACTGTTAAGGCAAAGGAAGAAAATTAACTTATAAGTAAGAATAAAACTGAATATTTAATTCCACAAACACTTATTAAGTACCTATAATGCTCAAGGGACTGTACGCTAGATGTTAGTAATACAAAGATCAAAACAAAACAGTTTTTGCCATCAAAACATTTATGTTCCACTGGAGGGATACAATATATAAAAAAAGATAAGTCAATACAAATAATTTCAAGAGGTAGAGAGTAATGACACCTGGGGGAATCAATGAAGGGCCTCAAATAGGAGGTGGTACCTAAACTGAGCCTTGAAAGGTGATAAGGATTGTAAGAGGTGGAAGTGAAGAACATATATGTTCTGGCATGATATAAATAGTACAGCTATTTTATTCATCTTTTAACAAAAGTCTTTTTATTTTTGATTTAGAGAGGGGAAGAAAAACCTTAAATTCAAGGACCTACATTAGTTGCTATTACCATCTAACCAAGAGCATTTTTTATTATTCTCCAAAATAGAACATTATAACAGAATCAATATCTACCAGGGTTCTTTCCCAAAGCCCTCAGTCCCATATATGTTAGGTTACTTCTTTCTCTAAAAGGCTAGCAAGTTGTCCCCAAGACTGATTGGCCCAGAGGACCATGGTTCAAGCCAAGTTTCAATGATTTGGCTTCCTGAGCACTTAAGGGACATGGAATTCATGTGGTTCCAGAACTTAAGATTTGCAGAATGTTTCAAGAATACATACGTTAACACAACCTGCCCCAAGTCACTGCACCTTGGCTTGCTGACCAGACACGTTTTTCCTTGTAGGACTAAAAGTGGCCTCCTTTACCCAGGCAAGAGCTAGATCCTTGTTAGGTATCCTTTCTAGCTATAGCTAATACATACATACATATACATGTGTGTGTGTGTATGTGTGTGTGTGTATGTATGTATATGTAAAACCATACTATAAATATTTCTTATCAGTTCCTTCTCTGGATACAGATAGCATCTTCCTTCATAGGTCCTTGTAATTAATTTGGGTATTTGAAAGGTGTTCTTAAAACAATATTGCTGTCACTGTATACAACGTTCTCTTGGTTCTGCTCATTTTGCTCTTCGTTATTTCATGCAAGTCTTTCCATGTTTTTCTAAAATCATTGAGCTCATCATTTCTCAAAGCTTAGTAGTATTCCATCATGATCACATACCACAACTTGTTTAGCCATTCCCCAACTGATGCACATCACCTCAATTTCCTGTTCTTTGCTATGATAAAAAGAGCTGCTATAAATATTTTAGAACATATAGGTTCTTTTTCCCTTTTCCTTAATCATCTTGGAAACCAGACCTAATAATGGTATTGCTGGGTTGAAGGGTATAGTCAGTTTTCTAACTCTTTGGGCATAATTCCAAATTATTCTCCAGAATGGTTGGATCAGTACACAGTTTCACCAACAGTGAATTAATGTCCCAATTTTTCTACATCCTCTCCAACATTAGTCACCTTCTCCTATTATTTTAGCTAATCTGAAAGGTATAAAATGGAGTTTCAAGGTTATATTAATTTGCATTTCTCTAATCAATAATGATTTAGAGCATTTTTCACATGCCTATAAACTGTTTTTATTTCTACATCAAAAAACTGACTGTTCAGATTCTTTGACCATTTATTAATTAGGGAATGACTTATATTCTTGTAGATTTGACAACATTCCTGATATACTTGAGATATGAGACTTTTATCTCAGAAACTATCTATAAAATTTTTTCACCAATTTTCTGCTTTCCTTCTGATCTTGGTTATATTGGTTTTATTTGTACAAAACCTTTTTAATTTAATGTAACTGAAATTATCCATTTTATATTTTATACCTCCCAATGCTCTGTATCTCTTGTTTGTTCATAAATTGTTTGCACCACATCTCTATATACATGCTACTTATACTTGCTTTTATCTTGCATACTTAAAAAAAATCTAAGTTGGTTGATGAATTCCATACACATTCACACGTAGACAACTCCCTATTCTTTTTTCATCACAATTGTTTTTCTTTCTGTCCTGTATTGTTCTTGAGAACTTCCAGCAGATTCTTTTACAGAATTTGAGTTCATGAGATCTTATATTTCCTCTGAATTCTTTGAAAATTTTTTTCTTCAAAAATCTAGGGGACGTATTGAACTATGACCAGCTTTTCCCTTTTCTCTACTGCTGCCCTGATTCTATTCTCATCTCTGCCTGTCAATAACATTTTCTTCCTTCAAGGTCCAACTCAAAAGCCATCTGCTCCACGAATCTACTACTGATTTATACAGCTGAATGTGATCATTCAGAGTCACCAAATTCAGAGTTTGAAGGGATCTAGTTAAATCTAAGACATACCCAAATGGAATTTCCATATATTTCCTGACAAGTTGTCAATGCAGTTTAAAAAGTCATCAACTCCAACGCAGCACATTCTACTTCTGGAAAGCTCTTAATTGTTGAGTTCTTCCTTGTATGAAACCTAAGTTTTCTTCCTTAAAACTGCTACCCATTTTAATGCATTTTGATGATCTGTTGAGCAACTCATATGTGATAGTATGAAAACAGTGGAAATTAACAGATTTATTAACTCTAGGCTCTAGGATTCATGCTAATTGTGGGCACATCTGTTTCATGAAAAGGAACATAACCAGAATCTTTAGTCCAACCCCCGGCGGGCTACTGGAGAGCCTCTATCATAAGAAGTAGTTTAGTGGTAGGGAGAAATGTCCAAGCTGCTATTATCCCTCTGTACCACAGGACACTAGACCCCAGATCTTTAGGCAAGGTGTTGCCTGCTATGAGAGTAATCAAGAATTCATCAGCCTATAGGGGTTCCTCCATATAACTCAGGAGTGGCATCCCGCTCCCCTTAGCCAGTGCTAGAGAGACATCGATTCTCAGTTCTCTATTTGAGTTCTAAATACCTTAAGCCCTCTTTTTAAAAAATCATGAGCCATTCTCTGTTTTAGGGAGAAGGCCTCTATTAGGAAGGTAAAAATTTTATCTTTTCAGCTCTGTAGCTTCTGGTGATCTCCTGTAGAGAAGGTGTGTATTAGTCTACCATAATTTCCAGGGAATTAATTCTGCTCTCTGCAGCCAAGCAGAACAAGACTATTCCCTGTTCCACATGACAACCTTTCAAATATTTGAAGACAGCTAACCTATTCTCCCTGAGTCTTTTCTTGTCCATGCTAAACATTCCCAATTCAATCAATCTCCAAGCATTTGTTACGAATCAGACATCATGCTAGGCACTAGGGAGATAAATACATAAATAAGATAGTCCCTACCCTTCAGAAACTTACATTCTCTTGGTTCCCATTTGTAAATGATCACACCCCACAATCCAGGCCAATTAGCCTTCTCTGTTTCTTATACATGCATACCATAGCCTGTCTCTATATCTTCACCTCCAATTCATAAGCTCTCTTCTTTCAAGATGAAGCTTAAGCATCACCTTTTTTACAGAAGGCTTTCCTGATTCCCCCACTTTTGCTATTGCTCTCCCTCCTTATAGTTAGCTATTTTGTATTTATATTCTAGTTTATCAATGTCCTTCTTAAACTGATATCCAGAAGAGAAACACAACACTCCAAATGTGGTCTGACCAGGGTTGAGTGCAGAGAGGCTACTACCTCTCACAACCCACAGAGATCATGGGCACTCTGCCTCTCAATACCACCCAAGACTGAAACAGCTGATTCAGGCTGCTATATCACACTAATGACTCATGTGGCTTACAACAAACTAACTTACTTAACCAACAGGATGATATCCCCTCATCTATTCCTGTGGAATAGATTTTTTTTTTAATCTATGTATAAAGATTTCCAGTTATCCCTCTTGGATTTCACTGTACTAAATTCATCTCAATATTAGGACCTTTTTTGAATCCTGATTTTGTTATCCAGGATGTTAGCTATCCCTCCCAGCTTTGTATCATCTTCAAATTTGATAATTGATCAAAAAAAATGTGAAACAGTATAAGGGCAAGCACAGATCCCTAGGTCATCCCACTAGAGATCTCCTGACAAGCTGACAGGGGTTCATTAATCTACTCTTTAAGTCTAGCCATTCAACTGTTTCTAAATCCATTCAACTGTATTATTATCATATAACCCATACTTAGCTTTTCCACAAGAACAGTATGAGATTATCAAATGCCTTGCTAAACCCAGGTAAACTGTATCTATAGTATTCTCGATCTCCTGGCTTAGTAATCCTGTCCAAAAAAAGGAAATGAGGTTAGTCTGGCATGACCTCTTCTTGATAAAGCTGTGCTGGCTCTAAGTAATTACTATTTCCTTTTCTTGATGTTAATAACTATCTCTTTAATGACTTATTCTAGCACCTTCCATGGAAGTGAAGTCAAGTTAACTGGTCTATACATTTACAGACTCTATTCTGTACTTTTTGAAAATCAAGACAGTTACTCACGTTCAGTCCTGTAGTAGTTCTCCTTTTTAAATAATCTTCTAAATATTACTGACAGTGATCCAGCAATCATATTTATAAGCTCTTTTGGTACACATAAATGTAGTTTATGAAAGCCAGGTGACTTGAGCTCATCAAGGGAAATTAAGTCTCTTATTTATCTTGGGTATCAACTCTGTTAGTCATTTTTGTGTGGCTCTATCTTGTACAGACAAAACAAAAACAAAGGAAAGATTGAATACTTCTTTCTTTTCTTGTTGTCAGGTACCCCTTCCTTCTTTGATCTTCCTCTCTTCTTGAATATAGCTTACAAGACCATTTTTGGTGTCTTGACCTTCTCTCACCAATCTCAGCCCATTATGATCTCTAGCACTACAGAATTTCTCTTTATAGGGCTGTATTACATCTTAAAAAATATTTACCTTTCTTACCTGCCCTTGTTTCTAATGTCTGCGGACAGAATCACTGATTTGCATCTGGAAGGGACCTGAGAGACAACCTAGTCCCAACCTCTTTACACAAAGGAAAACTTGAGGCCTGGAGAGATGAAGTGATTGCCCAAGTCCACATAGGTAAGCAAGCCCCAGAGGCAGGCTCTGGAGTCCTTTGACCCCAAAGCACGAGCTGTTTTCACCATATCATTCTGCCTTTTGAAAGTTTAAGCTGGTTGGCGAGTTTCATGTTCCTCAACATCAATGTGTTAAGACAACTCCCATTTTTCCTCTTTAATATCTAGTACTTACACAGCTCTAAAGTTTGCAAAGTCCTTTAAATATGTTAACTCATTTGGTCCTCACCACAACCCTGTGAGGTAGATGTCACTATTATTTTCATTTTATAGATAAGGAAGCTGAGGCATAGAGAGGTTAAAGGATGCAGCTAGTAGAGCTCTGCAGTGGGATTTTAACACTTCAAGTCTGATGCTATCCACTGTGCCACTGAGCTCTGAAACTGTTTGCATTCCTGTTTTGAGAATTCAATTCTTGAATTTCTCATCCCCTCTGACTTGACTTTTATAGAATCTGAGTTCATGGGATGTGATATCCTTTCTCTGAACCCCTTGAAACCATGTACTTTCCAAATCTAGAGTGTGTATCAGACCATGCCTGGCTTTCACCTCCTTTATCATAACCTTTAGAACTGTAATTTTCCTACAGTGTTCCTATTATTTTCATCTCAAGTAGCCTCCTTGTTAGTGAGAGTCAAATCTAATATAAAAATCTGATTTACCATTACCTTCATGACATTCTGCATTGTATGGTACTCATTTACACACAGGTAACACCTTCCATTGTCTACTCCTTGAATATGTGATTGCACACTCCTTGAGATGAAGGGCTATCATTTCTCATCTTTGTAACACAATTCCTCATAGTGCCTGGCATATAAAAGATGCCTCAATAAATGCTTATTGAATTAACACATGGATTTCTTTGACCTCTTTGCCACCTGTAGTGGTATCACTAGGTCAAATGATATGCAACTCCAAGGAAATCCCAAAAATAAAGCTTATGTCTCATATCTGGGTTCATTGCCAAAGTGTAAAACAGCATTCTCTCCCACAAAGGTACAAAATGAGTATCAGGTGAAGGATAACATTTTTATATATTCCACCACAGAAACTGCATAAGATGTAAAGGACTCAAAAGAACATATGAACAAATAGAGAGAACATCTAATACTTGAAAACCCATCATACTCACATATCTTCTCCTGAAAGGTAAGGACAACTACGTGAGACTGCTGACCAAATATTTCATATTCACCTTGGACCTACTTTGTCTGAGCAGTTTGCAAGGACCAGCTCTCCTCCTCTGCCACAGTATGGCTTTATTTTTTCAACCACTGGACCCTCCTCTTGGTAGTCCTTTTCTCCAAAGTTTCTTGTTAAAAAAAACCTTTGGGAAGCCAGTATCCAACTCTGGAACTAGGAGTTATGGAATTCTGAATTATATACTAGGTAATCCACAAGGGTGTAAATGTACATTTCTTAGGTTAACTAGTTGCTGACCTGTGTCCAGAAAAGAAAATCAAAAGGTAGCTAGGGACTTTAAATCTGGTCCCCAGCTTGTTTGGGCAGACATATGTCACCATGTCAACTGCCATGTGCTTCTGCTACAAGTCAACATTGCTGGGGGGGGGGGGGTTGGGGAAGAAATCCTTTCCCCTCCATCCTTTGCTGGAAGTTCAAGAGGAAGAAAGATTGTGATAAGGCAGAAAGGTTCAAGAGAGAAGAAAGTAATGATTTCCACAGCTTATTCTTTTAAAGATTAGAGAGGGGAGAGGTTTTTTTGACTCTCGGGTGCCAACCTTCTTTGGTGTTGCTTGTCAGTCACTGGGAACATATCAGGAGTTCCCTATATAATCCCAGAAAGTTACATGTCTCTTAAGGTCTAGTGCTAATATTCATCTCCATGGGATCCTATCTTCTGACAAAGATCCACATCCAACAAGACTATCAAAATGCATCGAGGAGATGTGGAATTAAGGAGGGGTTTTCCTGATCACTCCTACTACAATTAAATCTAATTACCCTCCTCATTGGTTCTCTTGCTGCCTAAGCTCAGGTGCTGCTTGTACTTTTCTGGTCACTACGGAAAGAACTTTAAACAATTCCTATCTAAGAGACCATAAGGAAACTGCTGACTCTGTTTACAAGACAACAAAACACATGGATGATCAGATTAATTTGGTGAAAACAAAACAGCTTCCTAGTGCATTTTCCATTCCCAAAATAAGGCTAGCTACTTGGCTGCATGTATTTAAATAACAGCTTAAAACTTGAAATTTTCAAACAACTGAACTCGTGCTATGTGATTTGAACTGGCACAGTCTCTTAGAGGTTCATCTCTCCCTTGCTTCTGATTTTATTTCAGCATTTATCAAAGCCTGCCTCTGTCCCACACTAGCTGTGTAACTGCGGACAAATTATTTAATTTCTCAGAACTCTAAGACACTTTTTAAGACTATAAATAGCTGAGAATATGCCAACTTGCATTGGTAGAAGGAGTTTCATCACCTGGGACTTCTCTATACCAATAAAATCTAGCCTAGTTCCTATTTCTATTCATTAAAGTGTATGCCATGTGCAAGGCAATCTGCTGGGGGCAGGTAGTTGGCACCACAGTGCACAAAATGCCTAGCCTGGAATCAGGAAAGCCTGAATTCAAACTGGGCCTCAGATACTTCCTAGCCATGTGACTCTGGGCAAGTCACTTAACCTCTTGTTTGCCTCAGTTTCCTCTTTTGTAAAATAGAGCTAATAATAGCACCTACTTCCCAAGGCTGTGAGGATCAAATCAGATCATTGTAAAGCACTCAGCACTGTGGCTGGCACATAGTAAGTGCTCTGTAAAGTTGGTTATTATTATTCCTAGAGACAGAAAGGTGAAAACGACATGGTCCTTCCCTAGGAGTTTATAATCCAGGAAGAAGTATATAATCTAGTTTCCAAGATTATTCCAATCCTGAATTTCTACATTATTTTTGTTTATGACAACTAAGTATGGCATTACAAATGCAGCTAAAATTGCTCTCTACCAATTTCCTTTAATTTGCAACATTTTACAGAGCAACATTTTATATACAGTATACAAAGTAATAATCCTAATTATTAAGTTTGTCCTATAAAGTAATTTAGATTCTTATTAGTGCTCAAGTGAACAACCATGTATCCTTTGTTTATATTTTCCCAAATAGGTATTGGGCCTTTACATATTTCTCCTCAAAGTATCAACTTTTCTCTCCTACTTAAATTTATAGTAAGTTTTTCTTCACAGCTTTTTGTTGAATGAGCAATGTCTCGCAGAGTAAGAAAACTACCCACAGCTGTGTGCCACAATTACTCCAAGATGCTTGCATTACATTTTTTTGAGGATTTTGTTATGATGTCCTAGACTGTTACAAACACTGGTGTTATTCGTAAAAAATGTGCAGAAGGAAGGTCTTTCAGCAGTATTCCTTTACCTGTTTCTACACCACGAAACAGTAAAAGAAATAGAATGGGTCCTGAGCTGTTTGGCCTATAATGCAAACTCACAGCTTCACAAGTCAATAGAGTTAATTCTCTCTTCCTTAACAACACACAGAGAGCCAAGGTTAGAAGCAAACAATTGGGAATACCCATATGGGGAGTTTTAATGATCCTTATTATTTGGTCATTGTGTGCCAACAGTACGAAGTCAGTAATCTAAATTATCAACATCTCAACAACTAGCTATTAAACTGCACACAGAGTTCAAAGCTCCTTCACACTGGTTTACTTACAAACCACGAAGAGTGAAAAGCCAGTAAGAAAGGGTAACAAAATCATGACAAAGGTAAAAAGTACCAAAAGCTTATATAAATGAAGGGAAGGGAAGGGAAGGGAAGGAAAGGAGAGGGAAGAGAAGGGAAGGGAAAAGAAAAAAAAAAAGGAAAAAAGAAGGGCAGTCTCTGCCCACAAGAAGCTTTACAACCTAATGAGGGAAGAAAACATTCAAAAGGAAGCTGAAAAGGGGAGGGACAGCTTCTTCATCTGTAAAATGAATTGGAGAAGGAAATGGAAAACCATTCCCGCAGCTTTGCCAAGGAGACACCAAACAGGGTCATGAAGAGTCAGATACAAGTGAACAACAACAACAAATGTTCTTTAGGGCAGCTAGGTGTCCCAGTGGATGGAGTGCTGGACTAGAGTCAGGAAGACTCATCTTGGCCTCAGACACTTACTAGCCATGTGACCCTAAGGGCAAGTCACTTAACCTTGTTTGCCTCAGTTTCCTCACCTGTAACATATGCTGGAGAAGGAAATGGCAAACCACTTCAGTATCTCTGCCAAGAAAACCCCGAATGGGGTCAGGAAGAGTTGGACACAACTGAACAACCAAATTCTTTTTATACTAGTCACCCTTAACGTTTCCCCACACCAAAACCCTTTCTTGTAAGAAAGAAAAACATTCAAACAAAGCCAACAAAGCTTCACTGTTTCCAGGCTTAGTACACATTACTGCTCTTCAATCTTTCTCCTGGCTAGCCAAACTGGCCTTACTGCAGATCCTCATATGAGACATTAAAATGCATTTCTTATTCATCTTCACCTCTTAGAATCCATAGCTTCCTTCAAAGCGCATTTCAAATACCATTTCCTACATTTCCTGGTCCTCCTAGCTGCTAGTTCCCTACCTCCTCAAACCACCTTCAGGGGTGTACTAAAGCCACCTTGAACCAGCTTGCCAGAGTTAATTGTTAAATTTCAGGGTGAACATTTGTAACTGGAAAATCAGCAAATGCTACAAATCAGAGCTTGATTTAATGTTTTGTTGTTGACTGTCTAGACTTGAGAAAGTGATGGAGAAAATGTTAATAACACAAATTAAACTCAAAATACGCCATGCACTTTTCCCCTAGAGAGCTGGTTGTTAAACATTTAGCAGCATACTCCTGATTTATTTTGTATATGCTTATATGTGCACATATTATCTTCCTAAAAAGTATGTGTTACTTGAAATAGCAGCAGCTTTTTTTGTTTTTATATACCTGGGGCATGAAGCACAGCAGACATTATTAACATTCTTACTGGCATGAAGTAGGTTTTCAAACTGATCAAAACTAAGTTGAGCCATTTAAATGCTTCCCAAACTACATTTGATCAAAAAATCCATTCATCCACACAAGTCTTAATCCTGTTTCACAGTACTACAAAGTATCTAAAAGTAAATGTAGAGCAATTTAGTAAAAGTCTTATCAGAGTCCAATATGAGCCAAAGTTAAGCTATGGTCCTTTGCTTATTTGTAATATACCAAGCTATTCCCTGTTAAAGGAAGTAGGAAACCTGACACTTTAATAAATGTATTTCAAACAGAGTTTGATATTAGATACAGACTAGTCAATTTATATAATAACTAAAAATAGGCAATATATACAATATTTAAACTGTGGTGACAAGTTTTTATCTAGGCATTCATCTAAAATTAAATGTCTAAGTGTAGGATTCAGCATGATAGTGAGTGTTATGATTAACATTACCTTCTAAATGGGATATGAAAAATCCAAATTACTGAACAAAAACTGTTTATGTAACAATCCTGATTTGCTAGTAACAAATGCAATTATGCTACCTTAAAAAAGTTTCAAAAAAGCATTTCTAGTAGGTCCCCTTTTCAGATTGTGACATAACACTCCATATAAACTAGGAGGAAAATAACTATTTATTCTGCTATTAATGGTTATTACAGAACACCAAAAGAAAAGTTGCTTGTTTTTTTAAAGAATATCTCAGATGAGGGAAAATTCTTGGGAGTTTTATATCTCAGAAAATCTTTCAGAAGAATATGAATGGACACATTAGTTACTCTGAAGGAAAAAAAAAAAGCCTCCCAAATACAACAGGTAAGAACCTAATTAACTTGAGTTAGTCAGACAACAAACATTTATTTAATGCTTACTACGTGCCAGGCACTGTGCTAAGTACTGAATACACAAAGAAGGCCACTACATGGTTCCTCAAGGGGGCTCACATTCTAATTTCTAACATGCAAACAATTATGTATACAGGAGATTGTTGTTGTTTGTGCTTGGAAGGTGATGTCTTCTCCCCCCCAACAAGGCAATCAGGGTTAAGTAACTGGTCCAGGATCACACAGCTAGTAAGTGCCGAATTTGAACTCAGGTGCTCCTGACTCCAGAACCAGTGCTCTAACCACTGTACCATCTAGCTGGCCCTAGCAGGGCTGTGCAAAGTCACCAGCCTCACTCTCTCCTCTGGAGCCATATACACAGTGTAAACAGAGAGTAATCTTGTAAGGAAGGCACTGAGTGAGGGGGTCAGGAAAAGACCACTTTCAGAAAGCAGAATTTGCACTGAGTCTTGAAGGAAATTAGGAAAGCTATGAAGTAGTGGGGAAGAGGGGAAATATAATAGAAGTAGTGAAAAAACATGGAGCTGTGAGATGCAGAATCATGTAAGGAACAGCAACACGGCAGGTGTTGAATACTGGGAAGGGAGAAAAGAAGGCTAGAAAAATAGGAAGCAGTCAGGTTGGGAAGGCCTTTAAAAGCCAAACAAGATTCTGTATTTGATCCTAGAGTAATAGAGAAACACAGAAGTTTGGGTGGTGGGGGCTGGTAGTATATAACAGGGTCAGCACTGGACTTTAGAAAGATTGCTGTGGCAGCTGAGTGGAGAGTGTATTAGAGGAGGATGAGATTTGATGCAGGGAGAGCAGCTAGAAGGTTACTAACATATCTGTAAGGGAGGTCATGAGATCCTACACCAGGGTGGTGGCTCACTGGAAAGAAGAGATGTATATGGCATGCGGAGAAAGAAACAAGACTTGGCAAGACCCTGGTTACCTGGAGCAAGCACAAAACAAAAGTCAAGGAGGTTACTAAACCTGGGTGACTGGGAGCACAGTGGCTTCCTTCAAGTCCCAGCTAAAATCTCACATTCTACAGAAAGCCTCTACTGCCACCCCTTAATTCTAATGCCTTCACTTCAATGATTCTTTCACTGCTCAAACAAAAGGAACAATCATTCGAAGGGTTTCAATTTTAAAGTTGTCCAAAGGAGGGGCAGGGAAAAGTTGTGAGGGACAGTAGGAAAGGTCAATTGCTAAATTTTTATCCTACCTGTAGTAATTTGGCACCACAAATGGGTCTGTATGACACATCTTTCATTATAAAGAAACACATTTTTCCATGCCATGTGCTATAAGCCACAGACCACTTAACTTCAAACATTACTTATAACCCCAAGCTGGAAATATAGTTCATTCTTATTCACTTTTATGCCTACAGGCCTACAAGCAACACATTATAAAAAAGGAAACATAAAGGAAAAGCAGTAAGAAAGAATGTCGACAAAGAAACACATGATTGAAAAAGACTATCTACTTATTGAATCAGTTTCCAAGTCCCATCAATTCTACTTCCCCAACATCTCTCACAGCTCTAGTTCAGGCCCTCAACACCTCTCTCGGAAGTACTGCAGCAGTCTCCTAAATGGTCTCCCTGCTTGAAATCTTTTCCATCTTCCACATCAGGCCTAAGTGACATTCCTAAAGCCCGGATTTAACAATACCATTCCTCTTCTGAATGAATTCCAATGGCTCCTATGGCCTTCAGGACCAAATGTAAACTTCTATATTTGGCATTTAAAGACCTTTAAAATCTAGCTCCACCAACCTTTTTGGGCTTATTACATATTACTCTCCACCCCCACCCCTACCCTATATTCTTGGTGCTGTCAAACTGGTCTTCTTGCTACTCTGCATACACAATACTCCACCTCTCCTCTCCATGCCTTTGCATTGCCTGTCTCCTCTTCCCCACCCTCCCAAATTAGCTCTAACATCATCTCCTATATGAGGACTTTCCTGGTCCTCCCAGCTGCTAGTGTCTCCCTCTTTAAATTACCTTGTACTAACTTTGTATATATAGTGTATAAACTTACATGTATCTATCTATATTGTCTCCCCCTATATGATATAAACTCCTTGAGAACCGAAACTATTTCATTACTGTCCTTGTATCTATGATCTCTTGCAGAATACCTGGCACATAATAAGATACTTAATAAATGTTTGCTAGCTGACTGAAAAAGACAGGTGAAGCAGCGAAAGTAAGAGATAAGTTGAAAAGATGACAAAAAATGCCAAGTGTCAATTTTGGAGGGGGTATGGAAGGACAAGAACACTAATACACTGTTGGTGGAGCTGCAAAATGGTATAAACATTTTGGAAAGCAATTTGGAATTATGCAGATAAAGTAACTAAAATGTCTATACCTTTTGAATCAGAGACTCTATTACTGGGCTTATACTCTAAGGAAGCTGCTGTTAAGTAAGTCCTTATATACACTAGAAAATTTATAGCAGCACTTTTTGTGATAGCAAAGAATTGGAAACAAAGTAGATTCTCCTCAACTGGAGAATGGTTAAACAAATTACAGTACATAAATGTAATGAAATATTACTGTACTGTAAGAAAGGATGTACATGATGAATAGACAGAAGCATGAAAAGATCTACATGAACTGATACAGAGTGAAGTAAGCAGAGTCAAGAAAACAATATTATGCATAATAATTACAACATTATAAATGGAAAGAATAACCACACTAAAAGATATACAGGAGGACATCTCCAACCTACTCCTTTGTGCAGGTAGAAAGTCCACAGGTGTTACATACACAATGTACATGTTTCTGGACTTTTTAAGATATATTAATTAGTTATGCTGACCTTTTTTTTACTTTTTATAACACTACTTGTTATGGGGCGAGTCTCTTGGGAGAAGGAAGATACTGGGAATAACTACGATGATTTGAGAAACAGAAGACATCAATAAAAACATTTAAAAAAGTAAGATAACCAATGAACAATTCCATTGGTGTTTTTGCAATGTCAACAGAATTCCAAGATGACTCCTAGAATGTAATAAAGATATTTCCTCACACTCTTCCCCTACCAAATTTACATGAGGACAAGGTTTAGATTCACATAAAATTGGCAGACATGGAAATGATGTGATCTGCATTATTAGAGAGAATAGCCATGTGGATGAGATCACTGATCCACTATTACTCCCAAACACACTCATTCTACTTGTTTCACTTTAAGCAGACTACCTTTGAGAACTACTTGTGCTTTAAACCACTTAAGGAATTAAATAATGCATTTATAGCTAGGGGTTAGGTAGCAGAAGCAATCATACTGAATAGCTCTCCCCCTCCAAGTCATCTCCTGCTTTATTTAGGGATCAAAGAGTTGCTTCCACAATCCCTCTTCTTAGTAAACACAAAGAACTACTTTTAAATTGACCAAAATCCACTCTATTTTGTTACTATTACAGACTTATATAAGCTTCTAGAATGAAGATCATCTAATTTAAAGTATGGTTCAATAGTTGAGATTGCAATAAGGAAACAATTTCTCCTCCAGATCCAAAAAATATATAGCTTCATTGCATGGGAAGGCATACACACACTTGTGTTTACACACTGTTCAGATAGTTTATGGAGTCAGAGCTAAACACTCTGAGTTTTCCTTTCATTCAATGCTTCGAAATCCTCTTCTAGGTGCTTGTGGAGCACCGAATGACTGAATTAGAGGACCAATACAGCAAACTGTAAAAATACTACAATGCCACAAAGCATCTACCTTAGAAGCAAAATGCCTTGAGAAAAACAATCAATTGCCTAATGCTACCAAAACCTTTCTGGAAACACTCTTAATTAATTTTAAGTATCAAGTGTCATCAGGAATGAAAGAACACAATTTGAAGTTTCTGCATCAGTTGTAGTAATAAGAAGAGCACTTAAATGTTTCCATCAATAGGTAACTATTATTTTTAAACACTGCAAGTGAGAGTACTTGGATCTATTGGGAGGGAGAGGAGGGAGGGGAATAACCAGAGAATAATCTAAAGGCCACAGCAATATTGCTGAATTATCTGTCTATCACAGGTTAAAGGACATTAAAATTCAGGAAGTCTACATCAGCTTCCCCTAGATAACAAATCTTAAGTACTTTCCCATAGTCACTCAATTAGTGATTCTGTGCCTTGATAAGCCTGAAGAGAAAAACTTTCTAACTATCATTCAAATCATATCTAAAAAGGTGGTCATAAATATTTTAAAACCTAAGTGAACTAATAAGACCTAGACCCATTAAGGATAAGATCTTTTACAACAAATTAAATAAAACAATTTATTGAAGCCTGGACTAAAGATAAGCTAGATTTACTAGGTGACCTTTTATTCATTTAAAGAACAAAATTAGCTCTAATTGCATTAGAATGGAATCCAGTAAATTTTCCCAAGTCTTCTAATGTGGCATCCATGCAAGAACTCCTGTAATTGTTTACAACTAAGATGGAAAAGCCTTGATTATAATCTTTCCACTTGTTTTTACTAACAGCACTAAAAGTGCTAACAGCACTCCCAAAAACCTGAAGCTAGTTTTCCTGACATTTTCTTACTGAAAATATTGCTTTTTTTGTATCATTTTTTTTCAAAATAAAAAATAAACTGCAAAATGTCAGGAATAATTGCAAAATTTAAAGATTTCATCAGAATTTGGGTACAGTAATATAAATAAGGTAATGAATACCTCAACTGGAAATATCAATAGAATGGTTAAGATGTCTGAAAGAAATGACTTAAACACTTAAGAGAAAAGTCTGTATTCTATGGAGTTAGGAATTAGGTCTGTTTAATTTACATAAGAAATATTAAGATACAAGACAACATGAAGAACTTGCAAAATTATAATGTGATGTGAATCAGCTTAATGGCTATAGAGAAATTTAGTTGGTATATCTGTAATATTAATACATTCCACCTGCATGAAACAAAGAGTTTCCCATGTCTCTTGAAAATATATGAACTCTTTCACTTCTGATAGGGATAATAAGGACTGAACCTGTGGTTTCACTAATATATGGAACTCTCTCATGAGGAAACTCTACTAAAGCAGGTTGGTACCCGCTATGCAACTTCTAGTCTTGGGGAACAGCCTAGCATTTTCAAGGTTAAGGAACTCGTCCAAGGTTGCACAGAATCAGAGGCAATACTTGAACTTAAATCTTCATGGCTCCTAAGCCAGCTCTTGACCCACTGTGTCATGCTGTTTATCTCTCTAGAACTTTTCATGAACTTAGAAAAAAGAAAAAAGAAATTATAGAATCTTAGAATTAAAAAGAACCTGACAAATCATTTTGTCTAATCTCTCTACCCAAAATGGGAAATTCCTCCAAAGGAAGACAGCTTATGGTACAGTGGGAACAGCACTGAACTGGAACCAAAGGGCCTGGGTTGAGATTCTGGGTCTGCTGTTCAGCATTTGAGTGGCCTTAGGTCACTTAACAAGTTTGGATTTCTACATTTGTAAACCGAGGGGACTGGATTAGTGATTCTTTAAGGTTCCTTCTATCTACAAATTCTATAAACGTAAAAAATACATATACTTGAGCAGGCTGTGTGATTAATAGGTAGAAGATTCTATTCAGGCCTGACCACCTCATCTTGCAAGATAAGGAGGGAGATAAGGCCCAGAGAGGCAAAGTGACTTGCTTAAAATTATACAAGTAGTAAGTGGCAGAGCTAGAATTTGAACTCAGATCCTCTGACTCCAAATGCGGCGATTCCCTCCCCCCCCATTGTACCATGGTGTCTCCCCATTCTCAGCTAGTACCTTACTTAGCTTTTGCTCAAAAGACCTCCTATGGGGAATCTCATACCATATAAGGCAACCTACTACTAGGTTGCTTTTAAGTCAAAGAGGAAGGACTACCAATGCAACTTGTCACTAATAAGACATGCAAATTAGTGAGAGATCAAACCAAACTCTACTCTTTCCATTTTGAATAAACAGGTAAACTTAATAAAGGATAATCTTCAAAAAAAAAATTCTGCAAAAGGGTCTTCAGGGTTAGATTGATTGATATTCTAAAGTATTAAAGTCCACTTCCTTGCAATATAGGTAGTTACAGCATAGTGGATATAGTTTGTTCATCTGCAAAACAGAAATTGTTGTAAGGATCAAATGAGATAATACAAAGTCCTTTACAAACCTTAAAGAGCCATATAAATATTCTTATCATTATTAACCCAAATAAGTTCACTTCAATGATGTCATTTAGTCTAAAATATTTTTTATTATAAGCCATTCTTTTACTTACAAACTCAATGTCATTTCATAAAGACATAAAATAACTTTGTTGTATCATAACCAATACCCATGGTAAAATCTTAAAACTTTGTTGCAACCCTATTTTTGGCCTGTGGCCCATTTATAACATGTTATTATGGAATTAGATGTCCCTTATAACACTTTTTCACCTAAGATGATTTTCAAGAATTCAATAAGTGACACTAGTTGAGGGTATACTTGTATACCACTTCTAAAATGACCAGATCTTCTCATCATTAAGAGAAAGATATATGGGAATTTAAATCTTGGAGAAAAATGAGTGAATGACAATCTTAGTTTTTTGACTTAGAGGTAATCTAGTTTATGTACTCATTCATTTAATAAATTCAATAAGTATTATAAATCACCTATTTTGTAGGCCGTTATATATTAGGGATAAAAGGACAAAAATGAAAGAGTCCAACCTCTATCTAAAGAATCAATTTCCCTTCATAATATGACAAATGGTCATCTAGCCTCAGATTGAGAACCTTGATACCTTACAAGGATGTCCAAGACATTTTTGGACAGCTCTTATTGTGAGAAAAGTCTTCTTTATATTATAGAATCTAAATTTGCCTACCCATAACTTCTACCTATTATTCTTCCACATGACATATTTGTTGAAGTGAATTAAAATATTTGAGGAAAGTTATGTTCCTGCTAAGTAACTTCTCTTTTTTAGGCACAATACACATACCCTCTCCCTTCAACTGAATCTCACATAGCATAGTTTTGAATTCTCCTAGGCTGATGTAAAAAGCCTAGAACACCAAGCACATAAAAGTACAAATACTTTGCTCTCTTTGTCTCTTCAGTGTCCTTCCATAAAGCCACAAAAATCTGACACACCTTAAGTAGTCCACTGAATACATATACTAAAATGAAGACAGGGATGGATGCTTCAACTAGGTAGGAGAGAAAATGCAGATAGCCAGATCAGTACTACCTGCCGCTGCTTGCCTACAGTAATTTATTGCTAATATTTCCCATAATACAAGCATCAATCTATAAAATATTAATGCTACAACATAAAACAGATAATTTGCATTAAAATGTGATAATTATTTGGGTTCTTTCCTTATTTTTCTGTTTCTATTTGCATAGTCCAAATACTTTAGCTGGGAAAGGAAGGGAATAAGCATTTATACAATGACTACTATCAGGCACTGGTCTAAATGTTTTACAAATATTATCTCACTTGGTCCTCACAACAATTCTGGGAGGCAGATGTTAGGATCCCCATTTTACAGCTGAGGAAACTGAGGCAGACAGCGATTAAGTGACTTGTCCAGGGTCACACGAGCTAGTAAGTGCCTAAGGTCAAATTTGAACTCAGGTTTACTCTACTCCAGGCTCAGCACTCTATCCACTGCATCACCAGCTGCCTCTTAAGACCAAGAAGACTTGAGATTACACAAAGACATCAAATGTCTCTGGGTACTATTACACTAAAACCTCTGTTATGCTTTTGTTTTCTTTTAAATTAAAGACAAATGTTTTAGCTTACATTCTTCAAAATGTAAATAAGTGAACTAGAAAGTATAACTGATGAAAGTCACCTATTACGCTCAAGCCCTCAAAGCTAAACACTGAAAGTTAATACAGAAAATTGTATGAATTGTGTGAAAACATTAACATTTTAAAAGTATTTATTAACAGAAGGCTGTTTTAGCGAAAGGATTACCCTTAATAGAAGAAATCCAATGATACCCATAGCTGTGCCTCACTAGAAATCATTACATTTGGGGGGGGGGGGGGAGGTATAAATACCAGAAGGTACTGAAACCCATTTTGGAATTATCTGAAAATTTAAAACAAATCCAAGTTGGAAAAAAGAGTACAATATAATATCTAAAAAAATTAGAAGTGAAAAATGAAATTTAGAAATCATTGATAAATAATAACATTATTTTTACAGCTATTATAAGTAACCACAGTCAATGTGAGCAATTTTAGTGGCTATGTGACCCTGGGCAAGTCATTTAACCTCTCAACTTTAGCTTCCTTATCTGAAACACGAGGGGTTTGGATCTGATGGTTTCTAAGGTTCCCCCTCCCAAATAAATCTAGAATTCTATGATTCTAGTATTAGATATTACTTATCATTTAGAAACAATGACTATTATTCATTAATTTCTCAAAGAATAATCGTGATGTGATTATAATACATAATTAATATATAAAAATATCTTTAATTAAAGAGAAGTGCCTATAACAGAAACATATACTTAATTAGTTAATAAATTAAACTGCAAAGTCATTCTAAAGTACTTAGCTTATTCAGGGAACCTATGTACCTTCCATTTAATCTCTTATACTGCTTCTAGATAAAAGGCCCAAAGTTCCTTACCATACCTGTCATGGCTAAACTCTGACAAAAACTAATGTAACAATAAACACTTGATCAAAACTCAACAGAGTACACAGTATGTCAAAACTTCACTGCTATGCAACAATTTTACATTTCAGTGAATTGCTAAATGTGTTATCTTCTTCCAGCCAAGATACACTAAAAACTTTGTGTCAAAAAGACATTAATAAGAAAAAATGCTTTGCAAGTTGACAAAATAAACCTGGATATGAAATTAGATTGCTAAATTGATTTTTAGATTAGTTAAAAATGAATCCACATTTCTAGCATCAGGGTTAGCAAGCTTCTTTTTAAATGCAAGAAATAGGACTAAACCAGTGGCATCAAACTTAAATAAAAATGGGGGCCACTAATCTATATACATAAGGATTTCTGTGGGCCATGTACTGACATAGTTTTAAAATGTAATGTTATTTATATTTTACTGTATTTTAAAAAAAAATTTGTTAAATATTTCCCAATTACATTTTAATCCAGTTCTGGCTGCATTCAAGAATGCTGCAGGCAACAGGATTAAATGTTTGACACCTCTGGGCTAAACAACATCACTGGAAGGCCTAAAGCACAGACTATGGAGAAAGGAGGAGAAAGAACAGAAGAAGGGATAGGGAAAAGAAAAAGGGGTAAGATGGTGGCAGAGCTCCAACAAAAACTGTCTCAGGTACTGCTGACTAGCATGGTTTGTTTTGCCCCAGGGATTGCTATTTCTATAACTGGAATGACGTGGGTGACTTTATCATCAGAGTTCTAGACATTCTCAGTATATTTTCACCATTATTTTTGCTTTGTGACTTAGGTTGGAACTATTATTAATATTACTTTTTCTTATTTTTTCAGTTATCATTTTTCTCTGTGACTTAAAATTCACTTGTTCTACGTCCCATTAGTTTACATAGTAAACTAAGTTAACTGAATAAATCCTTACTGATATAGAATTGGTCATTAATAGTTTATTCCTCCCCAAAGGAATGAACTAATGGTGAAAATTTTAGGTAATCACAACAGACTAACAGAGACAGAGTGGGAAAGAGAAAAGGGTACCTTACTGTACCCAACACAGGATCACAGTTCTTAAAACTGGAAGGGACCTTTAGGATCACCTAATTTAAGTGAGGGACCCAAGAGGTGAAATGCCTTGGTCATTACGTGAATAGTAACAGAGCTGGGATTTTCAATGACATCCTGACTCCAAATGGAGTGTTCTTTCCATTATGTAATGAATTTGCCAATACAGATCTAAAACCCAGATTGGTCTCATTCCCAAAGTTTTGTAGATCCTATCCTCCTCAGTCTATCCCACACTAAGAAATTACTTCCTTCCCTATGTTTCACTGTAGTTATCTATCCAGGGTTATTACCTCCTCTGCAAATTAACCTTTCTAGAATCCATTCTAATAGCCAGTATCTTTGATTGAGGAACAAGACTGAACGGGAAGTGAGCTCTGGGTTAATCACTAATAAAGCAATTACATTTTACATATTACAAATTTGGCTTCTGCCTAACTTTTTATATAATGTATAATTTGCTATGGAGAAGACACTAAAGAACAGAAAAACCATGGGCTATACCAATATTTTTTCTTAAAAAAGCAAAACAAGAGACTTACAGAAAAACATGTGATCACATTCCCATCTTTTGAAAAATATTTTAAAATTTGATCCATATATGTATCAATAGTATCCTTGATGGAAATATGAAAAGAGGACAGGCTTCCATAAATGATATTCTTCAGGAGACATAAGCAAGGCTTATATCAGGAAGACATATGGTCAACAAATACTACTGTGATGCAAGATATTTTATTTAAGATCCTAAAGGAAGCAGGAACCTCTAAATGTGGTGAATGAGGTACTCCTGGTATTCCTATATGCAGGATACATTGCTTTTATTACATTAAGCCCTCAGAATATTAGAATGTCTCTTCAATGAGATTCATAATTACTTAAAATTACTTATTAACAAAATTACTTAAAATCCATACAGGAAACATTTAAATGTCTGTTGAATTTAACCAAATGGATGTAAAATATCTATGGTCCCATTTTATGAAAAGTGGTTGCATGGGCACTATCAACTATACACTAATAAATTAGTACAAATATCTGAGCTAGGCACTGCAGATGGACAACAAGTTGAGTCTAGGATGGAATACAGGAAAGTAAGTAGACTGGATTACACCTGGCAAATCATGGGTTTCAATGATCATTTGCTCTCCTACTTACTACCTGTGTGACCTGGGGCACCTTGCTGGATCTCAGTTTTCTCATCTCTAAAATGAGGCGGCTGGATGTCCAAGGTCCTTTCACCATGATCCTAAATACCCACTGTTTAAATATAAAGCTTTTCCCAGTTATACAATGTCATTGCAAATCTCAGAATAGCACTATCTCATAAGAAGGTACCCATAAGGAATGAGTCATATATGGGAAATTACTTCATAGCAGTATATGGTTACATCAGGAATGGATTCATGATAGCAGTGATGAATATTCTCCCTCTACTAATGCACTGGATCCTGCCTGTCCTGTGCAACATCTATCCATAAAGTTCGTTTATTTGGTTTTTTTTTTGTTTGTTTGTTTTTGGTTTTTGGTTTTAGGCAACTGGGGTTAAGTGACTTGCCCAGGGTCACATAGCTAGTAAGTATCAAGTGTTTGGTCTGAGGCCGGATTTGAACTCAGGTCCTCCTGACTTCAGGGCCAGTGCTCTATCCATTGCACCACCTAGCTACCCCTCACAAAGTTCTAATGTGCTATGAGCTTTCCTCTACATTTGAGGCCACAGCCTGGGTACCAAAAGAGCATTCAAACTAATCATAGGATACATCTTGCTCTTGCTACTTGACCAGCCTATTCTTTTTTCCTGGTGGATGGTGGGGGTGATGAATCATTGAATCAATCCATTAAAAAGCATTTATTAAGTGCTTACTATAGCACTGTATTAATGTATTGATACAAAGAAAATTTAAAAATATAGTCTCTGCACTCAAGGGGTGCTCCTTTTAATGGAGAAGACAACATGCAAAAGGCACAGGTGTTCCCTAAGGCTCTGTCCTGAGCCTTCTTTTTTCTCTATACTATTTTGCTTAATGATGTCATTAGCTCCCATGGAATCATTTATCATCTCTATGCTAACTCTTTTTTGCCTTTCTTTGTATCCCCAGTGCTTAGGACAGTGAATGGCACATAGTAGGAACTTAAGAAATCCTTACTAACTGATTGGCTAACCATGTACATACAATACATATACTATGTAAATGGGAGGTGGTCCTCATGGAAAGGCATGAGCATTAATGCGGAGGTAGGGTATGTGAAAGGTTTCTTGTAGGTGGTGGGATTTTTGGGCTGGGTTTTGAAGGAAGTCAGGAGGCAGAGATGAGGAATAGAAAATTTCAGGCATGGGGAACAGCCAATGAAAAGGCATGGAGTTGTGAGGTGCAGTATCAAGTATAAGTACAAGGAACAGCAAGAAGGCAAGTGTTGCTGGACTGTGAAGTACACAGAGGGAAGCAAAGTTTTAAGAAAGCTGGAAAGGTAGGAAGGAGCCAGGTTGTGAAGGGCTTTAAAAGCCAAACAGAAGATTTCATATTTGTTCCTAAAGGTGACAGGAACAACTGCTGTTTACTGAGTAGGAAAGGGGGACTTGGTCAGCTGTGTGCTTTAGGAAGACTGCTTTGGGAGCTGAATTCAGGATGGACTGAAGCAGGGAGAAGCTAGATGCAGGATGAAATGACCAGCTAGAAGGCTCTTGTAATATCCAGGAGTAAGGTGGTTGAGGGCCTGCACCTGCATGATGGCAATTCTAGTTGAGACAAGGGAATGTATATAAGACATGTGAATGCAGAAATGATAATAAGACGTGGCAACATATTGGACAGGCAGAGTAAACATGGGAGAGTAATCACAGATGATACCAAGGTTGTGAGTTGAGGCAGCTAAGAGGATGGTTACCACAAAGACTGACAGGATGTGAACAAAAGGACGAGGGGGGAAAACAAATCAAAGGTGAAGGCTAATACACGGCTGAATTAGTTAATGAGAAGATTAAAACTGTTAAGGAAAGACTATGAAGTCATGACAAGGGAGATGGATTGAAAGAAGAGGAGAAGATAATGTACTGATGATAAAGAAAATATTTCAGGAGTGAGGCAGACATAAAGATAAAAAAACAGATTATGGAGAAAGAACTTTCAGCATTCAAAATCATGAAGGTGAAACATGAGCTATGGAGAGATCGAAGGAATGTAAGACTATCCCTGTAGAAAACTGAGGTACAGTAAAGTGGTAGGTTAGAGGATTAAAGAGTGATGTCCATAGGGTCTGGATATATAAAGTCACATAAACTTACATTATGAAATCCCCAAGTATGAGGATATAGGTTGGCAGAACCAGTGCCCACTAAAATCTCTGCAGTTACCAGATATAATCCAACCCACTGGTTTTCTATTTTCTGATATTGGAACTAATTCACTGTCCATCCACATGTCTGTCCCAGATATGTGAGGTTACTAAACTCCTTGAAAAAGGAAGGAGAATGATTTAGAAACTGGTATATCACAGCAACAAAGATTTGAACTAAATAATACAAACATATGGAATGTACCTCAGAGGAGGAGAGGTTGCTGAATGATAGTGGCAGAAGGTGGATCTTGTTCCTGGTGCAGTGAGTCAGCAGGATTAGAAAAGGAATAATGAGACTTGGAGAGAGTAGCCAGTGATTTAGTGTCTTCCACAGAGAACTGAGTATCCTCAAATGCAAAAAGATGGAAGAAGTACAAATAGAAGATAAAGGGAAACTTGTTAATGATTAGTAAATTCAGAGGGCAAAGTGGAAAAGGCAGAAGAAGAAAGGGAATGAGGAAGTACAGGATCAAACTAGATTAGGAGAGGTAGCAGAGGAAAGATATGGAAATCATCACGAGGATCAGGGGTGAGTAGTGAATCTGCTAGCCATAGGATGGAGGAAGTATCAATTGGTTGGAGTCTTTAATTTCAAGGGTGAATTTGGTGTGGGTGTTTCAGCTCCAAATATTGGAAACATGGAAGTGGTAACAATAAAGGGTTTAGGCTAGCAGTCTTTGTTTGCAAGGACCAATTATATTTGGTACCAGCTACATTTCAAGATGATGGATAATGAAATAAATAAAAAAAGTTTCCAAAAGAAGGCGTAAGCAAGCATTTCACTCTATCTTAGGGCTGGTGTCCAAGGTCCTAGACCTTCTGGAATTCAGTCTGGTCCCTGAAGTGTTAGGTGGGTGGCACTTGGCCTTTCCTGAGATTCTAGTCTTTCTGACTCCAAAGATGATATGAGGGCCTGGTTGGGTGGCTCAGGAAAACTGTTCTAATTCTGCCTCTCTACTCTTCGCAAAAATAAAAACAGACCTAAGTAATAGGAGAAATGTTAACTGCTCATGAGTAGGTTTCACCAAAAAATATTACATAAATTAATTTACTTATGCACTGCCATACCAAAATACCAAAGATTATTTTATAGCTAGAAAAAAGAACAATGAAATTAATATGAAGACACAGAAGGATAAGAATTTCAAGGTAATAATGAAAACAACTGGCAAGGCATCTAACAGTATCAGAACTCTAACTATACTACAAACTAGTAATTACTTAAATTATTTAGAACCAACTAAAAAATAAGTTTATCAGTATATCAGATTAAGTATACAAGACACAGAAGCAAGAGAATACAGTAGCATAATGCTCAATAAACCTGAATATCTAAGTAACTGGCATAGGGTCTACAAGTAATTTGGCAAAAAGTAGGTACAGACAAACATCACACACCATATGCCAAGATAAACTCCAAACAGATACAGGACTGAAACATAAAAGGTGACATCATGAGCAAATCAGGATACAAAGCAAGAAATTTTCTTTCAGACCTATGAAGAGGTGAAGGGTTTGTGATATAGGTTCAAGCAATAAAGAGGGTCACAGAAAATAAAATGGCCAACTTTGATTACATAAAATTGAAAATGTTTTGTACAAACAAATCCAACGCAGTTAAAATTAGAAAGGAAATATGTGACTGGAGAAAAAAAATCTCTGCAGCATGTTTCTCTGATAAAGTTCTCCTATCTAACATACATAAGGAATTTATTCCAATTTCTAAGACTAAGAAGCATTCCTCAATAGTTAAACGGTCAAAGGAAATAAACAGAAGAATTGCAGAAGAAGAAATCCAATCTAACAATAGCCATATAAAAATGCTTCAAATCATTACTAATGAGATAAATTCAAATTAAAATAACTCTGAGGTTCCACTTAAAACCCACTGGATAGGCAAAAATGACAAAAGATGAAAATGAAAACTACTGGAGGGGCTTTGGAAAAAACAGGCGTACTAATACATTCTTGGTAGAGTTGTAAATTGGCCTAGCCATTCTGGAAAGCAATTTGGAATGGAATTCAAAAAGTTGCTGAATGGTGTATATCTTTTGACCCAATTATACTATTAATAGCCCCCAAAAATATCAAAGAAAGAGAAAATATTTATAGCCATGCTTTCTGTGGCATATGAATGTAACGGAATATTATTGTGCCATAAGAAATGATGAAATGGATAGTTTCAGAAGAAACTTGGAAGACTTCTGTGATCTGATACAAACTGAAGTAAGAATTCTGATTAATGCATTAATAAACCATGAGTCCAGAGGACTAAAGATAAATTGTGCCTCCTACCTTCTGTTAGAGAGGTGACAGACTTAAAATTCAGAACAAGACATGCATATTTTGCTATGGCTAATATGAGGATTAGTTTTCCTGGACTATGGATACTTATGGTGAGCTTTTGTTTATTCTTCTGTTAGCAGAAGGGGGAAGATGGGAGAGGGGAGATAAAAATACTTGTAAAAATAGGTTTAAAAACAAATCTTTATAAAGGAATACTTTAAAAAATGAATAGGTTCCAAGGGGAGGAGCCAAGATGGCAGAGTGAAAGCAGTGACCTGCTTGAGCTCTCCCCCAAACCCCTCCAAATACCTATAAAAAATGGCTCTAAACAAATTCTAAAGCACCAGAACCCACAAAAAGACAAAGTGAAGCAAATTTCCAGCCCAAGACAACCTGGATGATTGATCAAAAGGTACATAGCGCTGGGCTGGGAGAGGAACATATTGTGGTGTGGATGCATACGCCGCAGCAAACCTGGAGCAGGCCCCAGAGGACTGAATCTCAGGCAGCTGTGGCGGTTTCCAGACTTCTCAACCCATGAACACCAAAAGACAACTGAGGTCAGTGGGAAAATTCTGTATCTGCGGTGCTAAGAGAGAAGCGCATGGGGGTCTCAGCTCCAGTTCTCCGAGAGCACTGCCTGCGGGTGGTGGCTGCCTCCTGAGCTTCCAGCCCACAGACTGAGGGGGAATTGAGTGGCTGATCAGAGGGGGATTGCAGGGATCTCTTTGCCAGTGCTGAGACAGGACTCTCTTGCTTTGCCCATGCTTGGATCTGGGTCACAGTTCTGGGCAGCAGTCCTGGGGCAGGAGCACTGGTGTGGTGGAGCTTGTGGTGGTTGTGAAGAGTAAACCCTCCTCACAGTTCCAGGACAGAAAGGTGTGCTTGTGGTCACTAATAGACCAAAGCACAGGCCAACAAAGGAATAAACACCTCGCCCGTTATCATACCACCTTGGAAAAACTGAAAATTTACAGGTCCCTACAAGTATCAGCTGTACAAACCCCCAAAGCTTGGGACAATACATTCTCCACATTGGAAGTAGATTCTTACCTTAAAAAAGAGTTTAAAACTCAAGTAACTGGCCAGGATCATGAGCAAGCAGTGCAAAAAGAGTCAGACTATATTATCTTACTTTGGTGACAAAGAAGATCAAAACATACAACCAGAAGAAGACAACAAAGTCAAAGCTCCTACATCCAAAGCCTCCAAGAAAAATATGAATCAGTCCCAGGCCTTGGAAGAGCTCAAAAGGGATTTTGAGAAGCAAGTAAGGAAAGTAGAGGAAAAACTGGGAAGAGAAATGAGAGTGATGCAAGAAAATCATGAAAAACAAGTCAACAGCTTGCTAAAGGAGACCCAAAAAAATACTGAAGAAAATAACACCTTAAAAAATAGCCTAACCCAAATGGCAAAAGAGGTCCAAAAAGCCAATGAGGAGAAAAATGCCCTAAAAAGAAAAATTGGCCAAATGGAAAAGGAAGTCCAAAAGATTACTGAAGAAAATACTTCCTTAAAAATTAGAATAGAGCAATTGGAAGCTAGTGACTTTATGAGAAATCAAGACACTATAAAACAAATCCAAAAGAATGAAAAAATAGAAGACAATGTGAAATATCTCATTGGAAAAACAACTGACCTGGAAAATAGATCCAGGAGAGAGAATTTAAAAATTATTGGACTATCTGAAAGCCATGATCAAAAAAAGAGCCTAGACATCATCTTTCAAGAAATTATCAAGGAAAACTGCCCTGATATATTAGAACCAGAGGGCAAAATAGAAATTGAAAGAATCCACGATCTCCTCCTGAAAGAGATCCCCAAAGGAAAACTCCTAGGAATATTGTAGCCAAATTCCAGAGTTTCCAGGTCAAGGAGAAAATATTACAAGCTGCCAGAAAGAAACAATTCAAGTATTGTGGAAACACAATCAGGATAACACAAGATTTAGCAGCTTCTACATTAAAGAACCTACAGGCATGGAATATAATATTCCGGAGGGCAAAGGAGATAGGATTACAACCAAGAATCACCTACCCAGCAAAACTGAGTATAATCCTTCAGGGGAAAAAATGGTCATTCAGTGAAATAGAGGACTTTCAAGCATTCTTGATGAAAAGACCAGAGCTGAATAGAAAATTTGACTTTCAAATACAAGACTCAAGTGGAACATGAAGAGGTAAACAGGAAAGAGAAATCATAAGAGACTTATTAAGGTTGAACTGTTTACATTCCTGCATGGAAAGATGATATTTATAACTCATGAGACCTTTGTCAGTATTAGGGTAGTTGGAGGGAAAAAATTATATGTATGTATGATAGATAGATAGATAGACAGACAGATAGACAGATAGATAGATAGATAGATAGATAGATAGGTAGATAGATAGATAGATAGATAGATGATAGATAGATAGATAGAGGGCACAGGTGAGTTGAAGATTAAGGGGTCATATCTGGAGAATAAAATTAAGGGATGAGAGAGGATTATACCAGGAGAAGAAGAAAGGGAGAGGTAGAATGGGGTAAATTATCTCACACAAAAAAAACAGAAAAGAAAAGGCTCTTACAGTGGAGGGGAAAAGGGGAAGGTGAGAGGGAATGAGTGAATCTTATTCTCATAGGATTTGGCTTAAGGAGGGAATAACATACACATTCAATTGGGTATGGAAATCTGTCTTACCCTACAGGAAAATAGGGGGAGAAGGGGACAAGAGAGCAGGGGGATGATAGAGGAGGGCAGATTGGGAAAGGGGTAATCAGAAGCAAATACTTCTGAGGAGGGACAGGGTCAAAAGAAAGAATAGAATAAATGGGGGGCAGGATAGGATTAAGGGAAATAGAGTTAGTTTTTCACAACATGTCTACTATGGAAGTGTTTTGCATAACTGCACATGTATAACCTATATTGAGTTGCTTGCCTTTTCAATGAGGGTGGTTAGGGAAGGAGGAAGGGAGAAAATTTGGAACCCAAAGTTTTAAAAACACATGTTTAAAAAAATGTTTTCACACACAACTGGGAAATAAGAAATACAGGAAATGGGGTACAGAAGTCTATCCTGCCCTACAGGAAAATAGAAGGGGAAGGGGATAAGAAAAGGGAGGGAGAGATAGAAGAGAGGGCAGACTAGGGGAAGGGGTATTCAGAATGCATGCCATGTTGGGGTGGGGGGAGGGAAGAGATTGGGAGAAAATTTGGAACTCAAAATCTTGTGAAAGTAAATGTTGAAAACTAAAAATAAATAAATTTATACTAAAAAAAAATTAAGAAAAAAAATGAATAGGTTCCCACATAGGGACTAAATAGGAAATAAATCTTCTAAAATAAAATAAATTTTAAAATAACACCTTATTTTATGTCACTTAAAAATCATATCTGTACAAAGAACCATCCTATCAAAGTATATTTGCCTTATTAGTTTATTTATCTATTCACAGAAAAACAACTGGTGGAAGCACTGAAGGATTTTCCTTTATTTGTCCTTGGCTAAATTTCTCAGGTCTCACATGAAATGGAGGATTATGTCACTCACAACATTGGTTCTCCGAATGGGAAAATACCATAGCAACATACTGGTTGGGGGTTGTGGGGGAGAAGAGAAGTGGTGGCTACAAATGATCCAACTGCTCTGGATAATAATTTGGAATTAGGCAAGAAAAGAAAAATGTCCAAAAATTATTCATATCCCACATCAACAATCCCACAAGTTGGAAAAGAGATCAAAGGTCAAAGCAAAGGGTGTGTGTGTGTGTGTGTGTGTGTGTGTGTGTGTGTGTACATGTGTGCACATATATACACACACAGAAACAAAAAATAATGGAAAAAAGCAACTACTATTTAACTGGGGATAGCTGAAAGCTTATGCATATGAATTCAATGGAATACTATTATGTAGAAATGACAAATATGGAGAATTCAGAGAAACATAGGAAGATCTGCATGAATTGATGCAGAGTGAAATAAGAAGGCAGTACATAAAGAATACAAAAATATAAATGAAAAGATTACTTAATGGAAGCCAAACACTGAGAAAATGAAAAACCACTGAAGGCCCTGGAGAACAGAAAATAAGCCCAATCAGTACAAGGTGAGGGACTACAAATCAGAATGTTGTATAATCTGCCAGCTTTTTTTGGGGGGGGTTACAAGGGGGAGGGAAATATTTCAAGGTATGATAATAATGTAAAAACAAAAGGCATCAGTAATTCTTAAAGTGTATGTGCTTGTAGGTAGAATCCCACTGCTATCAAAGTACTAGAACTACAAGAGAAATCTGGCTATAGAATCCTTGGGAATTCTCAGTTCTGAAACAGAACTGCAAGGTTTCCAATATCATTGGCAAGTAGCGACTTACTGAAAGAGAGTGAGGAAAAAAGTTTCAGTAAAAAAAGATCAAAAGGGCAATGGATATTCTTCTTGGTGTTGAAGACCAACCTCAGATAATTTTCCATGGCAAATACATCTCTGCCTTGTTTCTCTAGTGAGAACAATCAATCTAAGTGATATATCATATGTGCTTAAACAGCTAGTGCAGAATTCTTTTAAAAGTTAGGGTGCGAATTATCTGTTGAATAAATGAAGAAGAAACAGTTTTCCCTTTGAGAAGAAAGACTAATAAACATTTACAGAAATGGTAAGTAGTTTCTTTAGTGTGCTATTTCTAGAGAAGACCACTTCCTTGCTCCTTTGTCCCCCAACAAACTGACAGCTGTGGATAGTTCTTGACTTATGAAGTAAGGACAACACCGTACACTTTAAACCTTTCCGGAAAGAGATTCAAAGCACAATAACATTTCTATTATATTTTCTAAGCCTTTTAGTGGAAATGCCACCCAATAGCAGCTCTGTATTATCAAAACTAAAAAGAAAATAGGGACACTTGCCCACACAATTTCAGCAAGAGCACCCGCTTTTAAAAAAATTATTGTGATTTTCTTCTTCATTTTCAATTCCAGAAGATTATATCCTTTTCACAAAGAGACTTTGCCTCTACAACTGATAAACGGTCAAAAAATAACAATAGGTAATTTCCAAAGAAAGAAATCCAAGCTACCAATAGTAGTGAATGAAAAAAAAAAAGGCTCCAAATCATCAATAGTTAGTAAAATGCAAACCAAATCAGCTCTGAATAGCATCTCATATTTCCCAGATTGGCAAAATTGACAAAGAAGGCAAATGACAAATGTTAGAAGGGCTACAGAAAAACAAGTACATTAATACTCTATTGGTGGAACTGTAAATTGCTCCAATCATTCTGCAAAGCAATTTGGAACTACGCATAAAAAGTTACTAAACCATAGCTACTCTTCGATCTAGTAATACCACTAAAAGCTCTACACCCCAAAAAGATGGGCAAAAGAGGAAAAGGACTCATGAGTACAAAACATTTATAGCAACTCTTATTGTGGTGACAAAGAACTGGAAACTAATAAGGTTTCCATTCTTTTGGAGAATGGCTGAACAATTTATGGTATATGAATGTAACAGAGTATTACTGGACTACAAGAAATGATGAAAGGGATGGTTTCAGAGAAATGTGGGAACACTTGTATAAACTGATAATGAGTAAAATGAGCAGGACAAGGAGAACTATTTATCCAATAACAACACTGCAAAGACAAATAACTGGAAGCCTTAAGAATTCTGACTAATGCAAAGACCAACCACAATTCCAGTAGACTAATGTTGAAATATGTTACCTAGCACTTGACAGAGAGGTGATGAATTCAGGATGTAATATAAGACATCTATTTTTTGTTCATGGACAATGCAGGAATTGGTTTGGCTTGCCTATATAGTTGTTTTAAAAAAAAGGTTTTTTTTCTTTCCTTCCTTTCAATGAGGGAAAGAAAAGATTTTTGTTGAAAAAAAGCTCAAAAAATGTTTTTAAACATAGAAGAGCCTTTGCCACCTGTAGCCACACTGTAGTACTTTGGTGCATATTACTGGGAAATGGCAGATAAAGTAGTAAAAGACTGCAGAATGCCTTCTGGATGAAATGAACCACTGAGAATGTGAGAAGTCTAATTGTTCCCTATCTTAAGTAAATTCTTAGGCCCAACTGAGGGACACAACCAATTTTTATGGCTATAAATTGAATGGTACTTGAATGCCCTGGGAATCTACTCTCTACCAATCTTTGGTTGTTCACAATTTAACCTATTCTGGTTTAAGATTTTGTCTAAGAAACAAAAATTGGGACATATGTTTACATATATTAGATTCTTAATATGTGGAGTTCTACTGAAAGATATCTGATGTGACACCAAAGTAATGAGACTGATTTTCCCTTGCTGCTTATAGTAACAACTAACATTTATATAATGGTTAAGTTTACAAAACACATTTCTGACATTAACCATATGAGGGTTTTATTTTTTCATAATTACATCATGTATAAGTTTTCGATGCTAAAAACAGAAAGAGATGAAATACAAATCTCCAATTCCTCAATTTGAAATAAGGGGTGGTTGATCCAGTGACTTAGTATAACTCATTCAGCATAATTTAAAAACCTGGATTCACATTTCCAACTTTGTTTTGTTTCTTAGTCACTGAGGACTTCAGTTATTATTTTTCATATAATATGTCTAGTCAAGCCTTTGTTGGACTTTTGTCTCTTTACTACAAAAGCAAAAACATTTACTACTTGAGCTAGAAAAGAATATTCTTTCTGTCATGATGTTATAAAATAAGTACTTAAGAAGATATAACATTGTATCTTCATTCTCTAGTTCAGGGATTCTTAACCTTTTTTGTGTCATGAACCCCTTTGGCCATCTGAAGAAGCTGATAAATCCCTCCTCAGAATAAGGTTTTTAAACTACATAAAATACAAAAGATTATAAAAGAAACCAAAGGTCAGTAAAAATGAGGATGTAAAATTTTCCCATCACAGTTTACAGATTCCTTAAAAATCTATCACACCAGATTTTATTTTATGCTCTATTTTAAAAGTGCCTTATACCAGTCTTGAAATAACAACAAAGAACCCTATAAGATCAAATCAGCAAAAGTAGCTATATATGAAGAAGCATATAAAAGAATCTAGAATTTTTAAAATGAAATACACTAAATAAAATATAGCAAAAAGGACTTTATGATTGCAAATTCAAAGGTTTTGTGGAAACTTTAGATAAAATTTAGAAAAGGATTAAGTTTGAGAAAATTAAGAAAGAATTATTTTTCCTTTTTTGATTCAAAGCTCTTCGTACTTACATTTTGTCTTGGCCAGCACCTACTCTTAGTGTCAGTCGGGGAATAACTGGTGATGGGGCTGGAAGAACTGGTTCTACTTTTATCTGTTTAAGAGAGCACATTAGAAAAACATAGTTTTCAATAGAACATTCTACTCCTCCCTCTCCATCCCACCTCTTAAGAACTAGATAAACAAGTTCAAGTCTCAACTATGACTAAATTAGGGGGGAAAGGAATAAACATTTATATGGCACATACTATGTGTCAGGCATTGTGCTAAGTGATTTACAAATCACTTTGTGATTTTATTATTTTATATTATAAATATGACAATTTTTATATTACAGTATGCTATAATATCTATTGTACAGTACAGTATCCTAAGAGCTGCTGAAAAATTCAGAGCAAAGTAATCATTCCAGCATCCCAACAAGTAAAAGGTATATAGTCACTTTGAGAAATCTTGTAAGATTCAATCCCACAATGTAAATAATCAAGTGAAATTATTTCTGCCTTTGATTTTGTCGATTTAGATTAATCTCTTGAATTTGGAAAGAACTGTCAAATACTACACAGTATACTGTACCATATAAGAGCAGCTAGGTAGTACAGTGGGTAGAGCACAAAATCTGAAACTATAAAGACCGGAGTTCAAATTTTGCCTCAGATACTTGCTAGCTGTGTGTCCCTAAGCAAATCACTTAATTTCTGTATGCCTCAGTTTCCTCAATTGTAAAATGGAGATAAAAATAGCACTTACCTCCTCAGGTCATTGTGAGTTTCAAATGAGATAAAATTTATAAAGCACTTAGCATACTGCCTGGCACACAGTAAGTGCTTAATAAATGCTTGTTTCCTGTCTTCTTCCCTTTCTTATCTTAATTCACTGAATTAACCTTGGGTGATTTTATTATATAGGACTTACTCTTCCAGTCTAAATCTGGGTTGCATTTTGCTCTGGGGTGCTTGAGATAAATTTCAATAAGGCTTGACATGAAGTTCTAGCTTGGATAGGCAACAGTTACACTGATTAACAACAATTAGGTATTTGTTAAAGGTTACTTAGTCTCCCAACTTTTTTTTTTGGTTGTTGTTTTTGCATTTCAGTGTTCAGAATAGTTTCTGTCAGGCAATGCCCATAGTCCATCAGAGAGAAATGTATAAACACACACATGTACTGTCTGGGATATAATGAGATAAATTCCCAATGTAATGGTATCTGTATTGTATTAAGAATGGGGGTAAGGAAGATAATGAGAAATGAAACTGATTAACCACAGTTCTAGTATCATTGGAGACTAGGTAAATTACTGATAAAGGGGGAAAAATTCCAGGAGGATTACATTCTGCCCTGGTCAAACAGACAACATCTGTAGTACTATGTACAGCTCAGGGCACCACACTTTAGGGACAATGAGAAGGTAAAGTACATCCAAAGGCATGACCACGAGGATCTGAGATCATGCTATTCAAGGATCTGATGAAGGAATAGGACAGTTTAGTTTTGAAAGACTCAGGGACTCAGAGGGTGATATGTTATTTATCTTCAAGTACTTGCTGAGCTCCGAAAGGTACAACAGTTGTTCTGTTTGGCTCCAATCAGTGGCCCTACAAACACTGGGGAGAGGTTGTCTAGAAAGAGATTTTGGCCTAATAGGAGGAAAAACTCCTGATAATTAGTGATGTTCAAAAGGGGAACGGGCTGCTTCTGGAAGAAGTGGATAGCTTCTGGCTAGAGGTACTCAAGCAAAAACTAAATGATTATTTGTCAGACTTGTTCCACAAGAGATTACTCTTCGGGACCTAGAGATTGTGGGAAATCGGTGAAATAAGGTAAATGTGTAGTAGGCAGCAATGAAATGTCCAGTATATATGGTACACTTGGTCTGAATAATTTTTTTTCCTCTAAAGTGAGTGGCTGAACAATAATCAATTAGCCTTTGGCAGTACAGTGTGTAAGGACTCCATATATAGTTCCACTTTGTAGTGTAGCCTGACACAGTATGGTACTCAAGGAACCCCAAAGTAAGGAACAGCTCATCAGCCTGGTCAGTAAAGGAGTTCATTGTTCTGATTCTCTCTAATCCTCCAAATACTGAATACAAACAGTTAGCTATTTATTGTTTATACACACTTGATCCCATCCGGTAAAATACTTTTTCTCAGGCACAACCATATCGCTGACATGCTCAAAAAACTTCAGTGGTTTCCTATTCCCCTAGGTTAAAATACAAAATCCTCAGCCCATAATTTGACAGCTTTTAAAATCTGGCTCCAACCTATCATTCCAATCTAATTTCTGCAGTTAGGAAGATCTGAGCTCAAATCTGGCCTCAGACACTTAGGAGCTGTACGATCTTGGGCAAGTTAGTTAACTTCTGTCTGCCTCAGTTTTCTCAATTCTATAATAGGGATAATAATACCCCCTACCTTGCAGGGCTGTTGTGAGCATCAAATGAGATCCTATTTGCAAAGCACTTAACAGAATGCCTGGTACACAGTAGGCACTTAAGACATGTTTATTCCCTCCCCCTGCCCTCTTATTTCTCATTAGTTTCCTTCACAAACTCTGTTATAGCCAAACTGAACTATTAGCTATTTTTCAAACTTGCTACTCTACCTCCTACACAGACGCATTTGTACAAGCTGTCCCCAATACATAGAATATGCTCCCTCCTCCTCTCCATCTCCCCAAATAGAAACAATGAGTTGCTTCAGTAAAATAGTAGAATATATTAACCCACAAAAATCAATAGCCATTCTATACATTATTAAAAAAAAAAACCTAACAGAATGATATGGAAAATAAAATTCCACTCAAAATTACTGTTAATTTCATAAAATATCTGGGAGTCCACATACCAACACATACATCATAATTGTAAAACCAAAACTATAAAGCAATATTTACAGCAATAAAGACTTAAAAAATTAGAGATGAATTTGTTACTCATGGTTGCGTCAGAAACATAATAAAAATCACAATACTACCTAATTAATTCACAGGCTAAGTGCTATACCAATCACACAACCAAAGGATTACTTTATAAAACTAGAAAAAACTCACACGAAGGCACAAAATATCAAGAACATCAAGGCAAATCATGAACAATATAAGAAGAGCTGGCTAGTAGTACTGCATATCAAAATATACAACAAAGCAGTAGTTATTAAAATAATTTAGTAATATTTTAAAAAATGGACAAGTTGATTAACGGAAGAGAGTAAGCACACATGATTCAGAAAGATTAGCACAAAGTAGAAGAGTGTTTGGTAAAGCCAAGGACACAATTACTGAGTTGAGGACACGGTATTTCAAAAAACTGCTAGGGAAAATGGAAAGGAGTCTGAAAAAAATTAGGCTTAGATAAACACCTCATACCATATGCCACAACAAGCTGCAAATGGACACATGCCTTAGATATAAAAGGCCATATTATAAAGAAAGTAGAGATAGGAAGGAAATACAGGTTTCCCAACTATAGAGAGGGAAAGAGTTCTTGACCAAACCGGGGATAAAAAGGATCACAGTAAATAAAATGGGCACTCTGAATACACAAAAAATTGAAAAGGTTCTGAACAGAGGCAATGTAGTTAAAATAAGAGGAGGAAAAAGTAAATTGGAAAAAAAAATATTTGCAGTGAGTTTCATTGATAAAGGTCTGAATTTGAAACTATATAGAAAATTGATTCATTAATAATTAAGTGGCTAAAGAACATGAATAGGAAGTTCTTAAAAGAAGAAAGCCAAGTTATCAATAGCCATATAAAAAATGCTCCGAATCCTATCAGATTTTCAAAGATCACAAATAAGGAAAATGACAATTATTAGAAGAGCTGTGGGAGGACAGGCAAACTAATGTATTGGTGGTGGAACTGTGAACTGATCCAGCCATTCTAGAAAGCAATTTGGAAATGTGCCCCCAAAGTCACTACACTGTGCCTCTCCTTTGACCTAGCAATATCACTAGTAGGCATATACTCCAAAAGGAGATAGAAGAAAGAAGGAAAGGACGCATATGTACAAAAATACATATAGTGGAACTTATTGTAGCAAAGAATTGGAAAAAAAAAAAGGAAGCATCTATCAATTGGGAAATGGCTGAACAAATTATGTTATATCAATGTAATGGAATATCATATTTCATTAATTAGAAATTATTAAACAGTTTCAGAAAGGCCTTATATGGGAGACAGAACCAAGACTTGCTTTAGCTTTCCCCAAAACCCCTCCAAAAAAACTTTAAAGTATGACTCAAAACAAATTCTGGAGTGGCAGAACTCACAAAAGGACTAGCCCAAGACAACTTAGGTCAGCAGGAAAGGTCTACTGTACTGGGATGAGAACGGAGCACAGTGCAGCACAGGCTGCCCCAGCATAGTCCATGCCCCAGCAAAACCAGCAGTAGGCACTGGAGGTGACTGAATCAGCGGTGGCAATGACAGTTTCCAGACCTCTCAGCTCAAAGATGGTAAGGGTATCAGACAACTAGTCAGAAGAAGATTACAGGGGTCCCTTTACTGAGACAGAGGCAGGACTCTGTTGCATTGCCCATATCTGGCTATGGGTTACAATCCTGAATCTGAGTCTCAGGGTAAGGTAGGGCACTAGCACACCAGACCTTATGGACACAGGGGAGCTGGGACCCTGGTCACTCGAAGATCACAGCACAGGCTAGGAGAGCAGTAAACACCTCTTTCAAGATCATACTACCTCGGAAGAACCAAAAATTTACAGGTCCTCAGAATTATCTCTGAAATAGAAGCACAAAAAACCTGAAGCTTGGAATAGTGGCCCCTCCACTCTGGAAGAGGAGTCCCACTCTAGCGAAGAGTTAAAAGTCAAGAAATAGGCTGGAAAAACAGCAGAAATAGCAAGAAAACAGCAGAAAAAGATCCTGACTATAGAAAGTTATGATGATGACAGGGAAGATCAAAACACAAACAAGTCAAAACTGCTACACCCAAAGCCTCAAAGAAAATATGAATTGGTCTCAGGCCATGGAAGAGCTCAAAAAGGATTTTAAAAATTAAATGAGAGAAGCAGTGGATAAATTGGAAAGAAAAATGAGAATGATACAAGAAAATCATGAAAAAAGAGTCAACAGATTGCTTTAAAAAAAAGGCACTGAAGAAAATAACACCTTAAAAAACCAGAATTGGCCAAATGGAAAAAGAGGTAACAAAAATTTACTGAAGAAAAGAACTCCTTAAAAAGCAGAATCAGCCAAATAGAAAAGGAGGCACAAAAACTCATTGAAAAAAAATATTTCCTTAAAAATTAGCATTTGGCAAGTGGAAGCTAATGACTTTATGAGACATCAGGAAACAATAAAGCAAAATCAAAAGAACAGAAAAAAATAGATGAAAATGTGAAATATCTCACTGGAAAAACAACTGACCTACAAAATAGATCCAGGAGATAATTTGAGAATTATTGGACTACCTGAAAGCCATGAAAAAAAAAAGAGCCTAGACATCATATTTCAAGAAATAGTCAAGAAAAACTGCCCTGATATTCTAGAACCAGAGGGTAAAATAGAGATGGAAAGAATCCATCAATCACCTCCTGAAAGAGCTCCCCAAATGAAAACTCCCAAGAATTTTAATAGTCAAATTCCAGAGCTTCCAGGTCAAGGAGAAAAGTAGACAAAGTAGTAAGCAGCCAAAAAGAAACAATTCAAATAGCATGGAGCCATAGTCAGGACAACACATTTAGCAGTTTCTACATTAAAGGACTGGAGGGCTTGGAATATGATATTCTAGAGGGCAAAAGAGCTAAGATTATGACCAAGAATCACCTTTTCCAGAGCTGAATAAAAATCCAGCTTTCAAATATAAGACTCAAGAAAAGTATAAAAAGATAGACAGATAAATCATAAGGGATTCAATAAGGTTAAACTGTTTACATTCCTACATGAGAAAATGATACTTGTAACTCCTAAAAACTTTCTCATTATTAGGAAAGTTAGAAGGAATATAAATAGAGAATACAGGTATGAGTTGAATATGATGGGATAATTATCTAAAAGAATAAAATTAAGGGGTGAGAAACAGGAAGTGGGAGAAGGGGAAAGGGAAAGGTAGAATGGGGTAAATTATCTGACATAAAAGAGGTATGAAAGAGCTTTTACAGTAGAAGGGAAGATGGGGGAGGTGGGGAGGAACACATGAACCTTATTCCCATTGGAACTACCTCAAAGAGGAAATGACACAAACACTCAACTGAACATAGCAATCTATCTTACCATACAAGAAAGGAGGGGAAGGGAATGAGAGAAAGTGGAGATGATTGAGAAAGGAGAATAGATTGGGGGAGGTAAAAGTCAGCAGAAGCAAAACATTTTTGAGAATGGATATGATGAAAGGAGAGAGAGAATAGGACAAACAGGAGGAAAACAGGATGGAGAAAAACACATAGTAGTCATAACTATGAAAAAATTTTACACAATAAGTTTCTCCGATAAAATCTTTATTTCTCAAATATATAATAGAGAATTGATTCAAATTTACAGAAATGAGAGTCATTCCTCAAAGCTATCTTTAGTCATATGAAAAAAAAATGCTCTAAATCACTATTGATTAGAGAAATGCAAATTAAAACAACTCTGAGCTACCACTCCATACCTATCAGATTGGCTGATATGACAAAAAAAGAAAATGACAAATGTTGGGAGGTGATATGGGAAAATTGAGATACTAATGCTCTGTTGGTGAAGTGGTATATTGATTCAACCATTCTGTAGAGCAAAAACCATGCATACCCTTTGACCAAGCAATACCATTACTAGGTCTTCATCCCAGAGATAAAAAACAAAAAGGAAAAGAACCTATATGTACAAAAATATTTGTAGCAGCCCTTTTATGGCAAAGAATTGGAAATTGAGAGGATATCCATCAATTGGGAGATGGCTGAACAAGTTGCTGTATATGATTGTGATGAAATACTATTGTGCTATAAGAAACGAAGAGCAGGATGCTCTCAGAAAAACCTGGAAAGACTTATGAACTGATGCAAAATGCAATGTGCAGAACCAGAAGAATACTGTATACAGTAAAAGCAATATTACATTATGATCAACTGTAACTTAGCTATTCTCAGCAATACAATGATCTAAGATATTTCTGAAGGATTTATGATGAAAAAATGCTATCCATTTTCAGAGAAAGAACTGATGGAGTCTGAATGCAGATCAATGCAAACTTTTTCTTTATTTTTCTTGGGGTTTTTTTTGTCTGCATTTTCTTTTATAACATGATTAACATGGAAATGTGCTTTGTGTGACTGCACATATATAACCTGTACCAAACTGCTTGCCTTCTCATTGAGGAGAGGTGTGGGGAGAGAATTTAGAACTCAAAAACTTTTAAAAACCAATGTTAAAAATTGTTTTTACATATAACTATGTAACTGCGGGTACACACACACACACACACACACACACACACACATAATATTAAATTTACATGAACTGACTCAGAGTAAAGTAAGCATAACCAGGAGTATTATTTGTACAAAAAATATGGAAAATATCCTTGAAAGACTTACAGACTCTAATCAGAGCAATGACCAATAATGATTTCAGAAGACTAATGATGTAGTATGCCACTTGCCTTTTGGGCAAGAGGATTCTAGATGCAGAAGTAGGTATAAATTTCCAGACATAATTCATTACACCACAAATGTTTGCTTGCCTGTAACTTTGTAAGAAGAGATAGCTTTTATCTTTGCATCCTAGTGATTGTGTGTGTGTGTGTGTGTGTGTGTGTGTGCGTGTGTGTGTGTGTGTGTTTAAAGGGAAGACAGGAAAGAAAAGGGTATCAATGAAATATCTGAAAAATACTCAGAAATGAATGGGATTTATAGTGGGTATTGATAAGCAAGGCCATAATGCCACTATTGCACTAAATTTAAAGAATATTAAAAAGAAAAGTTATATATCAAGTATTTGCCGTTTCAAGTAAAATCCTTATTTTCCAGCCTTCCCTGTGTATGGAAATGTTTAAGGTGGTTTTTTAAAACTTATTTTCTAGTGGGGCAGCTAGGTGGCGCAGTTTATAGAGCACTGCCCTGGATTCAGGACGGCCTGAGTTCAAATCCGGCCCCAGACACATAACACTTACTAGCTGTGTGACCCTGGGCAAGTCACTTCACACCATTGCCTAAAACAACAAAAACAAACAAACAAACAAACAAAAAATTATTTTCTAGTGCATAATAAATTTTTAAAAAAATATATGAAAGGATAATGGTTTGGAGTTACAGTAAAGCCCCACATCATGTTGCTGTACTGTTAATCAGTACTTAAACTTCAAATAAAATATCTTCTATGTACAAGACACTGTGCTGGGTGTGGGGAATACAAAGAAACAGTCCTTGCCCTCACACAGCTTACATTCTACTTTGGGACCATAACAATACACATATCTTTAATACAATGCAAAGAGTGAAGGAGCCTAGGAAAATATCAGAGAAAGAAGTTTTAAGAAAATGTGAAGACGGAGAGGGTACTCTTTTAGTTCACATTTTAAAGCTCAGAAATTAGTTTTTAAGAACCAGTGGCTAAAGCCACTGTGCTGATTAAAAAAAGAAAAAAGACAGGCTCTGTTAGTAGGCACTTTACTAAGATCTTATGTCTGCAGCTGGTTACTGCTGTGTGTATACGTACACACATGTTCATAATAATGAATCCCCTTCCCCTCATTAAGTGTAGTGCTTATATGAATCAACCTCTTTGTGGGGAGTATAAGAGGTGATTATATATATACATACACACATAAATAATGTAAACTCTACTGCTAGACTTTGTATCCCATCTTGATTTGAAATTTTTTTTCAAAAAACTTTTGGCAGATGGGACCTGGCATAGAGGGAAGATAGTCCTTTCCCCAAAATATTACTTCTATCGGTTCCTACTCAAACTAGAAGTATGAGACAATACTGTCAGTTAATGTATAATTGTGTATTTTACTTTCCTAAAAGTCTCCCTTATTAGAAACACATTTATTGACGAAGATAGAAGTATTTTCAACTCCCTCCCTAATCTCCCTTTAAGTATTCAGCTCAATGCTCTCCCCTCCCTTCCCAAAAACCTTTCAAGTTATTTTCTTAGCAAGGAAAATACAAATCCCGGCCTTCAGAAAGGAAAAGGATTTTTACAAAATTATTCTATACTTTTCACGAATAAAGACATTAGAGCTTGATACCTTTTTTTTTTTTTTTTGGTCTTTGTTTTTAGGCAACTGGAGTTAAGTGACTTGCCCAGGGTCACACAGCTAGTGCCAAGTATTTGGTCTGAGGCTGGATCTGAACTCAGGTCCTCCTGACTTCAGGACTGGTGCTCTATCCACTACACCACCTAACTGCCCCCCCAGAGCTTGATATCTTTATGAAATACCTGACAATTTCTATTTTTTTCAATCTTTTGGCTTTGTTTTAACATTTCTTGCTGTCTCATGGAGTCAGTTTTCCAAGTTTTGCTTCTGTAACTCTCATTTCTTTTTCAGTTCTTTCTTCTAGTACTCTCATTTCATTTTAAAAATCATTTTTAAGTCTCAAAAAAATCATCATTTCTTTCAAGAATTCTACTTAAACTTGTGTCCAAGCTGTGTTTTTCTTTGAGGCATTGCTTATACATGTTTTGGAGTAATTTTTTTCTCCTGGGGTTTGTATCTTAGGTATCCATGTCACCATAATAGCTCTTTATGGTAGGACTCTTTTTTGTTTCCTCATTTTTTTTTAAGTGAGGCAACTGGGGTTAAGTGACTTGCCCAGAGTCATACAGTTAGTGAATGCTATGTCTCTGAGGCCAGATTTGAACTCAGGTCCTCCTGACTCCAGGGCTGGTGCTTTTTATCCACTGTACCACCTAGCTTCCCCTGTTTCCTCATTCTTCCAGACTTTACACTAGGGACAGGTTCTTTTGGAGGAAATGTCTAGGCTGTGCTTGGTCCTATTTTGTATCCTTTTGAATCCTGCTGTTGCTTTCTCTGGATATTGAGTGTTATGCTCTTCTAGGATCTCAGAGACATTTCAGGGTGGGGATCTGAATTGCTTTCACTATATTCAAAGTAGTCTGTCTGATCTTGGGTGAAATGTGACCATTTCCCTCATAATCTGAGCTCTGCAAACTCCTGACCTCAGTTTGGGTCTGAGCACCATTGACTATTTGCTTTCCCCTAATTGCAGCTTCAGTAGTCTGCTGCTAGGCGGTGCCACAATCAGCCAGTTGGAAAGTTCTGCAGGTTCAGAGGGACAGAACTTCAGTCTTTCCTTTGATTTGAGTTCTCAGCCATGGTTATTCCACTAAAGGCTTTAGATGGGCTGGGGGTCAGATCTGAAACTTTGTTCTCGGAATCGGCACTACATAGCTGCTAAACTCTTCTGTTCCTGATCCCTGCCTTGTACACAGCCTTAGGCCCAGGTCCACTGGTGACCATCACTTGGGATAAGAAAGTCTTGCTATCTGCCCTCCCTACAATGATAATCAAACTAACATTACAATTGCTATTGAAAAGGATATGACAAACTACTGCCCTGTGGATCCACTCAGAGTTCCTAGTATTTAAAGTTGAAGGGTACATACATACCTTCCTTAGCAACCATTACCTTCTGTCACACACATTATGTCAGCCTTGTTCATGTTTTCTCCCTATCTTACTCTACCTTCCCCTTGTATTTAAATTTGTATGTCCATATTGTTTCCTTAGAAAAGAGTTTAAATTCTTTGAAGGCAAGGACTGTTTCATCTCCAACACTAAGCACAAAGTAGGTGTTTAATAAATGTTTGCTGAATGAGTGAATTCCCTGATCCCCCTAGTTTATTATATTCTTTCTCTTTTCAAATGCTTTAGAATTAATTTGTCTAATGTCCCCTTTCCTCCAATAATTCCCTGGCCTGTATTATACTCCTTTGTTTATCCTCTCCTCTAATATAAGCTCCTCAAGGCTGGGGGCAGTATTTTATTTTTGGCTTGTATTCCCAGAACCTAGTACAGTGCCTTGCACATAGTGGGTGCAAGGGACTAGATAACTAACTGGGTGTGTATGAGGGGTAGCAGTATGGCTGGGAGTATGCTAGCATCACTGTCAGAGACAGAGATGTCAAAAAAAGGAGTTTAAGTTTACGGAAAGAGATAATAAGTCAGCTTTACGCATGTTCAAGGTGAGGCACCAGTGGAATGTCTAAATGAAACATCCAACAGGTAGTTAGAAATTTCCGAAAGGTCAGGGTTTTAGTTGCAAATCTAAGAGTTGTTCAAATAAAGGTGAAGTGGATGAGATGCTAAAGAAGAAGGAGAGAGAGAAGAATGCCAAGGACAGAGTGTTGGAAGTCTACCCACATTAAATAGATGGAAAGAAGAAAAACTAGCAAAGGGATAGGAATTAATTACTTTAAAACTGCCAGTAACAGATAATTGTTAGAATATGACATGCTGATTTATAAATATTGACATAGTCATGTTTATGCTACACTTATCCTAGTAGCAATTAAAATGTCATCTCTTAGAAAGAGAACTTCTCTTGCACATGTACCTTATTATTTCTGAGATAAATGAACAAAATCTAAAATGTTAAATCAAGCAATCAATCACAAATAATAGTCACGAACTGACTGTAACGTTTGCAGACACAAGAAGAAATATTTACCAGGAAATTGTGCTTGTAGGGGTTAAAATAAAAGAGCAGAACTCTGGAGTAATACTGAGAATTGGGGCCAGCAGAAGAGCATTTACAGTGGATTACTAAGCTTCCCAAATCACCAAAGAGGTAAAGTCCAGCAATATAAGACTCCTTTGTAGCTAACTAAAAATACATTGTCAGTGGATTTGTCCAGTTTTATGTATAAGCAATACTTCTTTCACCTGAACTAATACTAGTAGTCATATAAGCCCCTTATTGCCATGTGCTGCATTTTTTTTGCTAATCTTCAAGGATTTAGCTTCTTTTCCACATACCTCAGGGCACCAACTGATAAAGCTCTAACTCTCCATTTTTCCAGGACACCAGCAGTGCGGCCTTGCAAAAAATGAAAATCGCTCAGGAGATTTAAGGGGGAAATTTATTTTTAAAATCCTGACTTGCAGCAAAGAGGTGGATTTAAAAAAAGCTTATCTATCAGGAATCAGTTTAAATTTTAATTCTATCTGGGAACTCTTTCATGCATTCTAGCTTTAAAGTTTATCTTTTGACAGGGACTTTTTGCCAAGGTAATGGGCAGCTTTGTCAATATAATCTGTCCAAGTTTTTTTTTTTATTAATGTTAAACTCCTTTCCTTACAAAAGAACACACACACACACACAAATACACACACACACACACACACACATACATACATACAAACACAGGAGGGAGGGTGGCAACAAATTCTTGATAGATCCAACTGCTTTGTATGCAAATATGTTTAAAAATATAATTGAATTAACAGAAAAAAACATTTAATAATTTATTTTGAATTATGTAATGTGAGTAAGTAATTATCCTGTTGCTGTTCATCAGGTATCATAATAACTAGACATTATTTTCAATTACAAACATTCTCTGATCATATAAAATATTGCAAATAAGAAAAAAGTCAATTAGATCATTACATTGTAATAGCACAACTCTCAGTCAATACAGGTATGAGACTAGCTTCCATTATATCTGGCAAGTAATTCTTACACTGGAATACAAATTCCTAGAAAATACATATTTTTTTAACATTGAAGGCAAAATAAAAGCCTGAGTTGACTTTAAGAGACTTGAGAAGAATCCTCCCCCAAAAATTACACACACACACACACACACACACACACACACACACACACACACACAATGAGAAAAAAATAAACAACAAATCTACTTTAGAAAGAAAAGCATGCCAATATGTACAACATAGAAAATGAAATGTTAACAGGAAAAGTTTTTTATTCTTTTTTTTTTGGTTACTCTGAATCCTTCCATTTCAGCAGCTGATTACTATACAAAGGAAGGCTAGATATAAGGCAATAACAGTTCAAACTCAGTCTAAGAATGATTTTATGACCATGGGCAAATCAACTCAGTACTGAAAAACTTTCTCTGATCTGACTTCTGGAGACCTTACAGCAAATGGCAAGACCATGACTCTGAGACACTTACATAACTTGATGGTAAAACAAAGTGACTGCTTTTTATTGGATTGGGGGGGGTATTCAATGATCAATATCAATTTATCTTTGCTACTGGAAAAGGAATGACAATCGACTACCCCATGGTTCCATTCACAATATCTGTAATTATGATCCCATTCCCCCATTAGAATGTAAGCTCCTTGAGGTCAGAGACTGTTTCCCTTTTATATTCCTAGCACCCTGACACATCATTGGCTCTTAATAAATGCATGTTCATTCATTCATATAAAACTAAAATGTCAACAACTATGATCAAAATTTGGTGATTTTTCCTGGGAATTTACACATGAAAAAAATACAGAGAAGAGGAACAGATGGAAAGCAGAAGGAAAAAAAAACAAGCAGGAGAGCTTTAAAAGTTACATATTGAATATATTATATGCGTAAAAGGAAAAGCAAGTTGTACACATTAGAGATTCACATTTCATGTACAATACTCTTTTTCTCTTATACTTTGTATATAAAAATGTTCATTTTATTTGGTGTTGCTTTCGCTGTTTCTTGCTCTCTTTTTTTGGTCCATTTCTCTATGACTTTGCTTAAGCCACTCTACCAAGTTTAGGCTTAATCTTCATCTCTTCACCCTCAACTAAATATGCTTATACCCTTTCCTTCCTTCAAGGCCCATTCTGAACATCTATAGTCTTAAACAAATTAAGTTAGGACTAAAAGAAATATCAATGTTTAGGAAAGGAAGAATCTTCACAAAAATGGGGAAACAGTCTTCATCATACTAAACTGCACACCTACTGAATTTAGTATTATTAACATCATGGCATTGGAGCATGGGGTGAATGAAAGAGGTCAAATTTCACATGTGTGTGGGCCATTTAGCTTTGGTTGTATTCTCTGACCAGAGTATGGGCCCCTGTTATAAAAACACATTTTTGGCCAGCAATGAACCACTAGGTATATTCCAAAGAGATCAAAGAAAAAAGATATGGATCCTTTTATACAAAAATTAAAAAAAATTTTTTTTTGTGATGTCAAAGAAGTGGAAACTTAAGGGATGCTCATCAACTGGGGAATGACTGAACAAGTTATGGCATATGATTATGACGGAATACTATTTTACTTTAACAAATGATGAAGGGGATGGCTTCAGGAAAACTTCCAAAGACTTATATGAAATGATACAATGTGCAGTGTGAAGAATCAGAAGAACAATATACATAGTAACAGCAATACTGTAATGCTAATCACATGTGAAAGACTTAGCCACTCTGATTAATATAACGGTCTGTGACTATATCAGAGGACTCATGATGAAAAATGCTGTCTCTACCTCCAAAAAGAGGACTGATGAACTCTCAATGCAGACTGAAGTACACTTTTCTTTTTTCTTTCTTTTTTTCCCATAACATGGCTAATGGAGAAATATTTTGTATGATTTCATATGTATAATAGGCATCACATTTTTGTGCTTTCTCAATGGTTGGGGGAAGGATGAAGGGAAAAAGAGAATTTGAAAAGAAAAGGAAAAAAATGTTCTAGGTCATAAGAATTTGTTTAGAATATGCTGATGGAGCAACACGTATCTGTCATCATTGTCTAAAAATAACTCAAAAGTATGCACTCTATTAATGAAGGGATTGTGTCATTGTCTTTGCTGATGAAGATCAGCTTTACTGTCACTGATAAATCTGATTAGAGCCAACAGAAATTATCTTAGTGGGTAAATAGTTTTATAAGCTAGTTTTTGAAATGTTTTTGAAAAATACCTTCTTGATGACTCAAGACAATGTTTGACCCATTGAATATTTATGTGCTCCTATGAGTAGATCAGGATGGTGGCACTTTTGCTCGCATGACTATGTACATTACAGTTTAGATAGAACCATTTTCTTATTTTTCCAAAGTGCCTTAGTAATTGATTTATGAGAGTCTCTGGAAGCCACCTTCCCATGTTTGTGGCTCTAGAATGGTGATCTGCAAACATTTTTGATCATGTATCACTGTTAGCAAAAACTGAATATGCACCCCTAATATAGGTATGCTTACTTATTAATAAATTATATACATATACTATTTGTTAACAATTATATATATTATTAAACTTACACCAAAATGGAAATTAAAGGACAAAATATGGACCAAATATTTGCTCCTAAAGTCATTTGGGAGCTACTGGAGTTGAGTAGTGTAGTAAAATGGTCAGATTTGCATTTTGAGAATGTCAGTTTGGCAGCTGTGTGGAAAACAGGTTGGAGTGGGAACAGAGGATTGAGGCAGGGAGACAAATCAGGAGGCTATTTAAATTGTCCAAAGCAAGACGCAATGAGGATGGTAGTCCTAGAAGTGGAGAGAAGGCAATAGATAGGCGATACATTGATGAAGTAGAAACAATGAGACTTGGAAAACAACTGTATACGTAGAGTGAACAAGAATGAAAAGTCAAGGATGACAGTGAAATGGGAAAACTGAGTGATTGAAAAGACAGTGATTTCTTCAGTAGAAATATGGAAGTTCAGTAGATTTGGGGTAAGAAAGATAATGTAATGAAATCTACAGTGTAAGAGACAACCCATCCATGCCAGCTCACCCTATGCAACTCATTTTCCTACACAAAATAAAGGAGAGGAGGGGCTCTTACTCACTAACCATTACCCTAAGCAATAGGACCCATCCCTCCAGTGATAAGGTGATCTGGGGAGCAGGGATGTTGCCAGAGCAATTATATCAGATGCCTATTTAGTTACACTATATATCTTGCTAACAAACTCTGAGGAACCTACAACCAAATGGCCAAAGGTGGTAGGGGGTAGAATGTAACTGTAAAGTGATTTGTAAAGGGTTATGAAGAAGTAATGTTGGAGATAAGATCACAAGAGCTGCTGTGGGGAGGTTAGCTATGACCCATCTTCCCACCCCACCCCCCATATAGTTGATCATAAATCCCTTGGGGTCATTCTATGGTCCTCATTTTGGAAAATCTTGCTCTAAACTAGACCCTCCCTCAGGTGAAAAGAAATACAACTCTTTCCCCATTTCCTGTATACTTCGACATTCCCTTACATGACATTTACCTCACTACTTCAAGAAATCGTAATTTTGTTGGTGTGCATATTCCCTCCACTAATGTAGATCTTAACCTCTTTATAACTTATGGTCAGAGGTTCTTAGAATCATCAATGCAGAACTGAAAAGAACCTGAGAAGTTACTAAGTCTAACCCCATCACCTCCCCCCCAATTTGCATATGAGGCACGGCCTAAGGAAGTTAAGTGACTTGTCAGGGTTACCTAAGTAGTCAGCGTTGGAGGAAGGATTTGATTCCATGTTTTCTTAACTCTAAGTCTAACACTCTAACTATTGCGCCACATGGCCCTGAGGTAGTCTCCTATTGCATGTACCTCCCATCTTACACAATATATACACTCCATCATTGGGCCTACACTCAAAGACCTTTCAGCCTTTGGTATTTTTCAGAAGTGCCAAAGCTCTACCTCCTTACAGCCCCAGGCTAAACTCCATACTATCATGAAGCATTTAAGTAGACCTGGAGGTAAATGACACTGATAGGAGAATAAACAGGGTTGGAAAAGAAAGAATAGAAACCATAGCACAGCTCCAAATTAATGTCCTCCATATTATACTTTCAAGGGTGCTAACAAATTTTCCACATATGCTACTTGAGTTTTACCCTTTTGTGTAAGGGCTAGGATGTAATAGATGGCAAGGTGGCAAATAAGATTAATAGGCAAATTTAAAAAAACACAGCTGATTCATGTTACCATACCAGACAGACTTAGTGTGGAAAATGTCCATGTTTCTGCAGAATCTGAAGTTGCTGGTATGAGATCCAAATTGATAAGAAGCAGCAAGCTGTAAGTCAGGGCTACTGTTCCTGCAAATTTTACCAGTTTTTCCTATCTTGGGGTGGGTGAACGGACAGAAAAAGTGGGGAAGGGAATAAGACATTACAAAATATTCATCACAATTCATGAATATTTAGCCATTACTCTGAAATCTGTCCTAAAATGACACTTGTATCTCACACGTATTTATGCCTTCCAGACTGGGTTTATATTTAAAAGTACTGTGTGAAACTTTGCTTAAATAATGAAGGCCTATGGGATAAGGATGATGATGATGATGATGATGATGATGATGATGATGATGATGAAATAATAATTCAAATTTATATAGTACTTTATGGTTTACAAAGCATTTTTCTTGCTGTATGTTGAGGAAAAGCATGGAGAGGGTAAGAATAAATCCCATTTAGGAACTAATATCAAAACTATATTCTAAATTGTTATTCATACTCCTTAACATAAAGCAAAGATGGCATCAAATGTATGAGTACCCTGCTTGACACCCCATGAGTTTAGTGGCCAGAAAACAAGCCATGTGACTAGCAAAAGACAAAGATATTTCATCCAAGATGACTGGTAACCAAAATACATGTAAAGTATAACCAAATTGAACAGAAGTAAAATACAAAACTCTAAAATGTTAACTGCGTAATCAACTTAAAATGAAACCAATTGTATTAGCTACCAATCAAGAGACTTTTTCCCATCAGAGTTCCTCACCTTCCACAAGTTTGGTGCAAATGTTTACTATGAAAAAACCTGCCTTATTAATCCCCAGATGTTAACATCAGAATCTAAGATACTATCTGGTTTCAGAGGCATTTGATAGGATAATGCAGACAGGCAGGAGGAGAGATATAAAATGTACTTAAATATGTAAGATATAAATTAAAGGACTGATGGAGTACTAATAACTAGAGATCGCAGAAAAAGCTTCATGGAAGAGGTGGCACCTGAACTGAGTTTTGAAAAAAGGACTTTGACACATGGCAATGACAGAATATATTCTAGGTATGAGTCTTCATAAATGAATGGAGGCAAGAGATGTACTACTGAGTTCTGGAAATAATTAACAGACTGATTTGGCTAGAATATAGAGTTTGAGAAGGGAAATAGTAAGGAATAGGCCTGGAAAAGTAGCCAGCAGCCAGCCTGTGGAGGTCCTTAAATGTCAGACTAGGACTTTTTTATTTTAACCTAGGAACAAGTGATTAATGTAGATAAGAGCTGGTTATTACTTCTATAATGTTGTTCTATTTGGGTTATGAATTTTAATATATTTTTCAGTGTATAGAGGACCCAATCACAAGTTAAGAGAACACAAAAGTACTATGTGTAGAGGTGAAAGGGACCTCAGATGCTAATTCACCCCCTTTATTCTGAAGAGGAAACTGAGGCACAGGAAGGGTAAGTGACTTATCCAAGGACACACAGATAGTAATAACATAATACTGTTTTCAAATGTTAAGTAGGTCAATCTAAAAAAAATTGTGAACTGCTTTTTTTCCTCTATTTTAAAACCAACCTTTCTAGTAAGAAGGGCTAGTTTACACTCAAAGTAAATATGTGTGAGTGTATTTTTCTTATATATTTACTTTTTTACATATTTTACATGTATTTACTTTTTATACAGATACACACACAAATACCTATATGTGTATGTGTGTATCAATATACATTTATACCCAGAGAGGGTGTGTGTGTGTGTGTGTGTGTGTAATTGTTATGATTTTGTTTATCTGTGGTTTTCAAAAGGCCTTTATTCAGATAATGTATACGGGGATAAAAATGCCTTACCTTTTCATGTTTGTGTTTCTCCTTTTCCTTTTCTTTTTTCTCCTTTTCCTTTTTCTCTTTTTCCTTCTCTTTCTTCTCCTTCTCCTTCTCCTTTTCTTTCTCCTTCTTTTTCTTCTTCTCCTTTTTGTCTTTCTTCTTATCTTTCTCTTTAGGCTTTTCTTTTTCCTCAAACAACTTTTCAGGAAGAATTGGGGACAAGGAAGGCAGCATCGATGGCAGTCTCATTGCTGCTGCAGGACTGAACATGGGCAAAGCCATTTCTTTAGGAGGTAATACAAGTGGAGTTGATGGAGCTTTTATCCTGTCTTCCTTTCCTTTATCTTTCACTTTCTCTTTCTCCTTCTTCTCTTTCTCTTTTTTGCCTTTCTCTTTTTCTTTCTTTTTATCTTTGTGCTTCTCTTTCTCCCTCTTCATGATGCCATCCTTCAACCTTACTTTTGCATCATCATCAAAGTCTTTTATTTTGAATTTGTAGGGATCTGAGTCTTCATCTTTAATAAGGTCCTTCCAAGGAAACTTTGTTTCCCGGTTGACTTCTTTCTCTTTCTCCTTGATTTTTTCTTTCTCTTTGCTTTTCTCCCTGCTCTTTTCTTTCTCCTTCTCTTTCTCCTTGTCTCTTTCTTTCTGTTTTTCTTTCTTTCTCATTTTTGTCCTAAGCTCCTTTTTCAATTTTTTTTTCACTTCCACTGATGAAGCCAGTTTGGTTTTCTCTTCATATACTTTGAGAAGAGGTTCTGGAGTAGGGGGAGAAGCAGAAGGAGAAGAGAAATATGGAAAACTGGTGGGGATATTGGAAGGAGTTCCCATGTTTGCTTTCCGAATAACCTCATCAATGGAATCATCCATTGTCCATGAAATATCTGAGCTTGAAGTTCCCCCTGAAGGAGGGATAGGGGTGGATCCAGGCTTACTGAAACTGTTGGAAGATACTGAGGCTTTGGGAGTAGTAGTCTCTGAAACAGAAATCCTCTTAGGGCTAGTAAAAATTTCTCCTTCTGATTCTGAGCCTGAGGAAAATTCAAAGGGATCTGGTTCGCGTTCAGCACAAGCTCGTGCAATCACAGCATCAATGGAGTCATCAATAGTTTTATCAGTTACAACAACCTTCTTAGATTGATTCTCACTGTTCAGTTTCCCAGAATCAGGTGGTGTTTGAGTTTGTTTTACTTGGATATTTTCTTTACCAATTTTGTCACTTAATGCAGCCAAAGGAGTTCTGTTTGGTGTTTCAGCTTTGACTGGTGCTTGAGAAGTATGAATTAGAGCTTTGGGACTCTTGGGACTCTTGGGACTCTTAGCACGTCCAGGCGATTTTTTCTCTTTGGATACAGTTTTTGGTGAACGAATAGGACTTCCAACCATTGCTGGTGATTGAGAGGTTTTAGGTGATTTTATCTTTTGTCCAGGAGAGCTGATTTTGGCCTTGGTTTTGGGTGTTAATGTTTTTGTTTCTAATGTTTTTGGAATTGGCATCTGTGATTTTGCAACTGGAGCCAACATTGGTGGTTCTGGTGATGGAGGGGCTAAGTCTGTACTGTCTTGCACATGAACTGGAGATAGCATTGGTGGAACCTTTTGAGTATTTATTGAACTAAGTGGTTCTCGTGGTTCCAATATTACATCAAGGGTGTCCCCTTTGGTACTTGCCAGCCGTGGTCGTTTCATGGCAGGTATTTCTTCAGCTTCAGGACTGTCTAATGGTCTCTTGCTCAAGAAATTCTCGTCATTAATGGTCTCATCCTCCTCCAACTCTCCTTCTTCTTCCAAAGGAACCTGCATGGCTTCTGCTGATGTGCCTCCATCAGTAGGTACCTGCTCCTCTTCTTCCTCTGTTATAAAGCAGAAAAACAAAAATTGCTTTTGTAGTTTGCTTAATGCATAATAACAGTTCCTCAGAGCTGGATTACTAATAGACATCTTACTCACACAAAAGGTAAGGTAATATAATAGAACACAAAAGCTTCTCCAAACTGCAAAACCCGAATAGTGTTAACACTGAGAGAAAAATAGTGACTACGTAAATTATGATGTACATATGGAATAATATAACAATAATCAAATTCTATCACCAATTAATAGCATTATTGCTGGATGTCTTAGAGGCTGTTAAGAAGCTAGCTTTAAAATTCTCTATAGATATAGACATGTGTCAAAATAAAGACCTCACATGTTTTAGGATAACTATAAAATGCACACAAATAAGGTAATATTGAAAAGCTTGAAATGATACAGCAAGTTAAAGTAGACGTGATCTTGACAAGAGTTTATTAAAAAGTTTTCCTTTGCACAGCTATATGTATAATAATCATTAGGTGACACTTATTGCAGGAAAAGGATATAACATTACATGTTCTGTTTCTACCCTTCCATAAATGTAGCCTCCAGAATTTTTAATCTAGTACTTTACAAGATTGCAGAAATTTATTATAAAGCAACTAGCACAAGGTAAGATAATAAATTTATCACATTCAGATGAGATTCTCCAAAAAGCTGGGTGTGTGGATAGATTTCAGGAGGTCTATTTAAAAAAAAAATACAAGTTGTATTTTCACTAACTTCTTACTGAAATTTAGCATCTCCTTCAATTATGAATGTAGGCAACAAATACTATTCTGAGAAGGGTCCTTAGGTTTTAAGATACTGCCTAAGGAGTCTATAACACACAAAAAATTAAGAACCCTTATTCAAAAGAATCAGTGAATCTAATTATCCTAAGACCTATACAGTATTCACTGAATCAGTGAAAAATATAAATTCAATTGTTTAAAAAACAGACTTGAATAATTGGGGGTGGCAGAGTTGAAAATATATACAAACTAAATGTCAACTTACAAGACAAAAAACCTCTGTAACTTAATAGCCTTTTCTTCCACATAATATATTACTCTTGGTACTGAGAAATTCAGTAGCAACTCAACTGCAGAAGTATAGCTGTGAAAGTTGTGTTCCTATAATTTCAGTTTGCTAGAGAGGCATTCTAGCACAATGAATGCAATGTTACATATGGGAGCCAGGAAATGTGAGTTAATCTCCTAGCTCAGTTGTTCAATAATACTTTGATTATGGGCAAGTAACATGTAAGAGCCTCAGTTTCCTCATCTGCAAATGACAATAAAGCTGACACTTACACCCACACAGGGTAGAGTGTTGACTAAATGTAAAGAATCACATAAATACGAGCTATGCACTAAAGTGAATAGCACCTTGCTTTTCCACCCTAGAGGTTGATCTGGGTCCTGCATCAGTTGTCTGGGTGAGAATCCTAAATAGGTGAGCCTTATCTAGAAACACTGTAAAGAAAAAGAGAAAATTTTTGTTGTGGTGAACTAGAAAAAGTTCCACCTATAGAATCAGAAGAACTACACTCAAATTCTACCTCTAATACTTGCTACATCTCTATGACCTTGGGCAAGTCATTTCCCTTCTTTGGGCCCCAGTTTACTCATCTGTAAAATGGGGAGCTGGATTAGATGGCTTCAGAGGTCTGTTCTAGATGTGAATCTATGCTTTTGTGATCCTTCTGAATGAGCTGAGCTAGAGATCCTGAGTTAGATTAAGCTAGTTCCAAGACAGAATCTGAGTCTGGGTCATTTCTAGAAAGGGCATGGGCTGGTTTCAGAACAAACCAGATCTTTAATGCTCCCTCTGGAGATGTTTAAAGCTATATTTTAGTAACAGAATTCTAAGAAGTATATTATTTAGTTTTATTAGCTTAATTTCTTTCCTAATCATCTTTATTCATAATTATCTCAGTTTTAAGAACAAACCAGCAGATTTGGAATGAACAGCATAAAATTTAGGGTTTGTTTTTTTTTTAAACCACTTTTAACCTAGGTAAGGTCTACTTCATCCTTGAAGGAGATGAAAACAAAAAAAGCGACAATAGGCAAGTAAAGTGTAAGTAAGTTTCCTTGTCTGTAAATGACAATAAAACTAATACTTCCAACCTCATATGATGGACTGTTGAAAGAAAAGTGAAAGAATCATATAAATGCGAGCTACACACTCATATAAATGTGAACAGCACCTTGCTTTTCTACCCTAGAGATTGATCTGGTCTTTGCTTCATCATTATATAAATCTCACAATGCTGTTACATGGATAATTACTGAGTAATAATTATTGAGCATCATTCTCTTTTCCTAAGTATCTTTCTAATTTGCTATATTTCTTTTAAAGTTTTATTGCTCTAACTCTTCTCCTAACCCCCGAACTCGTATCTTCAACTGTCAGGATATCCCATAGACATCATAAACTCAACATGTCCAAAACTGAATTCATTATCTCCACTACCACCTCCCTCCTCCAAACTTCTTTATCATTTTCAAGGACACCACAATTGTTCTAGTCATCCAGGCTAAAAATCTAGATCTTATCCTTGACTCCTTACTCTCTCTCTCTTCCCCATATCTATTCTGTTGCCAAGGCCTGACAATTTTACCTCCATAACATCTCTTTTATATGCTCCCTTCTCTCTTCTGATACTGCTACCACCCTGACATAGCCCCTCATCAGCTCAGGTTCACTCACTTTCACCCTAATCTAATCAGTTGCCAAATCTTGTTTCTATATCCACAATATCTCTTTACATCCAACCCCTTTCTACTTAGATGGCCAACACCCCTTTTTTAGGCCTTCATCACCTCTTGCCTAGACAACTATAATAACTGCATTAATTGTTTCCCCAGCCTCAAGGCACTCTGCTCTCCAACTCACATACATGCTCAAATGATTTTTCCTAAAGTTCAGATCTGACCATATCACTCCTTTACTCAATAAACTTCAACGGTTCTCAGCTGCCTCTCAGATCAAATATAAGCTCCTCTGTTTGGCTTTTAAAAGGCATTTTACAACCTAATCAAAACCTATCTTTTGAATATCATTATTTATTATTCCCTCTCTCACATTCTACAGTCCATCCAAACTGGCCTATTTGCAATTCCTCACACATAACACTACATCTCGGTGTCATTGCACTGGTTCTCCCTCATGCCTGGAATGCATTCTCATCTCATCTCACCTTCACCTCTTAGAATCAATACCTTGCTTCTTTTCAAAACTCTGCTCAAGTGCCACCTTCTACATGAAGCCTTTCCTGATGCCAACAGATACTAATGCCCTAACCTCCTTCCCCCTCCTCCAAAATCATATTGTTTTTGTTTTATGTATATTTGTTTATGTATACATTGTCCCTTCAAATGAATTTAAGCTCCTTGAGTACAAGTTCTATATCACTTTTGTGTCTGTATACCCTAGCACAACTCTTGGCATATATTAGGTGCTTAATAAATGCTTGATGGTTGACTAATAATTGGGGGACAAAACAACAGTCTTCTATGACGAGTGGAAAGGATTTGAAAATTATGTTTCCTTTTAGTAGTCTCTCAACTTTTTAGATTCTATGAATTACAGTTTATTTTGCAATATTAAGGCAGGAAAGTATAAAATAGAAAAATTAAGTTTATCTAATCTGCATCTGGTGGAAAAAGAAATTAGGTTGATGTGCATACAAAGAATTGGCGAATTAGTTTTAATCTGTCTTTCCTAAGAAAAAACTCAAATCTGTGCTCTAACTGAGAGTAGGAAAACAAATATGAACTGAATATTTGATAGCTATTGGTTATTACTTTAATAGCTTCTTTATCCCCAGTAATATGTTCATTTAAACTTGATTTTTTTGAAACAATAACAGAAAACTTATTTGTTGAGCAATATTTTAATACTGAAAAACTTCTGTTTTGCCATGATGGGCAGGAAAGAGAATGAAAACAGGGTATGCAAGGCTCATTTCTGAGTCACTGGCACTTTTTCCACAAATACCACGATAAGTCTGTATGATCAATAATCAAAAAGGATGATACTATAAATTTTAAGTTCATAAGATTACAACTCAATTGAAATGCTTTTAAAAGTATTCACTGCTGAAGTAATCATATATATTTGTCTTCTAAAACACCAATATTTTGAAATAGGAAGACAGAATTGATTTTGGTATCCCCTTTCACTGAAAACATCAAATGGCTTCATACTACCTTCTGACTTTTCTCCTTTCTTCCCCCAACATTACACCTGAAGTTCACATCTCAGAATTCAGACCTATCTACAACCTCCCATCAAAATATATGAATTTGATGTGGTTCACTTTCTCAACATCCTAGTTCCTCTTTTGGGTAACATAAAGCTACAACTTTATGTCATCCAATATATTATGTAAATTTGTTAACATTTACCTTCCCAAGTAACCCATATTTTAACAAAGACTTATGAACTCATGACTTTAATCAATAAAACAGATTTTAGGACATTTCAAACACCTACAGGCCAATGAGAGAAAGATTTTGGGACAGGAATAGCTTTTTCTGCTCTTCAGACTGTCATAAGTATATACAACAATTTAGGTCTAAGCAATATTACAAAAACAAACAAGAAGCAAATCAAGGAAAAGGTGAACTATTGCCCAGGGTCACACAGCTAGTAAGTGTCAAGTGTTTCGTCTGAGGCCACATTTGAACTCGGGTCCTCCTGACTCCGGGGCCAGTGCTCTATCCACTGAGCCACCTTGCCGCACCTTGTTGTTAGATTTTGAAGCAACTAACTAAACCTCTTAGAGGTCGAATTCCTTTATCTAGAATTAACCACAATCAATAAATTAGAAATATATACATAGAAGGAGCAGCGGGAATAAGTTTCACTTGAACTTCATTTTCATCCAAATTGGTCAAAAGAGGGTGCGCGCGCACGCACACACACACACACAGAGTTTGGTGTAGAAATATATTTAAACTCAACAGGGATACAGATCGGAAAAAGAAGAGGAAGCATAATAGAAAGGGTAGAATTCAGGGAGGAATTAGTCAAAACCCAACAAACCCTAAGCTTGAATAGCAAAGAGCGGGTTAAAAGGAAAAAAATTAAAGGGTAAGAACTTATAATAAAGAGTGAGCAAGTTGTATGTAGAAAAGAAAAAAAAAGTGAATAGGAAGGTAATATACAATTAACTATTACAACTGTGAATGTGAATGGGATGAACAATTAATAAACAATTATTTAATTTGGGGGGGCTAGGCAATGGGGTTAAGTGACTTGCCCAGGGTCACACAGCTAGTAAGTGTTATGTGTCTGAGGCCGGATTTGAATTCAGGTCCTTCTGAGTCCAGGGCCGGTGCTCTATCCACTGAGCCACCTACCTGCCCCAACAATTATTTATTAAGTGACTACTTTGTGCCAGGCACTATGCTAGGTGCTAGGGATACAGAAACAATTTAAAAAAATCCCTACTTGGAATTAATTTACAGTCTGATGGGGAGATAAAAATCTAAAAAATGCATACAGCATAAAGTTAATAAATATAACTATGTACAAAATAGTTAAATACAAGGTAGTTTGGGAGGGAGGGCATTAGCAATTGGGAGGGTACAAGAAAAGGCTCATACAGAAGATAGTGCCTGGGCTGCATCTTAAAGGAAAAAGAGAACTCTGTGAGGTAGAGGGAAGGAAGGACTACATTCCAGAATGCCAAGGCACAGACATGGGAATTGGAATACCATGCATATAAAAACGGGAAAAGTAGTTTGTCTGGATCAAAGAATATGGAAAGGAGAGTAATGTCCAATGAAGCTGAAAAGATAGGTTAGGGCCTAGCCTTTTAAAAGCTAAGCAGATAAGGCAATGGGAAACCAATGGAGTTGATTTGAGTAGGGCAAAAATATATCAGGTTTTAAGGAAAGTTACTTTGGCAGGAGTGTGTAGTATAGATTGCAGTAGTAAGAGACTAGAAGCAGGAAGACTGATTGGGAAGCTGTCGTAATAACACAGATGAAATGGGACAGGGCCTGAAATAAGGTTAGAGCTGTGCAAGTAGAGAAAAGGCACAAGATTATAAGAAACAGTGTGAAGGAAGAGACAGAAAGATTTAGCAACTGACTGGATATATGGGGTGAGAGAAAGTAAGGAATCCATGATAATGCTAAGATTACAAACCTGAAATCTGGAATGACAGTGGTACCTTTAACAGAAATAGGGAAGTCTGAGAGAGAGGAGAGTTTAGGGGCAAAGATAATGAGTAGTTTTACATACTTTGAGTTTCAGATTATCTCTAGCATATTCAACATGAAATGTCCCAAAGGCAACTAGTAATACAGGACTCTCAGGGGAGAGACTGGGGCTTAGACAGGTAGATCAGGTAGTCATATGCACAGGTATGATAGTTAAGCAGACAGCAGATGACAATGTTATCAGGCAAGAGAATAGAGTGAGAAGAGAAAAGGCCCAGGCCAGAATCTTGGGAGTCATCCATAGCTAGTAGGTATATTGTGGATTTTGAGCCAGGAAAGGAACACGAAAAGGAGCAGTTAGATATGAAGTTAGGTGAACCAGGAGAAAGCAGCGCAATGAAAACCCACAAAGAGAACATCCGAGAAGAGAAAGTAGTTATAATGTCAAATAGAGAATACAGGTCAAGAAGGATTAGAACCAAGAAAAGAACATCAGAGTCAGCAATTAAAAGATCACTGATAACTTTGAAGAAAACAGAGATGACCAAATGGGATCAGAGACAGGACACCTATATCTGGCAAGGCTGTGTCCAGAAGCAGTGAGGAGGTGACATTAGAAGTACGGGAGAACAGCAGGAGGCGGCAACTAGCACAGTGCCCAGATCAGGAAAGTACAGGTATCCTGGACTGTGAGCTCCCTAACACTCTGTCCTGAGACACCAGAAAGGGCCCTGAAGATCCTATGATCCCTGAAACACTATGAACTTCAAAGACCCAGGAAACCTAGAGTGAGTCAAAGCAAGGCTGACTATCTAAACCAAAGCCAAGAACCAGGAGGGACCTGGTCCAGACACAAAGATCTAATTCAGGAATTAAAGGTAAGAGTAATCAAAGAAAAAAGCAATCGGTACCAAAAATTATTGCAAGTCAGAGTTTATTAACTTGAAGCAGAGATTTAAAAGGAAAAAAAATGGATTAAAAAATTCTAGGGAAAAGACTGAGTTTTCTTATCTTGCCTAGGCTAGAAGTGTAAGGGCCACTCATTGCCTGACCCCACTGCTGATCAGCATAGAAGCTCTGACCTACAATGGCCCACTCATCCCTTCTTTGACCGCCTAGTGAGCTCCCAAGGGCTCACTAGGTTGGCAAGAGACTTTATGCTGACACCTGGTAGTCATACCGAAGCTCACAACTTTCAAATTCAAGTGATTCACTAGTTTGAGTTTTCCCATAGCATGGACTACAGGTGTGTGCTGCTATGCCTAGCCAGAAAAATAGCTATTTCTGTGAGGACTACATGGATATCTGGAAGAAATGAACTAACAGTTTAAAAATAAAGTAAATGCTCTTGAGAAAAGAAGTGGAAGAACATCAAGTAACTTGTAAGAGAAATGGAAAAGCTTATACAAGATATGGAAAACTAAAACAGACCAAACTGAAATCCAAATAGACCCCATGACATATCAAGAAACATTAGAATAAAACCAAAAGACAGAAGAAAATGTAAGATATAAAATACAAAAAACAAGTATCCTGGAAATCAGACCACAAGGAGAAATAATTTAAGTCTCATTGGACTCTTGGAAAATAATGATTTAAAAAAAAAGTCTGGACACTAGATTTCAAGAAATAATAACTGAAAACTGCCCAGATATATTAAACCCTGAGGGTAAAGTCAAGATAGAAAGAATCCACTGATTACCTCCTAAAAGAAAGCCAAGAAAGAAAAGTCCTAAGGATGTCAGAGTCAAAACCCAAAGTAAAAAAGGTCCAAAATTCCATATCAAAGAAAACATAATACAAGCATTCAGAAAAATGTAGTTCAAGTACAAAGGAATGACAGTCAGGATTACAGTTCTCCCTTCCACATCACAGGAGTTAGGGGCACACCACTCCTGAGATCTGGAAAATCCCTGTAAAATTTTTTGGTCCTCTCTTTGGTACCAGAGAGAAAGTCTCAATTTTTTCTTTTTCTTTAATGGGGTGTTTCCTGTACCTTTTTGTAAAATTTGGGTTAAGTATTAAGTATAGGCTCTGTGTCACCTGCTGGCCTTTGCATGTTATCTGTGGCTTCCACAAAATTCCCCCTAAAATTCCGTTTTAATTTCTTATGCCAACTCGCAATATATTGGAAATCATGATGGGGAAAGTTGTGATATGGAAGGGATAACTGTACATAAAACCTAAGACCTGAGGACATCTTAGAATATGATATTCCAAAAAGCAAAAACTATTGGCCCACAATCAAGCATACCTTACCCTATAAAGGTGATTATTACCCTGGGTGAGGGTTGTTATTGGAATAAAAGACTTTCAAATATTTCTGATGAAAAGAACAGAGCTGCATAGGAATTCTGAAATATAAACACAAGAGTACAGAGACACCTAGAAAAGTAAATTTAGTTGAACAACTGGACAGAGTTATATGATGATATAGGTGCTAACATTCTAATAAGGGGAGAAGAAATAAGAGTCTTTTCAGAAGAACAGAGTTCCTGTGAGGGAACCATTCTATTCCAATCATTTTAAAATAGGGAAGAGAAAAGAGGTAAAAGGAGAAATATACTTGTGCAGATAGGACAAATAAGAGGGTAGAACTTGATACTTCTCATAATTGGGATGTATGAGAATAGTATACAAACATGAAAGAGGGAAAAGAGAGTGGTTATCAGGTGAACTTCATTCTTATCTGAAATGAGCAAACATACACATGCAGCTTGGTAAAGAAATACATCAAACTCAACAAGGAGACAAGTGGGAATGGGCGAGGGGGCTAAGAGGGAAGATAATATCAGAGAGGGAACAGTCACAAAAAAAACCTTACTATACTTAAAGAGAGATTCTTTGGGGGCTAGAGGGAGGGAAGTGGAAAAGAACTAGAACAAATGAAATGCCTTAGATTGTCTCTTAGGCAATTGGGGAATGGCTGAACGTGTATTATGAAATCATAATGGAACATTATTACTATGCTATAAGAAATGACAATTTCAGAATATTCTGCATAGTATGAAATGATAAAGAGTAAAAGAAGCAGAACCAAAGCAATTTATATAAGGACAACACTGTAAAGCAAAACAAAGATGAAAGTCTTAAGAACCCTAAATTCAAGTGTTTACCATGTCTCTAGAGGATTTATGATGAAGCATGTTACCCATCTCCAGTCAGAGAGGTAGTGAACACAAGGTGCAGACAAATGCATTTTTTTTGACATGGTCACTATATGGATTGCTTTTGCCTGACTATGTTTATTTGTTACACTGAAGTTCTTTCCCTTTTTTTATTCCCAGTTCATGGCAGGGAGGGGGGGAGGGGTATGTGCAACAGAGAAGGGGAATAAGCAATAATTATGCCAAAACAGGATGGGATAAGTATTTCTAATATACACAGGAGAACAGAAAGATGTTCAGAAAAAAAGCACAGACAAGCAAGACAGATTGAAAGTAATGTGCAGAATTTATTTTATACATGTTTTTAAAAAACAGAGAGAGTCATGGTTTCACAAGGAATCCTTTTTGTGTTGTATGTATGGAAATACCTTTTTTTGATGCGTATGTTCAGAATTTTTAAAAAAATCTCAAACAACCATTTTTACAACACGTTCTCTTTAGCTGCAGTGGCTGTCCTTATACTTTCAATGAAAAAAAAAAATAAAGAAAAAAGCTCACTAACTTACAGAAAGATGGCCCCAAAGAAAAGTCAATTTGGGGAACATATCACCTTTTACTTTCTAAAAAATATTCTTTATTATAAACAATATAGAACACTGACGTGATCGATTAAACTTGCTTTGCAACTATTTACATTTAGAACAATAGCATTCAATCCACAAAATTCTATAGCAACTTTTCAGTCACTACTTCCACATTTCCATCAAGATTCTTATGCAATATTTATAAATTTGTTGACAAACACTATACTTAATGACTCTGTGTGTGTGTGTGTATGTGTGTGTGTGTGTCTTGGACTCGAATCTATCAACAACTTTTCCTTATTTGGTTCATTCAAATGGAGGAAGGTTATGTTCCCTACAAGAACAATGTACAAACTCACAAATAAGTATTTAATTTCATTGTTTAGACCATATTGCTAATAAAAGCCAAAACTGTGGATTTATTTCCCCAAAAGCCAGCTTGTTTCATGGAACTGAAATTATGTAAAAAGATCATACACCTAACTCTGGCTTTCTCTTGCCCATACATGCTTCTCAATTGATGACAGAATGTGGATGGTCCATCACAGATCCACTGCCACAATTAGAAATATAATACAGATGAGAGGTTTTTTTGAGGGTAGATCAGCAACATCAGCATATGATGATTATGTTAAATTTGTACCAAATAAACAATCTGCTTTTTAATTAGAGTGGTGTCCCTGGAGTCAAAAGATCTGGGTTTAAATCATACTTCTGACATTTACTACCTTTGTGACTTTGGGCAAGTCATTTCACCTCTTTGGGTCTCAGTTTACCTGTAAAATAAAGAGACTGGACTAGATCACCTCTGAGGTCCCTTTCAGCTCTAACTTTATGATTCTACTTCATAAAAAATCATAAAATGGAGACATTTTCTATATGTTCCACTACTTACTCCCTCTTCAATTTCTAAAGCCATATTCAAATTCTCTGCATCATATAAATGTATATACATACAAACACATATGTATGTATATACATATATATCTACACACATACATATATACATATAAACTCTACAAGTCCACAAACAACAACAAAACAATGAAAATGAAAAAAACAAAGATAAGGCAAAGCATAAAAAGTTTCAACTCCAAGAGGTAGCTTGAGGGTTAAGTTCTAAGCTAGTGTAAATATTGACTTTAGAACAAAATACTTTCTTAACCAAAACTCTAAGGGTACTTAAAGCAACACTATAATCTAAAAAGCTTCTGGACATAAAAAAGGGAAATTGTTTTCATATGGCATGAAAGCTTTTTATCTCCTTAACTACACAGATGCATGCAACTTTCAAAAGCAATGGCATTTCCCCAAAATAAACAGAAAAAGTACTTGCAAATCCGATCCTAACCTGTATCCCTAAAGCCTAAACATACAGGAAAAATATGCTATATACCCATGTTTATCAGAATCAAATGTAGTGCTAAGTTTCTTTCTTTAGTGCTGTTTCTTTCTTATGTTTTTAAAATTGCACATTAGATTTTTCAGAACTGAAATTTAAGTCAAGTCTTTCATTTATGTAAATGGTGCTTACTATTGGCCAATGGTGACAAAAAACCATTTTGTACTATTAGTGGAAGTCCTCATTAGTTTATGCTTTATATTACCTTTATGCTATGTACTCTTTTTGTATTATTTCAAATTATATTTCAAACGTCAAAACCAAATATATTTGAAGTATCTTAACTCAGTTCTTTCAAGTGCCTTCATCTAGCTAATACTACGACTAAGTGTCATCAGACTATTCACTTAATACCAGAACGCTATTATAATTAATGACAATTTGGTGCTATGGAAAGAACACCAGATAGGTTCTAGAAGATCAGAATTCAAAGTCCATTAGGCCACTAACTTACTTTATAGCTTTGAGCAATTTACCTGAGTATTTGTTTATTCATTTGTAAAAAGGAGCTATGAAATCACAGGTCAAGTTCAAAAAGGTGGTGAAATTAGCTGATCCTAAGCCCTTCCAAGGCTATAAGATGAGGAATTATTTACACTGAATTGAGAAGAAACAGGTGTCCTAATGTCTCCAAGGGTCAGAGAGAAAGTTAAATTAGCCATTTGGAAGGCCTAGGGGTGATTCTATTTATCTATTTTATTACAAGAAGAAGGAAATTACAGGAAAAGAATACAATGGGAAGAAAAAGGAAAAGGAAGGAGGTGAATTTACTATAACAAGGATATGTTGAGATGAACAATATACAAACACAGGAGTGTTGGAAGAACAGAGATATCCCATGAACCTCAGTTTCATATGAACTGTACTAAGAAGAGCTGAATATAGTCAGGTACTAAAGTTCCTTCTATTTCTAAGTCTATGATTCCACATTCAAAGAAAAGAGGGCAAAGCCAATCATTAAACAGCCATGTGGTATGACCCAAAGGGCAGAGAGCAAGACACAACTTTTGAAATTTCTATTAAAATGACTCTTCTTGTTTCCAGAGGGCCCCAGTCAAGATCCTGAGAGGGGAAATGTTAACAAATTAGCATACAAAGGAGGCAGAGTGGTACAGTGAAAGAAGACTGCCTCTGGAATAAGAGCATTGTTCAGTCATTTAATCTTGTCTAACTCTTCACGACGGTCACTATTTGGGGTTTCTTGGCAAAGATACTGGAGTGGTTTGCCATTTCCTTCTCCAACTCATTTTACAGATGAGGAAATTGAGGCAAAGGGTGTTAAGTGACTTTCCCAAGGTCAAACAGTGAGTGTCTAAGGCCATATTTGAACTCGGAAAGATGAGTCTTTCTGACTCCAGGCCCGGTGCTCTACCCACTGCGCCACCTGGCTACTCTGGAGTACCTGGGTTCAAACCCCAGCTCTGCCTGCTGACAAGCATATGTGGATTTGGACAAATTGCTTAACTTCTGGAGCTTGAGCTTCCTCATCTGTAAAAGGGGAGGAGGTAGCTTCAGAAGTCCTCCTAGCTGGAGCTCTATGATACTATGATTCTCTATAGGATCCTGTGAACACTTATGAATGTCCCCTAAATTGAACAGAAGAGTTCCCAAGAACTGAAAGCCAAGGCAGGTAAAATTTAGCAAGAAAGCAGAGAGATGTGGAAGTTTGGGAGTGGGGGGGGAGGGAAGTGGGGAAATACTATTTTAATACTTTGTCGAGGGCTACTTTTCAAATAGGGAAAAAGGTGAAATATCAATTATGATTTTTCAAGCTTTTTACAAAATATTTTCAAATTTGTCATATCAATACTGCATAAAATTAATCAACTGAGCATTCAACAGGTATTTATTAAGTGGCTACTATGTGCCAGGAACTCTACTAGACACCAGGGATACAAAAACAAATAAGATACTTAGATACAAAGACAAATGAAACACTTCGTACTCTATGTGCAGGTTACAGTTTTTCAAATGAACCTATTTGACTTTTAAAAATGAAATTATTGGCAAAGACAAGATAATTAGGACCTGACAATTCACACAATACAACCAATCAGTAACGCAGTATATTAAGAATAGTGACAGAAGTATGAAGATGATGATGTGTTATAAATAGCTACATATATACTGACTTGTAAAAAACGCACTGTTTCCCTAACATTCTGCACAATGAAAAACTAAAATGCTATATAAGCAAGCCAACCTGAAATGACACCTAGTATTATAAATGGCCTAATCTATATGTTAATATTGTTGTATCACATAACTGCAGCAAGTCTAAGATAACAATATGACTTTGGGGTTTCTATGGCTACATCCTGGGCTAGCGTGCCTGAAAGGGTTTAGCTGCTGACACCACACACACATTCTGAGTGCTTCTCTTTGGTTATTTATGATATGATTTATGATAACGACAACATCTCCTATTTTCTCCCCTCGTCAGATACAATAAATTGCTATCGTTAATCACCTTTCTTGGTTCAGCTATGATTACAATAATATAATAGGACCTACCTATGGGTAATATCATGTATTAATTTTTTTTAAAAAGAAATACACAAAAGTAGACTTCTTTGGACAGTATCAATGAATTATTTTTAAAATCTTCTTTTAATTACTTTTGAATAAATTCTATTAATTGAGTCTATACCTAAGATTCTATGCAGTTATAAATCCTCTACACAGATTACATTCATGATCAAATGCTACAAATCACTATTTCATAATTTCTTAAATTTACAACAGTACATTTTTCCTTTGAATTTAAAAAAAGGCAAAATTTTCTATATTGCCCGGAAGCAATTAAGTCTCATTGCTAAATTTTTTGACATGTATGCAAAGATTCAAATTCCTATTGCAAATGGCATCAAATTTTTTTGCATACAACTGGTTAAAAACAAAAATCACAGGGATTATTTCCAGGGCTTGATTGTTTAATGTATGTGAAATGAATACTTCATTGAAAAAAAAAAGTGACATTAAGAATGAGACTTTCAAACCTCATCTTCACAAATCAAACTGGATATATTTTATTTAAGAATCAAAGGATTTGTGGGGCAGCTACGTGGCGTAGTGGATGGAGCACTGGCCCTGGATTCAGAAGGAGCTGAGTTCAAATTCAGCCTCAGACACATAACACTTACTAGCTGTGTGACCCTGGGCAAGTCACTTAATCCCATTGCCTAAATTTAAAAAAAAAATTCCATGAGCCTCAAGGTAAACATGGTGCAGAGCATTCAATTGAGAACAAAAAATAAGAGAAACCAAAAAGAGACTAAGGACACATACAATAAACTACTCAGTGAGAAGGGTGCAGATATTGTTTTCTTCATATAGATCATAAAGCGCTCACACACACACACACACACACACACACACACACACATTCATTCAGTAAAACTGATGTCTGTAGATAACTCAACATGTCCAAAAGTGAACCCATTAAGCCCTCCTCCACCCAACCCTTGCCTTCTCCTACCTTCCCTATTACTGTAGAGGGCAGCAACACCCTCCCAGTCCCCCAGGCTCCCAAACAAAGTGTCATCCTTGACTCCTCACTTTCTCTCACCCCCTATATCCTAGTTGTTGCCAAGGCCTGTCAATTTCACCTCTGCCACATCTCTCAAGTACACCCCTTTTTCTCCTATGACACTGTCACCACTCTGGTGCCTCCTCAATTCATACCTGGACTACTGAAATAGCCTGTCGGTGGGTCAGCCTGCCTCAAGTCTTCCCCTATTCCAAACCATCCTCTATTCAGCCACTAAAGTGATTTTCCTAAAGCACAGGTATGACATCATGTCACCCTCCCTCAACCCACTACCTACACACACTTAACTCCAGTGGCTCCTTATCATCTTTGGGATCAACCACCCTGAAGGGACTGCTAGGTGGCACAATGGGTAGAGGGCCAGGCCTGGAATTAGGAAGACATAAGTTCAAATCTGGCTTCAAACATTTATTAACTCTGTGCCTCTGTGCAAATCACTTAACCTTTGCCTGTCTCAGTTTCCTCATATTTAAAATGTAGAAAGTTAACAGACCCACCTCTCAAGATCATAGTGAATATCCAATGAAATAACTGCAAAGCACTTAGCACAGTGCTGACACATAGCAAGTACTAAAAGTTAGTAACTACTATTAAATTTAAATTTATTTTAATAATAATGCTATTATTAGTTATTATCATTAAATAAAAATTTTTGGGGGGGCAGCTAGGTGATACAGTGAATAGAAGGGCATTGGGCTTGGAATCAGGAAGACCCATCTTCCTGAGTACAGATCTGGCCTCAGACACTAGCTGTGTGACCTCAGGCAAGTCACTTAACCCTGTTTGCCTCAGTTTCCTCATCTGTAAAATGAGCTGGAGAAGGAAATGGCAAACTCCTCCAATACCTTTGCCAAGAAAACATCAAATGGACTCATGAAGAGTTGGACATGATTGAAACAATCAAACAACAACAAAATTTTCTTTGGCATTCAGCACCCTTCATAACCTGCCCCCCACATTACCAGTCCTTTTATATCTTAAACCTCCCACCCCTCTATATATTCTTTGAAAGAGTGACACAGGTCTTCTTGCTGTTCCTCAAACAAGACACTTCCAACTCCGGGAATTTTCATTGGCTCTGCCTCATGCCTGGGATGCTCCCCCTCCCCATCTCTGCCTCCTGACTTCCCTGGCTTCCTTCAAGCCCCAAATAAAATCTATCTTCTACAGGAACCCTTTCACAATCCCTCTTAATTCTAGTGCATTCCCTCTGTTGATTATTCACTACTTAACTTGTACATAGTTTGTTTGGTTTGTACAAAGTTGTCTGTATGTTTTGTCCTCCACAAAATTAAGAGTTTTTTGAGGGGCGAAGACTGCCATTTGCCTTTCTTTGTAACCCCAGCACTCATCACAGTGCCTGGCACATAGTAGGCACTTAACAAATGTTTACTGACTACCTGGCTATTATGAGCAAACCACTGTGCTAGCCACTGAGATACATACAGATGAATATGGCACAGTCCCTGCTCTTTAGGATGAAACTTACAAATAGATAACCACATCACCTTACTTAAATTTTCTTAAATAGTCAAACAGATCCATGATCTCATTGATGTAGTTGTTCAATCGTTTCAGTCCTGTCTGACTCTACATGACCTCATTTGGGGTTTTATTGGCAAAGATATTGGAGTGGTTTGCCATTTCCTTCTCCAGCTCATTTTATAGATGAGTAAACTGAAACAACCAAAGTTAAGTGACTTGCCCAGGGTCACACAGTTAGCAAGTATCTGATGCTGGATTTGAACTCAGGTTTCCTGACTCCAGGCCCAGTGTTCTTCTATCTACTGCACCACCTCATTGGCCTTCATTGATGTAGGCATTCCTGCAACTGATTCAGATGATGGCCTATCCATACTTGCTCATTCTGTGCAACTTGTCCATGTTCTCCTAAAAGAAATGGTAAAGTAGAGTGGAAAGATCTGGAACCAAACCCTGGCTCTGCAACCCACAAGTGGTGTCACCTTAGAAAAGTCATTAATAGCCTCTCTGCTTCTGTTTCTTTATCTGTAAAATGAGGAAGTTGGCTAGATAATCTCATAGGTCCCATCTAGCTCTTGATCTGTGATTTTAAGTTCACCACACTGGATCCATAAAACTGGAAGGGGAAGGGGAGCTGTAACAGGTAGGCCTGAGAAGGGGCAAGGAAAGAATAGGAATCCATTAATTGAGGTTAGAAGCTAGAATAAAATAAGACACTTCTAAGATATTCAACAATTAACAAAAGCCCTAACACTGAAAGAATATACAACAAGAACAGAGTAGCACTTAGCTTAGATAGACCTGGCCCTCCTCCTCTCCTTGTGGAACCAGCAGGTGGGTGGATCTTAGGCAACCAAGAAGCCACCAGGGTTAATCTGACCAGATAGATGAACCTGCATTGATAGATATTCTTCTTAAGCCTTAGCCAATCAAGGCTCAGCATCAGCTTTGTTACCTTTTAAGGGGAAAAAAATATTCTAACTCACACTGGAGGGAACCCTAGTAGATGGTGATTCTACAGGAGCCTTCTTCACTTTCTCTATGACTTTGATTTTTTTTCTTTGCAATCACTAGCACCTAAATATAGTGCCTAGAATGTTGCAGGTGCTCAATGAATGTTTGTTAATTCATCATCATAAGACTAGAAAGTAATGAAGCTTCCAAACTGTTCACTGTTTACCTCTCACTCTTATCATATGAACAGTTTATCTTTTTTGATCATGCATTTATTTCATGCCATCCCTTATATGTCACTTTAGAACCAAATAAGGGAATGACAAGTACAGTTAGACATGTAACTAACTTAACTTTTAAGAAAAAAAGATTCAGAATGTTTAGAAAAAAGCAACTCAAGTGACCAATGAAGCTGAAGAGGGATCTTATTAATGAGTTAAAACCTAGGAGTTTTCCAGTGGTATTTGATAAGATTCTGTCCTTGGTCCTAGATGGTTGTAGATTTTTACCAGTGACTTAGACAGAGACATAGAAGGGAATCATCAAATTTTTGGATGCTGCAAAACTATGCAGAATAGCTCATGTGATGGATGATGGAATTTGAATCCAAAAATATCCTAAAAGGCTGACGTTACAAAAAAGAAATCTGATAGGAAGAAATATAAACTTCCATGGTTTTGAAAAAAAAAGTCAAATGCACAAGTATAAAATGGATGAAAGAAATCTGACTAAACAGGAATTCAAAAGAAAAAGACTGGGGAGTTTTTGTTAATCATAAACTCTGTAGGATAGGCAGCATCATATAACAGTTAGAGAGCTGATATTGGGGTCTTGAAGACCTGGATTCAAGTTTTGACTGGTACATACGGGCTTTGTAACCCTGGACAAGTTGCTTAAGACCTCAGGGCCCCAGGCAACATTCCAAAACTATAATTGGCAGTTCAGCTGCAAACCAGCATTAATAGAGGAGGTTACCTCACCAAGTGTTCCCAATACCACTGAAATCACTGATGCAGAACATCCCCCACCATATACGTACACACACACACACACACACACACACACACACACACACACTCTCTCTCTCTCTCTCTCTCTCTCTCTCTCTCTCTCTCTCTCTCTCTCTCTCTCTCTCTCTCTCTCTCTCTCTCTCTCTCTCTTTCTCTCTCTCTCTCTCTCTCTCTCCCCCCGCCCCCCCCACCCTCTCCGCTAGGTAAGCATCAATAATATAGTGTGAGTTTTTTAAGAGCCTAATGTAATCACAGAATGCATTACTAGAACTATATCACCACGAATAAAGGACATAAGAGTACCACTGATCAAATTATACTCTGGAATGTGTTCAGTTCTAGGTTCCACATTTTTAATGGGGTTATGGACTGGTATATATCCAGAGAAAAGTAAGGGGTCTGGAAAGCATGTTGCTTAAAGAAGGATTGACGGAACTGTGAAAAGAGACCAAAAAGGAGAAAACAAGGGGAAAATATAAGAACCATAAACACCTTGAGGGTTTTTGTCATATAGAGGAACGCACAGAATGGTTGTTCTAGCAGGCAGATCTAGAGTAGAAGTTACAGATAGATTCTGACTCAACACATGGAAGAATTTTCTTACAATTAGACAATCAAAAAACAGAATTGGCTGACTTGGGAGTAGTTAGCTTTAGCTGCCCGTCAAAAATTTAGATAAAAAAGGCATTGAGCATGTCAGGAATATTGAAGAAGTGATTCTTGCCCTGGACTGGAGCTAGAATTGTACAGTAGAATACTGGATTTGCAGTAAGAACAGAGCTATGTTCTAGTTCCAGTTTGCTCATCTATAAAACAAGGGAATTAGAATAAAAGATCTATAAAGTCACTTCCAACTCTAAAACTGAACTGAATTTCATTCTCTTCTATGCCAGAAAAGATGGCTTCTAAAATCCTTTTCTAATTCTTTCACTCATTAAAAAAAAGATATGTAAAATAATTTCCATGATACTTACTACAAGTTTTGACAGGCTTCAAACTAATTTCTAAATTAGGTGAACCAATTTTACAGACATTAAAATTGAGACATACGGTCATATAGCAGCACAATAAGAAAAACAGTCTTACAATTTTTATATACATCCAGAAATTGTTGGAAAATAAAACAGCTAAGAAATGAACAAAGAAAAACAATTGTCATTCTACCAATGCAAAAATATTTATATAACAAAAGGAAGCTCAAAGTAACAATAAAATAATCACCATTGAAATAGTCAAGATTTTTTAAAAGTTCTTCCATATAGGGTTGATAGTTGCTACAGCAGAAAAGTAAATCAACTGTTACATAAAATACTACCCAAATAAAATACAGTAAACATGCATGACCAACACCACTATCCAACAGTTGCATGGTAAGGTAAACACTAAACTATAAACACTTCCAAACCATTCCTCTAATGCTGTATAAAAAGCCTGAGGTCATGCACACTAAAGAATTTAGATCCAGAGAATTTGTTTATGTTTGAGAAAATATTCCTATTCTGTTCTGCACAAGTCTCACTACCATGAAAATGAATATAAAATGAATAATTGACATATATCGTTATGATGTTTGATGTTACATTATCATATTGCTCTTTCTCTTAGGCGTATACTAATATTTACTTTTACCCAATCTCTTCATTCCAATGCAAAATTTTTCCAGTGCTATGAATGACCTTGACAAAATTCTAGAGAAAATACCTCAGGACCTGCGGCTGTAAAGCTATTTTGGAATTAGCTCTGAATAATTGTCCCACAATATGAGTTTCTTGATTAATTGCTTAAGATAAGGTCTCATTTTCCTTGCTGGCCTCCAGTGGCTCCCCCTACTTCCCATAATCACTTTTGTCTCATTCTTCAGTACATGGGAAGACTAAGAGAAAAATCTGAGATAGGCAATTCCATTACTTGAGGATTAGCTAAGAGATAACCCTTTGTATTCCATTACTGACCATTATTTGAGTAATTATTCAATCAAGTTTTATACATTTGAAAGATGCACTAATTGTTTTTTAAAGCTCAATCTAGCTGTATAACAACCTGAAAAAAATATGTCTTTTAACACTGCAAAACTACATTTAGGTTACAAAAGAAATAAGTAGTAACTTTTTATTTAGTTCTATGTTACTTTTTTTTTATTTAAGGCAAAAAGTAAAAACCAAACTAAGCATGATTAGATAGATTGCTGAAGGTCTCACTGCCTAATTAGAAAAGCAGATCTCTATTTAGACTAGATGTATGCCTTATGAGGGTCCTATTTCTGCATAATATAGACACAACACTGGCAAGAGACAGCATAAATTTTGGCAGAATTCCAGGATGTATATCCAGGAAGCAAGAAATAGACTGAAAGAGGAAAACTGGCAACCATGCCTAAACAAGTTAATTTTCAAAAATTTTTAAAAATAAAAAATAAAACTTTGAACATTTAAAAGCCCCAAATATTTAAATGAATAATTATGTAATGTCTTATTTCTCCCTCATAGAATCATAGATTAAGAGCTAGAAGACCACCTTAGAGACCATCTGGTTCAATCCCTTCATTTTACAGATGGGGAAACTGAGGCCTAGAGAGATTAAATGATCTGTCTAAGCCTATACATACAGTAACTGGTAGGGACAAGATCTAACTTAGATCCTGTCATTCCAATTGTAGCACTCTAGTAAAGAGAGTGCCAAACTCATTAGCTGTTGCTTTGAGGTATATTACAGAAGACTGAAAATTGACATGACTAAAATCTTCAACATTCAAAAACCTTTTCAATTCTATTTCATTCAAAAGACATTTTTCAAGTACCTACCATGATCAGAGTACTATGTTAGGCCTGGTGATACAAACAGAAATAAAACAGTTCCTGTTCTCAAGTAGTTACATTCTATTTGGGGGGATTTTACCTGTATACAGATTAATAAATAGAAAGCAGAGAGAGGAGGAAAGGGAAAAGAGGGGTTAACACATCACAAGTTCAAAGGGAAGGAGGCTTACAGAAGATATCTAATTTTAATCCCTTCATTTTCCAAAGAAGGAAATTGAGGTCCAGAAAGGTAAGTGATTTGCCCAAGAGGTAGATAAATAAGGAAGAAGGAAAGCAATGTGGACCCAACCCATCCCTCCTAAAAAAGTAGGGACAAAAACGTGGTGCTTGCTGCTTTAGGATAAAATCTTGGCCCAGGTAAAAAACTGATCAAAATCCTAAATATGTTATTTGGGCTTAAGTCTCCCACTCCATATGCTTTTGCAGCAGATATGCATGTTTAATTACATTTTATTTAAGGTTAAAAAAAAAAACCAAGTTATGTTGTAATCTCAGCAGTTCAATTATTGAGCAGTATAGGCCCAAAAAACTAACTGGGTACAATACAGTATAGAATTATAGTCTAGTAAAGTTATTAATTTGACAAAAGTGACTGCACCAACCTCATTTCTTTCATGTATATAGTTAGTCAATAGACATTTCTTAAGCACCTACTATGAGCCAGGCACTCTGGCAAGCTCTAGGGATAAGAAAGGGAGGCAAAAGATAGTCTCTGATCTTAAGGAGATCACAATCTAATGGGGGAGACAACATGCAAACAAATATGTACAAACAATAAATAAGAATTAACAGAGGGGAAGACACTGGAAATAAGAAGGGTTGGGAAAAGTTTCCTGCATAAGATAGGATTTTAGTTGGTACTTGAAGGAAGCTGGGGAGGCCAGGAGGCAGAGATTAAGAGGGAGAACATTCCAGGCACAGGGTTCAGCCACAGAAAATGCCTGGGGCAGAGAGACTACCTTATTCATGGAACAGCCAGGTCACTCTTTTGAAGAGTATGTGTGGGGCAGCCTGTAAGAAGACTGGAGGGGAGGGAAAGGGAGAGGGATATTTATTAAGGGCTTTGAATGGCAGAGTATTTTGTATTTGATCCTGAAGGCAACAGGGAGCCACTGAAGTTTGGAAGAAGTAGTGTAGAAGAGTGACACGGTTGGAGCTGTGCTTTAGGAAAATCACTTTAGAAGCTGACTGGAGGATGGAATGGAGTGGGGAGAGACTAAAGGAAGGCAAAGTCACCAAGCAGGTGTGAGGTAAGGAGGCTTGCTTGTACCACTGTGCTACTGCCACTCAGCAGAAGACAGAGGGGGTATATTAAAGGGATGGTGCAAAAGTGAAACAATGACACAAGTGCATACATTCATTTTTCCCTCTACATACGGCTTAAGGAATCAGTCTGATAGTCACGTTTAGAGTGTGTGGGGAGGGGCTGTGTATCAGCAGTGAATGGGAATGCCACTCTCTACTTTCCTATCCCTCTTCAACCCACTCTTTGTCATTATATACTATTAGTTTCCCTAACCATGGCATAATGGCATGGACCATATTCCATATCTCTACTATAACAAAATATGACCTTCATAATTAATATATAGAAAGAAATGGAAATTATCTTGCCCAGTTCTCTCAACCAAAAGCTATGTTCTGCAGCATAATTACTAACACAATTAATTTAAGAGTACCATAAGGTGATTTTTCTCCTTCATTCATTTTAATCCTTAAAACACAATAGACTGCACCCACAAGTAAATTATGATTCAAAAATACTGATGACACTGGATATTATATTTAAGATATTTCCTTGGCCAAATAATAGTAAAAAAATTCATCCTAACTTAGAAGAGGTAATCAAGAAAAGGAAAGAAAACATCAATTTTCAACATATTTTCCTCCTGCTTTACTCCTTGTATTTTTGTGTTATTTTAATGTCATTCCATTTAATTTGCCTAGTATATATGGTAAGCCCAAGAGACAGGGACAGCGTCTGTTCTAAGTGTTTCTTGGCATTCAATACATTTTAAGTAATGGGTAAGATTCCATTGCTGAATGAATATGTTACTACTTGCATGTATCAAGTTAGACATTTCAGAAGGTAAATCAAATTGTCAAAGAGAATTTTGTCATTTTTCACATTTAATAATATTTCTATTCATTAAAACTTATTTCTCTCAGACACATAACACTTACTAGCTGTGTGACCCTGGGCAAGTCACTTAACCCCAATTGCCTCATCACAAAGCAAAAACAAAAAACAAACAAAAAAACCCCTTATTTCTAAATTGTTTCCTAATTAAAATAGAACATCATATACACTAATGTATACCAAATTATTTATAGCTAAACTTTTTGTGAAAGCAGAGAACTGAAATCAAAGTAGGTGCCCAATGACTGGGGAATGGCCAAACCAGGGGTAAGGAACCTGTGGCCTAGAGGCCACATGTGGCCCTCTAGGTCCTTAAGTGCAGCCCTTTGACTGGACCCAAACTTCAAAATTGTTCTGTGAAGTTTGGATTCAGTCAAAGGGTCGCACTTGAGGACCTAGAGGGCCACATGTGGCCTCAAGGCCGCAGGTTTCCTATCCCTGCTAAATTGACACAAGAACTTGATAGAATATTACTGAGCTATAAGAAATAACAAATATAATGAATACAGAGGACAGAAAGATTTACGCAATCTGATGCAGAGTGAAGTAAGCAGAGCCAAGAAAACAATATAAATAATGACTACAACAACATAAATGGAAAGAACAACAAAACAATCAAAAGTATATCTTGCAAAATACAAGGAAGAAACAGGGCTTCAAAGAAAAGAAGAGAAGATTCCCACTTCCCCCAACTTTATTCTTTCGCAAAGACAGGAGATCCAGAGGCGTGGTATATCAAACAATCAATCAATTAATAAACATTTCTTAAGTGCCTACTATGTGCCAGGCACTGTGCTAAACTCTGGGGATACACAAAAGAAGCAAAACAAAGTCCCAGCCTTCAAGAAGTTTTACAACCTGATGGGAGAGACAACCTACAAACAAATATATTCAAAGCAAGTTATATACAGAACAGGAGATAATTAATGGAAGGAAGGTCCTGGAAGGTTGGGGAAGGCTTCGTGTAGAAGGCTGAATTTTAGTTGGAACTTAAAGAAAGCCAGGAAGGTCAACAGGTAGAAGCAGAGAAGGGACAGCATTCTAGGCTTGGGGGACAGTCAGAGAACATGCCAAGAGCTGAGAGATAGGGTCACTGGCTCAAAGAGTAGGGTGGTGGTGGGGGGAGTAAGGTGTAAGAAGATTGGAAAGGTAGGAGGGGGTAAGTTACAAAGGAATGTGAGTGCCAAACAGAACATGCTGCGTTTGATTCCGGTGGTAACAGGAAGTCACAGGTGTTTGGGAGGATGGGGAGATGGAGTATGAAACATGATAAGACCTGAGCTTTAGGAAAATCACTTGAGTGGCTAAATGGAGGATGAATTTGGAATGGAGAGAGACTTGAAACAGGCAGGCAGACTCACAGCAGGCTACTGCAATAATCCAGGCATGTGGTGTTGATAACGTCAGAGGAGAGAGAGGGGGCATATTATAGAGATGCTGCAAAGGTGAAACTGACAGGCCCCCACATCAGGTTGGATATGGAGTGGAGAGGTTTAAGAGATAGTAAGGAGCATAGGATGATTCCTAGGTTTCAAGCCAGAGGGATGGGAAGATGGTGTTTTCTTCTACAGTAAACAGAAGAAGTAAGAGGCGAAGAGGGTTTAGGGGCAAAGACAGAGTTCAGTTTTGGACGTTTGAGTTTAAGATGTCTTCTGGACCTTCAATCTGAGATGTGTGAAAAGGCAATTGGAGATGCTAGCCTGAAAGTCAGCAGACAGTATGAAATAGGATAGGCAGATTTGAGAATCATTAGCATGGAGATGGAAATGAAATCCATAGGAGCTGATGAGATCACCAAGTAGTATAGAGAGAGAAAAGAGGGCCCAGATCAGAACTCTGAGGTAACCTCCAGTTAGGGGTTAGACAGGAAGAAGATACTGAGAAAAAAATTTGATCACACACACACATCAGATAAATTTATAAACATAAAAAATACTAATAACACTAAGTGGAGCTGTAAACTAGTCTGTTTGAGAAAATAACTTGAGATTGAAAAAATGTGACAAAAATGTTTCTTACCAAATCCAATGGTCTTTTCTCATTCTTGATCCGCTTAGACCTCTCTACTGCCTTTGACACTGTTGATCACCCTCATCTCCTAGATACTCTCTTTTCTCCAAATTACAAAAAGTCTGATTTTCAGTTTCTCAAAAATCACCACTTTGACAGTATATAAAAGTTTAACTGGGATTTCATCCTGTTTTCGTGGTTGACTCAACAATCTTATAGTATGGGCTGGACTCAACTTCCTGGGTGGTAATAATAATAATAATAATAATAATAATAATAATAACATAAATAATAATATTCGTAATTTCTAGAAAAAAAGTTAGATGACTGATAGATGGTCTTAGAGCAAATGATAAAACAGATGAAAAACTTCTGAAATAACATGATGTCACTTCACTAAATTAAATAAATGTTCATAACACGCACATTCCATTGGACTTGTTGAAGGTAACCAAAGGTGGTCTGACCACCAGATGCAGACTACAAAATGGCTAAAATCTAAGAACCAAATCAGAAAGTCCTCTGTGACTGAAATCTGCTTGAACTCAGCCAACAATGTCAAGCAAGAAGCATTGTATAAATAGCTGCGTGATGCAGATGTATTTGCAATTCTGTTTTTGTTTTTGTTTGTTTGTTTTTTTGGGAGGCAATAGGGGTTAAGTGACTTGCCCAGGGTCACACTTATAGTGAGTATCATGTGTCTGAGACCATATTTGAACTCAGGTTCTCCTGACTCCAGGATGAGTGCTCTATCCACTGCGCCATCTAGCTACCCCATATTTGCAATTCTGGATCAGGTTTGTCACCACCAGAAATTTCAAAAGGGCTACAGTTACAGAGCCTGGACTTAGTGATCAATGAAGATGCAGATTATGTAAACAGAAATTAAAACTATGCAGCATATCACTCTTTACTATAAAAATTACCTACTGAATACCTAGCAAAACATAACCCAGGTAGCTGAAACTGGAAGCTCACTATCTTCCATAAACTGACAATTGGCATTTTAAATATAGACCTGAAAATATCCTGGAATTTTATCACAGTCCAAACTATTACCCACAATAAACTACCTGTATATAGCATCAATCCACAAAATTTAGGATGCATATTTTAGTAGTTATTGCCAGACTAAATATTCATAATGTCCAAGCAACATGGAATGAAAAAGCTTTCCAAATGTAGAGCCTTAGCAAGAGATCAAAATCATGTGGGAACACAATGATGTGCATGTCATCCCCATCTATCCTACCTGCTACTGGAGTTGTAATGAGGCAGAGGAGTGAATATACAGAGGATAAGCTTGTGTCCTAATACTTTTTTTCAACTACAAAAAGCAGATGAAAAACAAATGCAAGTCATTGAACCCTAAATATATATTAAACAAAAACAGAATAGGGACTTGTCCCAGCTCCTTTCCCATCTCAACCTCATCAAAAAATATGAGAATAAGATAATGAAGAAGGAAAGAACAAATGGACCAAAGCAAGTAAAGGATGCCCGCTCTCCCCACTATTATTTGAAATAATTCAAAAATGATAACAATAAGACAGGAGAAATAAATTAAAGATGTAAAGACAGGCAGCTAAACGGAACAGTAGAGAGAGCCTTGGGCCTGGAGTTAGGAAGACTTGAATTCAAACACTTACCAACCGTGTGACCCTGGCAAGTCATTTAACCTCTGTCTGCCTCTAGGTAGCTAAACAATCATTTATTAAGCAATTACAATCTGCCAGGTACTGTGCTTGGGATACAAAGAAACGTAAAAATAGTCTCTGCCTGCCAATAGTTTACATTCTGATAGGGGCAAAAACAGGTAAATAACTAGATACATGTAAGATATATACACTGTAGATGGAAAGTAATGTGAAAGAAAAACACATTAGGCACTGCGGACTTCAGCAAAAGCTTCCTTTAGAAGATGGACTTTGAATTCAGCCTTAAAAGAAGTGAAGGAAAAACTAACAGGAAAATAATAAGCAAAGAAGACAGTCAGTTCAAAGGCATGGAGAGAGAACATGGAGTGTTGCGCTCAAGGAACAGCAAGTAGGCTACCATTTGTTGCTAGATTACAAGTACACGGAAATAAGGTGTGAGAAGACTGAAAAGGTAAGAATGCATCTGGTTATGAATGGAGGAGCTTATATTTGACCTTAGAAATAACTGGGAGTAACCGGAGTTCATTGAACAAAGGGGTGACATGGTTGGAGACAGGATTTAGAAAAATTACTCTGCCTGCCGAGTGAAGGATGGATTGGAATGAAGAAAGACAAAGCTGAAAGAACAATAAGAAAGCTACTACAGAGATAAATGATTGGCTCGACTTCATTCTGTCCTCAATACTGAAAGACTGCTGAAATATCAGCCACTGCTTTTGTTATGGCGAAGTCAAGAGACAGAAGGGTTGCAAAAGAGGAAAAGACAGATCTGGCAATGGACTGGATATGTGAAGCAAGTGAGAGTGAACAATCAAGGCTAACACTTAAGTTGTGAGTCTAGGTGATTAGGAGGACTGCAGCATCCTAGAAAAAAATAGAGATGATAACTGAAATCGTGAAAATTGATGAGATCACCAAATGAGAAAGCTGTTGTTGTTCAGTCATGTCCGATTCTTCGTGACCATCATAGACCATAGCACAGCAGGCCCTTCTTTCCTCCACTATCTTTTGAAGTCTGTCCAAACTCATGTTCCTGGTTTCCATGACACTATTTCATCCTCTGCTATTTCCTTTTCCTTTTGCTGTCAATCTTTCCCAGCATCAGGGTCTTTTCCAATGAATCCTTCTTAATGCTCTTCTCATTATGTGATCAAAGTATTTAAGCATTTGTTTCAATATCTGACTTTAGAGTGAATAGCCTGAATTAATTTCTTTAAGTATTGGCTGATTTGATCTCCTTGCTGTCCAAGGGACTCTCAAAAGTGTTCCCCAGCACCACAATTCAAAAGCATCAATTCTGCAGCACTAAGCTTTCTTCATAAACTCTCACAGCCATACATTACTACTGGAAAAAACTAAAGTTTTGACTATATGGACCCTTGTCAGCAAGGTGAAATCTCTGCTTTTTAGTATGCTGTCTGGATTTGCCATAGCTTTTCTTCCAAGGAGCAAGCATCTTTTAATTTCATAGCTGCAGTTGCCATATGCAGTGACCTTTGAGCCCAAAAATAGAAAATCTAACACTGCTTCCATTTCTTCTCCCTCTATTTGTAAGAAAGTAATGGAACCTGTTGCTGAAATCTTTGGTTTTTTTTAATGTTAACTTCAAGCTAGCTTTTATACTCCCCTCTTTCACTTTCATCAAAAGGGTTGTTAATTTCTCTTCACTTTCTGCCATCAGAGTGGTATCATCTGCATATCTGAGATTATTGATATTTCTCCTGGCAAACTTAATTCCAGCTTTTGATTCACCCTGACTAGAATTTCACATTATGTATTCTGCATATAAGTTAAATAAATAAGCTGTCAATATATACAGCCCTGTGATACTCTTTTTCTCATCTTAAACCAATCAGTTGTTCCATGTTCAGTTCTAACTGTTGCTTCTTGTCCCACATACAGACTCCTCAGAAGACAAGTAAGGTGATCTGGTACTCCCATCTCTTTGAAAATTCCACCACATTTTGTTGTGATCCACACAGTAAAAGGCTTTAGTGTAACAGTCAAAGAAACAGAAGTAGATTTTTTTTTTCTGGAACTCTCTTGCTTTCTCCATAATCCAGTGAATGCTGGCAATTTGGTCTCTAGTTCCTCTGCCTTTCTAAAAATCAGCCTGCTCTTCTGGTAATTATTGGTTCACATATTGCTGAAGCCTGGCTTGTAGAATCTTAAGCATAACCTTGCTGGCAGGCGAAATCAGTGCAACTGTTGGGTAATTTGAGCATCTTTGGTAACAAAGTACAGAACAAAAAAAGAAGAAGGTCCAGGACAGAGGGTTGGAGATACCCATAGTTATCAGATGTAATATGGATGAAGAACCAGCAAAAGGGACAGAAAAGAAGTCGAACAGAGAAAAGGAAAAGTGGAAGACAGTGAATGAAAAAGTAAAAGAATGAAACCCAGTAAGAATAAAGTGTTCAGGAGGTAATCATAAGTTACAATAGCATTATGTGTAATGAAGAAATAATGGAAACTCTCCAAGAAAGGTCAACAATGAAGCAAGGATTCCCATTGTCATCACTGTTGCTTGACACACAAAAAAACATAATCTGGGAGTTAACCTAGCAAGACATAAAAAGGATTTACATAAATATGACTATAAAACAATTTTCTCAGAAATAAAGGAAGACTCATGAATGTTCATGGATAAGTTCAACCTATATAAGAAAAATTATGATATTTCCCTATTTAATCTACAGACTTATGACTACATAGTAATCAATTTACTAAGTGGATATTTCATAGAAGTATTACTAAGCTTATGGCATAATTAACATGAAAAATTCAGAGAAACATGGAAAGACGAAATAATTCAAAGTGAAGCAAGCACAGCAAAAACAATATTCACAATGATTACATTACTGTAAATAAAGTCAATAGTAAGAGTCAATCAGTTAGTCAACTAGCATTTATTAAGCACCAATTATGTACCAGCCATTGGGGATAAAATGAAAGGCAAAAAAAAAAAATTAGTCTCTGCCCTCAAGTAGTTTATATTCACCTGGGGGACACAACATGTATAAAGAGAAATAAATATAAATAAACAAATACAAAGTGATTTTTGGGGAAGGAAGCTAGCTAACACCTGGAGGAAACCAGCAGAGGTCTATGCACTACTTCTTAAACTGGGGGTCGTGACCCCATGCAGTTGCGAAAAATTTGGCAACAGTAAAAGGTTTCTGAAAGTTCAAGGACCAAAAATTAATTAAAAATCAAATGTGTAATGAATCCAAGGTGTTTCTAGCAGCACTTGCCCGTGTTGCAGTGGACAACTTCACTGCAGCCTTGGTTCTAAACACAAAGCATGCGCACTCTGCCCTCTGCGCTATGCATGTCCTCAAGCCACTCAATGCTGCCTCACACTGCTGAAACATGAAACATGAAACTGCAAGTGGAAAAAGTTTAAGAAGCCATAGGGCTGAAGTACCATTCAGATGAGCCTTGACCTGAACTAGACCTTCTAAGAAGCAGAGATGAGGAGAAAAAGTATTCCAGGCATGGAAAATACAAAGACACTGAGGAAGGAGATGGAATGTTGTTTATGCAGAACAGCAAGAAAAGTAATTTGGCTGGTATGTAAGGGAGCCATATGCAATCAAAATGAAAGAGAGGCTAGAGCTAGACTGTGAAGGGCTTTAAATGCCAAACAGAGAGGTTTGTATTTTATCTTAAACACAACAGGAAGCAAATAAAGCTTCTTGAGAAGGGGAGCAACATGGTTAGAATTGCGATTTAGAAATATTAATTTGGCAACTTTGTGGAGGATGGTCTGGAGAATGTAAGAAGCTGAAGAAGCCCAATCAGAAGGCTATGTCAGGAGTCCAAGAGAGAAGTGGTGTTGGCCTGGGTTAGGATGACTGTGGTATGAATGGTCAAAAGATGAGAGATGCAAGAGACAATGGAAAGTTGCATGAGATAAAGCCAGAAAGGTATACTGGAGGAGACTGCACCATCTTCTTCCCCAGCATCAATTCAGTCAGGTCACTCTTCTCTACCTATACAAATCCTAACAAGCCCTAAAGGCTCAACCTCAGAGTGGCCTCTTCCAATCCATTTATAACCTAATCTTATTACTCCACAACATAAAACAACAGGCTATTCTATTATTCACTGTTTCCATAAATCTAAGTGTTCTCTCTGCTCTACTAGCCTTTGCTGGCCTAAGCTTTCCTTTTTCTTTTTTGAATTCTAGCAACATTTATTGTCTATATCACTATATTAGTACATAATCAAAAGGTTTATACAAATGCAATCAGTACTGCTATAACATCACATATACATTCCTAAAAATCACCATGCTATGCAAAATCGTGTATTCAAATGGGAAAAATAAGATCGAGGTGTAACACTCAAAAATTTCATTAGTGACACATGAAAAAAGACAGGAATGTAATAAAAATAGTAGCACAATTTTTATGTTAAATAATTAAGAGACACATAAATACTATAATAAATACTATCAATGTCTGCAGCCTTGGGCTGCTGCTAACCCTTCACCATGGTTTCCCAGGGCCCAGCCTTAAAAAGTAGATAGCCGAGGCCAGGGCAGAAGGTGGTAGTTTCAATCCTCTTCCATCCACAATTCCTAATGTACCAGAAGATATACAATATATGGCATTTTACTTTGAGAAAGACCTGAAGTTTGCTTGTGGAAGTAAGCACAGGAAGGATTGCAGTTTGTGAGTTGTGAAGTAGTGGTTTTCAGTGTGATGAAATTGTGCATAAACAAATGAGAATTTGCATTACGCTCGAATTGTTTCCTAATATATCAACTGTGTTGGAATAAATTCTCATTTTCAAAATGTGTTACAGCAGAACTGACTGTATTTAACTTTTCATTAGTGTATTTCTTGTTTCCCTAAATATTGTACAAGTTCAAGGGCAGGAACTATTAGGTATATAGGTGTTCAATAAAAATATGCTGAATTAAGTTGGAGTCTGCACTGTCCTCATAAAAATATTGCCACTTTTAGATTTTATTTCCCAGAATTCTGTGAAATAATAATTTAAACTATCACTGCATATTAAGATGTCATCTAACCTTTCTAGCACATCAATTTATTGTCTTGTTTTGGTCTTATTTTTACTATAGAAGCAGTAAGACTAAAAATATAATTTCTCTTCAAGTTAATATATTATCTAATAAACTGCTGACATTAAGTAAATGTTTAGTAGTTATATTAATGCCACAAAAACTACACAATGACTTTTTACTTTTATGGCATTGAAGAAGCATAATATCTACTAAATGAATGTTTTCTTTATTGTAGATATTGGCCCAAAAGCCATGATAAGAGATAAAGTATTTTTGCTATGTATAGCTATTCATATGTGATCTCTTTTCTTTGTACTGTTGAGGATTATAGCAGAAAGAATTGTCATCTTTGAAGACTCATAAAAGACAGCATTGATTTAGGTGAGTAATCTTTATGAATGGTATAATATTCTTCTTTTTTCCCTGAGAGGAAACCTACCATAGACATTCTCCTTGAAGAGGTTACCAGTATGAGAAAAGTTACCTTCTGGTAGTACAGTACAATATGTACAGCTTTCAAATGTGAGACTACATCACAACCAGCAATACAATATATGACTCTACATTGGATATTTCCATGCCTTGGGTAGGTTCAAGAGGATTGCTGCATTGAAAAAAAAAAATCATAATGTGAGGATGAAGTGATGAGTCTTTCCATTCTACACTTATGTCATAAAATTTATTTTATGCAGTAACTTGTATATTCAGCATAACTGATACTTTATATAATATGAAAAGCTACTGTGCAAAACTGCAAAATCTTAGTTCTTAAATGCAATTCACATGTTTTACTTTTATAAGTATACTGATTTTGTTTGCTTTTACATCACTTTGATTTCTGAATACATTTTTCTACCTCTATTCTCCAGAGAACCATCCCTTGTAACAAAGAATAAAAAGAGAGAGAGAAAAAACAGTTCAGCAAAAATTAACCAACATATCAACTGAATCTGACAGAATAAGCAGTGTGCCACATCCATAGTCCCCCATTTCCTCAAAGAAAAGACAGAGGTACAGGTTCTCATCTCATCTTTAGAATTAAATGTGGTCATTACGATTACCTTTGTTAATATAGCACAAGTTCACATCACCCCACAAAAAAGTGAAAGACATCTCAAACAGACAAATACATTGTCTTATTTGTTCACAGTGACAATTTCATACCATTCAGCAACTTAATTTTCAAGTTCAAACCATCTTCCTTTTAAGTGAAACACACATCTCCTTTCAAACTAGCTCATGCAGTAATTAGCTGGAGCATAAGCCCATAATGAAATGAGTTCTAAGCATTTACTAGCTAGTTGACCCTGGGCAACTCTGTTTGCTTCAGTTTCCTCAAATGGAAAATGAGGATAATAGCATCTAACTTGCAGAATTGTTGTGAGAATCAAATGAGATCAACAACTTAGGTGACTATTTACTGAAGTAAAATATACTGGCATTTTGAGGGTTTCTTTAATCTCATGGAATATTGACTAGTTGCAACACCATTCCCAATAGCAGAGGGAATGCCAGCTTGTCCAGCTCATTAAATGAGTTACATTTTGTAGAGAGAACAAAAAAGACATTTTTCTGTCCAGGTAAAAATTAATAGTTTTTTGGGAGGATTGATCTGTTCCTCAGTTAAGTATGAATCAGTTGTTATACTGTCTAACATCAGCAATTTGTCCTTACCAAAAAAATACGAACACATCTAAATGGAAACATTTCTGGACTTAAATAAGGAGGAATATGGAGCAAAAAACAACAACAACAACAACAACAACAACAACAAAAACCCCAAACCCAACCTGAAGCTGATGCATTATTTTTAACTGTGGCCTGTTTATCATACTTGGCTTTTCAAAAGTCTTGACTATTCTCCCAAAAATTAATGTGGTTTTTAAAAAATCCTATTCCTCTTATTTTTAAGAATACCTATAATATGAATCCATTAATCTGTGAGCTTGTTGAGAGCAAAGGCTGTCTTCTATCTATTTTGGTACCCCTATCCCTTAGAACAGTGCATGGCAAATAGCAGGTGTTTAATAAATGTTTTACTGACTGGCTGACTAAGTGAATCCACGAAAAATCCTTCCTTCCTCTTTCATTCTCATGTGCAGGGTTATTTCCTACTGAAATTTAGCAATTAAAGTCTGTAAGAAATTAAAAACTGTACATAAAAATTAAACTACATGCCTTTAGAAAAGGTTGTCTATATTCTTTTGGAAGGTCAATCTGAAGTTTGCAATTTAATGTTTCTGTATGCTGAAATATATACCTGAGCAAATCTGAGAGCTCATCAATTTGAGCATTCTTTCCATTGGTGGAATTCACAACTCATGCATTCCTTGCCATTCTCTGCAATTCTTATCAAGGTAATCTGATAGATTCTCAATAAATGCTATAGGCCTTACTAAAGGTCTTTCCTACACAATTTATGGAAACTGGTCTTATACTCAGCCTTGAGGCTGCAGGTTCCCCACCCCAGTAAACTGTTTATTCCTCACTCTTACATATATCTGTCCTACCATTTTTCCACTCACATTTCCTGGATATCTTTTGATATTCTGAATTGAACATGTAAAATATGATCAATCATATTTTTTCAAAGTTTACTCTGTCATCATCAGAAATTCTAGAGCAATTTATACACCTAATTTCTCCTTATTCCCTTGTTTTGTATACACTATCTCAAAAGAAAGAAAAGAACAAATGATTATGGAAGGAAGCTTATATTTTTTTCTATCACTACCTACTACTGCACTTGTTTATTCTACATTCACACTTCTCTAGAGACTAAATTGTTCTCTTTTTCTTTATAGATGTCTTACCTGTGCAGCTAGATTGTAAACACCTTCCGGACAGGGAAAATGTCTTGACTATTCCATCAAAGTACATGGAAAATTTCACGCACCTAACCAGCCAAATATGTCATGACCGATCAAAAATAATTCTCTTTAACAAACATTTATTAAGCCCTAACTATGTATAGAGAGCAGAGTAGGAAAAGATTTAATCCCACACATTATCAATTTATGACCAAATAAGAGAGACACTAACATAAAAATTCTCATAATACACAAATGTTCACATTTTTAAAAATGTAAGCTCCTTGAGAGCAGAGATTGTTTCATTCTTTGCACTTGTATAAAATGGACCTATCACAGTGCCTGACACATAGTAGGGACTTAATAAATGCTTGATATTTGGTAAAATTAATATTTGACATAATTAATATTAATATAAAATAGATGATAAACATATAAGAAAAATGTAAAATGCTATGAACAATGAAGAACTTATAGTTAATGCGTGATATGTACAATACTATAACATCAGTTAAAATTCTGGGAATATGTACTTCTTATCTAACAACTCCTCTTAAGTCAAGCTTATTATTATAGTACCCTTCATAATAAGGTGCAGCATTGCATAGCGGATAGAGATCTAGCATTAGAGCCAGGAAGACATGGATTTGCATTTCACCTCTCACATATAGTGGCCCTGTGACCCTGGGCAAGTCACTTACTTAAACTGGAAGCACTCTAGTTAAGTTTCTAAGACTTTAAGTTGCAGAAAAGGTGCTGACCTTCATTAGTGGAGGAACTTCCTCCCTAAGAATTTCCTATACTAATGAAATCACAGGTCCTTCCCTATTCCTCTACCATCAGGATCTTTGCATCACATTTCCCATAATTACTGTTCCAAACCTCTTCTTTTCTCCTGACACCTACAATATCCCCACACTGCTATTGCTGTGTAGAGGATATTGTATCATACTTCATTTAAAATATCGAGGCTATTTATTTCAAGTTTCTTCTCAACTCCTCACTTCACAACATCCTATTCACTCTTCCTTTGTTCTAGTTTCACAGAAAGAAATGGCCCCTTTCTTAGATATCATCTACCCTTTTACTTCTGCCCTTGCCATCTCATTTGGGAGTCTGAACGTTTTATTATTATTTCCCTCTACCTAATTTTCAATCTTTCCTTAAAATAAACAAAAAACCTTTAATTAGCCCATAACAATCCTTTAAACTATCATCCTATATCACAATACCTTTCAAAATCAAATTCATAGAAGTAAAAAGTTGCCACCATTTGTCACCTCCACTTTCTCAACCCCTTTCAATCTGGCTTCTGTCTTCACCTCCTGATTGAAGTAACTATCTCTAAGGCTCTGACCTGGGCTACCTTCTCTTTTCTCTAAACTATTTCTTTTGGTGATTTCATCAGCTCCCATAGATTCAATTATCAACATTCTGCAAATGATTCTCATTTATTTGTACAGCCCTAACTTCTCTTCTGACTTCCAGTTTCACATCTCCAAGTATCTTTTAAACATCCTGAACTGGATGTCCTATAGACATTTTAAGTCAACATGTCAAAAACTCAACTCATTATCTTTCCCCCCAAATCCTCCCCTCTTCCTAATTTCCTGTTACTGTCAAGGGTACCATCATTCTCCTAATCACTCAAGGTCTGCCAGCAAGATGTCAATTTCAACTTCTTGCTTTTTCTCACCCCTCCATATCCAATCTGTTCAAAGTCTTGTGATTTCTACTTTTATTTATTTATTTGTTTGTTTGTTTTTTGCTTGTTTGCTTTTGGCTAGGCAATGAGGTTAAGTGACTTCCCCAGGGTCACACAACTAATGAGTGTTACCTGTCTGAGGCTGGATTTGAACTCAAGTCCTCCTGATTTCATGGCTGGTGCTCTATCCACTGTGCCACCTAGCTGCCCGGATTTTTACTTTTAAAACATCTTTCTTACCCACTCCCTTCTCCCCTCTGATGTTGCCCTCTACCCTGAAGCAGATCTTTTTTGCCTCATACATGGACTACTGCAATAGGCTGCTTGTTTGGTCTCCCTGCCGCAAATCTCTCTCTACTATAGTCCATCCAGTTGACAAATGGATCTTCCTAAAGCACAGGTCTGACTATGCCCCCCCATACATACATACATACATACATACATACACACACACACGCACACACACACTCCTTTATTAAATACATTCAGTGACTCACTACAACCTCTAATTCCATAAAGAGACACACAAAATTAAATTAAGGGATTGGTATAAATCTATTACGGTACAGCTGAACTCCAAAAAGCAAGGGTAGTAATTATCATCCCCAACAAGAAAAAAAAAAGTAAAAACAGACTTGATTAAAAGAGAAAAACAAGGGAACTACATTGTACTTAAAGACACCATAGATAATGAATTAATAATAACACATATATATGAACATAATGGTATACCATCTAAATATTTAAAGAAAAAGTTAAACAAATTAGAGGGAGAAATACGAAGTAAAACTATAATACTGTGGGGCAGCAATGTTCCCCTTACAGACCTACACAAATCAAGGGATGAAGGAAGGAAAGGAGGAAAGGATTTGAATCAAATTTTAGGAGTAGTGGTCACAACAAAGAGAGTAACCTAACTTTGACCAGAAATAAGTTCTGTTCTGAGAGATTAACAAGGTTATAGACATATTCATGTTAAAATGTATAAATGACTTACAAACTTGAATTCTATTTTTGTTGCTGTTTGATAGGTTGGGTGTCACACTTAACAAGCAAAGCTTACTTGGACTCCAAACCATTACAAAATAAACAAGGACATAGTTGACTTCAATACAAGCCACTGATACACGCAATTTAGAAAAAGTAGCTATAAACAGAAGCCCTAAGGGGAAAAGCCCTAATTAGTTGGAAGCAGTTCAAAATTTTAAAAAATATAAGAAAGAAACATTAACTCCCTTTAGCAAAAGACATTCTAAATAATTTTGTCCAAAACAAAACAGATCTGGTGTACTTCTCTAAAAACGTTTGGATTCCTGTTTCCTCGATACATTCTCTCAAATACCATGGTACCAAACACAGAATGGTGAATAATAAACACTTGTCAGTGATTGCTTTCTTCAAATTCTTTCTCTTATATTTATGACAATTACTGCTGAAGAGGCATTTTGTTTTTATGAAGTTACTTCCTTGAATCTGCCAAACTTTTGTAAGTAATTGTACTGTATTACTTTCTAACGCCTACTAAATATAACAAAATCCAAGAAACACACATTAGATTTTAGATTTTTGAGTATTAAATCTTTGCTATCAATCAAAATGAAAACTATTTCATTTTTACTTCATATCAAATCTTAGCTCTACTCAGATGTCTAACTTAATTACCTACATAAAAAGTCAATTATGCACATAAAAATTCAGCATTTCTCCCAGTTATTCTAATACATGGCAGTATTATCTATATTGTATCTCAAAATATTCTTTTTATATACCTTTTTGTTTATATTTAAAGCAACTAATATATTTTATTTTTAAAATAATATTTATCACACATGGGCCACTGTGCCTAAGAAGATGAAAATCAGTAAGTATAAAGAAAAACAAATACTCTGCTGACTAAGAAATATAACACTACTATGTGAAGTACAAAAATAAGTATTTTTGTCTAATTTGAAATATTCAAAAATATGAAAGTATGGCCAATACTGGGGCATCCAAATAAACTATTTTTAACATAAGTAAAACTGATGCACTTAAAAATGTTTATCAATAGAATGCAAAAACCCCCCAAATAGTTGATTTTAATATCATTGAAAAAACCCAAAATTAGAAAGGTATTAAACATTTTAAAATTACTTTCTATTATTGCCTAAATAAGCTAAGCAACTAAAAATTATGGCTGACATGCTATCCTTATAATATTCCACTCTGCATTTTTGGTCATATGCCATGGATTAAGAAGAGTTTCAACCTTCAATTTGGATGGCATTTGTAGGTTTCTGTCTTAACTATAACAGGACTTAGAAGTAATTGCTCATGTTTCAGTGGATTCTGTTTAAGAAGAGCCTTAGAAAGTCATGTGTGTGTAAAAATAACAGAATAGGTTGTATCCATTTTTATATTTATTAAGAGAGCCAAGCACTTAGTACATAAAAATGTAAAGGTTAGACCACACACATATGCCACCAAGGTTATTATTTATTTGAAAAACAACTGAATTGATCAAATATTGTATACACACTTTCTGCTTTCTTCACTCAGATAGGGCTAATGATAAAATTAAGTAGTACTTTGCTTTGAACGGCTATTTAATGTCTAAAGTCACAGCTTTATTAGTCTATAACTGAAGCTAGAATGCCATTTACAAAACTAGCATATGGTAGTTATAATACATACTGAAGCATTTATAACTGAAATAAACATGCTCAAGTGGTTTATTTAATCTGCCTTTAAAACCTATTACTTAAGAAGGAGCAGAGTAAGCCTACTATTTTGTGTCAACAATAAAATCAGAATTTCATGGAAGTAAAGTTAAAGTACTTCGTATCTCTATTCAAAAATTAAATTTTACTACCAGTACACTTTAACATATAGTTATCTTAAGATCTTAAAAGATATCTATTGTATTTCCCTTTTACCATACCTGTAATTAATTGTCTTTAGACTTATTATTATCTTAATTTTAGAGATTCAGAAACAGAAATCTAGAGGTATTAAGAAATTAGATAATATAGGCCTGAACAAGAGCATAACGGAAAAATTCCACAAGTTCCTACATGTCAATTTATACCCTATATAATTTTACAGTGACTATTAATAGAGTCATTTACTATATATATAGGACCAAGGGCAAAGGCTTTCCAAAGTACTTTACCAACTAATAATGTTCCCAATTTAAATGAGTCAAGATAGAATTAAAATGGAAAGGATGAGGGAAGAAGGAAAAAAAAGTTTACATCTAATGAAAAGACAAATCAATTAGAAAGAAATCTTCAGAAATGGATTACTTTACAAGGATTAAATATATAAATTTTTCAAGATTCTGAGAATTAATTTTTATTTGAATCTCTCCTATGTATTTAAGAGAAATAACAGTACCAAGATGATTAATTTTAAAGGAAAAGATACCCTAAGATTTATTTGCATTCACTGTTCATAAATAAATGATGAAGTGTGGGGCCAAGATGGCAAAGTAGAGGCAGCAACCCAGCTGAACTCTCTTAACAAATATTTGAGTCATTAGCTTCCACTTGCCCTCCAAACAACTTTAAAATAACACCTCAAATTGAATTCTGGAGCAGCAAAGTCAAGAAAAGGTCAGAGTGAGATATTATATCAGTGGAAGACAACTTAAGAGGTTGGCAAGAGAGGTTTGTGATACCAGCGTGGGAACTGGCCTGGAGCACACAGTAGCACCAGCAGCAGGCCTTGAAGATAGTTGTGACAGCTGCAGCGGCAGCTTCAAGAGCTCTAAGCCCAGAGATGGTAAAGGAAAATACATAACTCATCAGAAAAAGATTACAGGGGACAGTGAGTTGGCACTGGACACAGGACCCTGCTGCATTGCCCATATGTAGTTCCAGGTCCCAGTTCCAGGGAAGAGGGCTTATAGTTGGTCACAAGGGAGCAGAGGCCCTGGTTGCAGCTGCAGGACCAAGTAGAGTACTAGCACTTGCACCTGCAGGGTGGCAGGGGTCATTCTTGGGTCAAGACCAGAGCGCTAACACCTCTCCCCAGATCACACAACCCTGGAAGCACCAAAAACTTCCAGAATCTCAGTGCTAGCTCTGAAAACAACAGCACAAAAAAGTCTGAGGCTTGGGCCAGTACCTCCCTACCTCCAGGTAAGCAGAATCCAACTTTAATATAAGCTTTAAAGTTAAGAAATAGACTGGGAAAATGAGCAAACAACACAGAAGAACTTGACCATAAAAAGCTAATATGGGTGGCAGGGAAGATAAAGATACAAACTCAAAATAATAACAATGTGAAAACAGCTACAAGCAAAGCCTCAAAGAAAAAAGTGAACTGAACATAAGCCCAATAAGGATTCCTGGAAAGCTAAAGAAAGAGATAAGAGTAGTAGAGGGAAAATTGGGAAAGCAAATGAAAGTGATGCAAGAAAATTATGAAAAGAGAATTAATGGCATGGTAAAAGGACAAAAATACTGAAGAAAATAACACCCTAAAAAAACCTAATTGGTAAAAGAGGCACAAAAATTCACTGAAGAAAAGAACTCCTTAAAAAGCAGACTGGGCCACGTAGAAAAAGAGGTACAAAAGCTCACTGAAGAAAATATTCCTTAAAAATTAGAATAGGGCAAGTGGAAGCTAATAACTCTAGGAGACATCATGAAACAATAAAACAAAGACAAAAAGGATGAAAAAATAGAAGAAAATATTAAATATCTCATCAGAAAAACAAATGACCTACAAAATAGATCAAAGAGATATCATTTAAGAATTACTGTCCTACCTGAAAGTCGTGATTTAAAAATGAGACTAGAAATTATATTTCAAGAAAATTGCCCCAATATCTTAGATTGAGAGAGTAAAATAGTAATTGAAAGAAGCCACTGATCACCTCCTGAAAGATATCCCAAAATGAAAATTCCCAGTTATATTACAGCCAAATTCCAGTTTCCAGGTGAAGTAGAAAATATTTTTATTCTATCTCTCTTGCTTGTTCTAGAAGGCAAAGGGGCTAAGATTACAGCCAACAAGAATCAGCTACCTAGCAAAACTGAGTATAATCCTTCAAGGAGAAAAACAGACATTTAATGAAATTGAGGGTTTTCAAGCATTCGTGATGAAAAGATTAGAGCTGAAGAGAAAATCTGACATTCAAACACAAGACTCAAGAGAAGCATAAAAAGGTAAACATGAAAGAGAAATAAATCTTAACAAATGCACTATTGTTAAACTGTTTATATTCATACACACACACGAAGATGATACATGTTATTCGTAAGAACTTTAACATTATTAGGGTAGTTAGGAACAGTTTATTCAGACAAAGGGCATAGCTGTGAGTTGATAATATTGAAATGATCTCAAAAAAGGGGGAGGGGCTAAGAAAAAGCGATGCACAAGGAGAAGGTGGAAGGAAAGGGTAGAACAGGGAAAATTATCTCACATAAAAGAGGTGCACAAGTAAGAGCTTTTAGTGTGGAGGGGGAAATGGGGAGCGTCAGTTGATACTTTAACCTCATTCTCATAGGAATTGGTTAAAAGAGAAGAAACACAAGGGAATTAATGAAAAAAATGCACAGGAAGGTGGCCTAGCAGTACTAGATCTAAAACTATATCACAAAGCAACAACCATCAAAAGTATTTGGTATTGGCTATGAAATAGAGTGGTGAGTCAGTGGAACAGGTTAGGTACACAAGACACAGTAGTCAATGACTATAGTAACTTACTGTTTGCTAAACCCAAGAACTCCAGCTTCTAGGATAAGAACTCAACATTTGACAGAACCTGCGGTAAAACAGGAAAATAGTATGGCAGAAACTAGGCACAGACCAACATCTCCCACCATATACCAACATAAAATCAAAATGGGTACATGATTTAGACATAAAGGGTGATACCATAAGCAAATTAGGAGAGCAAGGAATAGTCTGCCTGTCAGATCTATGGAGAAAGAAAGAACTTATGACCAAACAAGAGACTGAAAACATTATGAAATGCAAAATGGATAATTTTTATTACATTAAATTAAAAAGGGTTTGCCAAACAAAACCAATACAACTAAGATCAGAAGGAAAGCAGAAAGCTGGGAAACAATTTTTACAGCCAGTGTTTCTGATAAAGGCCTCATTTCTAAAATATAGAGAGAAATGAATCAAATTTATAAGAATACAAGTGATTCCCAATTGATAAATGGTCAAAGGATATGAACAGGGAATTTTTAGATGGAGAAATTAAAACTATCTATGTTCATATGAAAAAATGCTCTAAGTCATTATTGATTAGAGAAATGGAAATTAAAACAACTCTGAGGTACCACATCACACCTATCAGATTAATTAATATGACCGAAAAGGAAAATGATAAATGTCGGAGAAGATGTGGGAAAACTGGAACACTAATGCATTGTTCGCAGAGTTGTGAATTGATCAAACCATTCTGGAAAAATTTAGAACCATCCCCAGAGGGCAACCAAACTACGCATACTTAAATTCAGCAATACCACCAGTAGATCAGTATCCCAAACAGATCATAAAAAAGAGAAAAGGACCCACATGTGCAAAGCTAAAGCTCTTTTTGTGGTGGCCAAGAATTGGACACTGAGGGGATGTCCATCAACTGGAGAATGGCTGCACAAGTTGTGGCATATGAATGTAATGGAATACTAGTGTTTCATAAGAAACGAAGAGCAAGCAGACCAGAAAAACCTGGAAAGATTTACATGAACTGATGCTGAGTGAAATGAGCAGAACCAGGAGAACACTGTACACAATAATAGCAACATTATGAGATGATGAACTATGACAGATTTAGCTCTTCTCAGCAATACGACGATCCAAAACAATTCCAAAAGACTCATGATGGAAAATGCTATCCACATCCAGAGAAAGAACTATGGAGTCTGAACGCAGATTGAAGCATACTGTTTTCACTATTTTTTGGTTTTCTTTCTTGTCACTTTTCCCTTTTGTTCTGATTCTTCTTTCACAACATGACTAATATGGAAATATGTTTAACATGATTGTACATGTATACTCTATATCAGATTGCTTGCTGTCTTGAGGAGGGAGAAGGGTAGGGAGGGAGGCAGAAAAATCTAGAACTCAAAATCTTACAAAAATGAATGTCAAAAACTATCTTTATATGTAATTGGAAAAAAAATACTGTTAAGAAAAAAAAGAGAGAGAATACACATTCTCTCTCTCTCTCTCCCTCCCTCCCTCTCTCTCTCTTTCGGATACAGAAATATATTTTACCCAGTAGGGAAGTAGGAAGGGAAAGGGATGTGAGGAAGGGAGAGGGGATGACAAGAGGAAGGGCAGATTAAGTGAGATAGTGGTCAGAAGCAAAACAGACTTTTGAGGAGGGACAGGATAAAAAGAGAAAGAAGGATAAATACAAGAAAATAGGATGGAAGAAAATACACAGTAACCATAACCTGCAAATGTGAATGGGATGAGCTCATTCACAAAACAGAAATGGATAGCAGAATGGATTTGAAACCAAATCCAACAATATGCTGTTTATAGTAAACACAAAAGACACATTGAGTTAAAATAAGGGGTTGGAGCAGAATCTATTTTGCTTCAGCTGATATAAAAAAGGCAGGCTTAGCAGTCATCATCTCAAAGCAAAACCAAAAATAGACCTAATTACAAGACATAATTAGGGAAACTACATTTTGCTAAAAGGTACTCATAGACAATGAAATCATATCAAAATTTCTGACAGCAAGTTTCTCTGATAAAGGCCTTGTTTTTCAAATATGTAGGGAACTAAGTCACATTTTTAAAAATAAAAGCCATTCCCCAATTGATAAGTAATCAAGGAATATAAACAGGCAATTTTCAGAAGAAGAAATTAAAGCTATCTATAGTCATATGAAAAAATGCTCTAAATCACTATTAATTAGAGAAAATACAAATTAAAACAATGCTGAGGTACCACCTCACAACTATCAGGAATGACAAATGCTGAAAGGGATGTGGAAAAATAGATATACTAATGAACTGCTGATGGAGTTGTATACTGGTCCAATAATTCTGTGGAACAATTAGGAACCAGGCCCAAAGGGCTATAAAATTGTGCAAACCCTTTGAGCCAATAATAATATTACTAGGTCTGTATTCCAAAGCCATCGAAGAAAATGGAAAAAGACCCATATATATGTGTGTGTATATATATACACACACACACACACACACACACACACACACACACACACACACACACATATATAAATATTTATAGCAGCTCTTTTTGTGGTGGAAAAGTACTGGAAATTGAGGGGATGCCCATCAACTGAAGAATGAACAAATTGTGGCATGTGATTGTGATGGAACACTACTGTGCTATAACAAACTATGAGGGGGGATGGTTTCAGAAAAACATGGTAAGATCTATATGAAATGATAAAAACTGAAATGAGCAGAACCAGGAGAATCATTGTACATAGTAACAGCAATGTTGTAATGATGATCAACTGTGAAAGACCTGGCTACTTTGATCAATACAATGATCCAAGATAATTCCAAAGGACTAGCGATGAAAAATGTTATATACTTATAGAGAAAGAACTGATGAACTTTGAGTACAAAATGAAGTATGACTTTCTCACTTATTTTTCTTGCTTTTTTGTGATGCGGCTAATATGAAAATGTTTTACATGATATCACATACATAACTAACATATTGTTTGCCTTCTCAATGGGTAGGGAAGGAATGGGAGGGAGGGAGAGAATTTGGAACTCAAAATTTTTAAAAAAGGAATGTTAAAAATAAATAGTTAAGGGGGCGGAGCCAAGATGGAGGAGTGAAAGCAGTGACTTGCTTAAGCTCTCCCCCAAACCCCTCCAAATGCTCATAAAAAATGGCTCTAAACAAATGCTGAAGCAGCAGAACCCACAAAAAGACAGAGTGAAACAAATTTCCAGCCCAAGAAAAGATTGATCAGAAAGGTGTATTGTGCCGGGCTGGGAGTGCAGCACAGTGCAGCGCGGCAGCGCAGGCCACAGCAAACCTGGAGCAGGCCTCAGAGGACTGAATCGCGGGCAGCTGTGGAGGTTTCCAGACTCCTCTACCCACTAATGCCAAAGACAACTTAGAAGGTCAGTGGGAAAAGTCTGTTTCTGTCGGTGCTGAGAAAGGAAGGTGGGGTCTCAGCTTCATTCCCCAAGAGCATGGCCGGGGGGGGGGGGGGCGGGCGCACAGCTGCTTCCCAAGCTTCCAGCCTACAGACTGAGGGGGAATCCAGTGGCTGATCAGAGGGGGATTGCAGGGATCTCTTTGCCAGTGCTGAGGAAGGAATCTCTTGCTTTGCCCCTGCTTCAATCTGGGTCACAGTTCTGGGTGGCGGTGCTGGGGTGAGGAGGAACGCTGGCGGTAGAGCTCATAGTGGCTGTGGAGAGGAACCCCTCCTCACAGTTACAGGACACAAAGGAATACTTGTGGTCACAGGCCAGGAAAGGAGTAAACACCTCGCCCCTTACCATACCACCTTGTGAGAACTGAAAATTTACAAGTCCCTACAAGTATCTCTGAAAACAGCTGTACAAACCCCTGAAGCTTGGGACAGTACATTCTCCACATTGGAAGCAGACTCTTACCTTAACAAAGAGTTTAAAAATCAAGTAATTGGCCAGTATCATGAGCAAGCAGCGCAAAGAGTCAGACTACAAAAATAAATAGTAATTTTTTTTTAAAAAAATGAATGACAGAGTAGGAAAACAAAAACTACCTCAGATCTTTAAAAAATATTATTCCTAAGAGCCTGACTCCTCAAAACTTTCTTTTATAGCTCAAAATAATTTGGCCATAGTAATCAATAAAACCATCATGTTTCTAGAAGCCCAATATTTTGAGTAAAAATCCTTAAAATCTGCATACAGAATGATATTTAAACTTTTTAACTTGAAAATAATCAACATATATCAAGGGGTATTTTTAGAAGTTACAAAATGAATAGCTTTAGGCCTCATTTGTTCTAAAAGAGCAATATACTATTTAGGGAGGATAAAAGGAATTTCCAAAAGAAGTGGCAGTGAGACATGAACTACAAGAGCATGACATTGTAACAGCATTTATTATAAAAACCATGAACAGGTTAAGGAGGTAAGAGAAAGATGGGAAGACTATTCAAATCCAATGTTTCATTCCCTTAAATTTTTTTTTACTTCACAGCTAATTATGTTTTACTAATTACATTTTCAAAAGACATAGCAGATATTACCAACAAAACCAAAGATTAATTTTAAAACTAACAAAAAAAGGAATTTCTAAGGCTATTTAAGTCTTGGAAAGGAGCTCTTGAGAATTATCCAGAGAGTCGAACTTCCCTTAAATGGAGCACTACTAATATACTCCAGATTTGCTGGCCCTGCCTGGAACCATCTAGTGAAAATGTTTATGTTAAAACTGGGTTCAAATGGAAGGTCATCTAACTTAAAGACTTAGAAAACAGCAGTAACTTTTTAACTATAATATAGAATATATCCTATAGAAAAGAAAGAATTCTGTATACCAGTGAAAACTAATTTTATTATATTTTCATGTCACTAGGTTCCTCTGTTTCCCCTCCCAAATATCTTTTGATAAAAGATCAACTTCATTTCCAAAAAGGTTCCACCTACCTATCAAAAAGCCTTTCAGGTTCCCTCACTTTTTTCCCCTAAAACTATAATGAAAATAATAGACACAGTCTTGCACAATTAGCTGTGATTTTTATCTCCTTTCTGACTTTGAAACTGCATGTGTATATCAAGTGAACAAGATAAGGCACTTATATTACACAAATTAATACACTACTCTTCAAAATTTGCCTCTGTGACCAATGAGGACTAGGCAAGAGGAGATTATTTCCTATTTCATTATATACCACACAAAAATCAATACAAGTTCATTTTGTTTGGACAATACTGTTAGATACACATTTTATCATTTATATCTTGGGACTAAAAGGACAACACTAAAAGTGTAACATTTTATATAAAGATTGAGATCATGTAATTCATCTAACCACACTGCAAAGAAACACCTAAAGAACAGGAAGCACATGACACAGAAAATACAAAAAAATAATTCTCAAGGAAAGACAAGAATTAAGTTACTCAGTTGCTTAACACGACTTTTAAAAGTCAGTTACAGGGGCAGCTAGGTGGCGTAGTGGGTAGAGCTCTAGCCTTGGAGTCAGGAGGACCTCAGTTCAAATCCAGCCTCAGACACTTGACACTTACTTAGCTGTGTGATCCTAGGCAAGTCACTTAACACCAATTGCCTCACCAAAGGAAAAAAGTTAGTTATAGAGTAGAGAAAAAAGAAAGGCCAACACAGGAATCAAAGCTATAAGAAGTATACTTTTTGAATTCAGATAACTATAAAAATAGGTAGGTCCTAATTTAATAAGACAATTTCATTCCATCAGTCATCCTTTCACAAATCATTAACTAAACATCTACATGCAAAGTATTTTAGGTGCTTAATTTCAAAGCTATGCTAATGAAACATTTATTTGTGTAGCTTAAACATGTTTAAGAGCAAGAATTCATAATCTGCTTGGTTACTTTAAAAGTATTAAATTCATTAACATAATGGAGCAAATGAAAAAAATCATGAATTGTTAGCTTTAGTTTTTATCCTGAAAAATAAACACTGTGTACGTCTAAATGAAACTTTTCAACTCAATTTTTAAAATTGCATAGAAGCAATTTAAAGATGTTTATATTTCTGCTGCAAAGGAAAGAGCAGATAGACCAATTAGCCTGGTAACACAGAGCTTTTTTAGTCATGTATTAAGCTGAGCCAAGAAAACAAACTTCATTGAGGGTTAAAAAAAAAAGCCTAAAAGGAATGCGCTATAACGTAGTTTATAACATAGGAAACACACACACACACATACACACTCGGGGTTTTTTTTATTATAGTCAATTGTTGTAAAGAATATTACACTGAGTCAGAAGTCTTCGGTTTTACTGGTTCTGACATTTAGTACCTGTATGAACTTGGTCAAGTGTAACCTCTCTTACACAAAGTTCCCTCATCAATGTGCTGGTATTGTGCTAGGGGCTGGGTACACAAAGACAAAACAAAATAGACCCTGTCTTCAAGAAGCACACGTTCTAGAGTGGAAACAGTATGTATACTTCTTGACCACTCTGCAGTATTTGACAACTGTGGACCCCCTGGATCCTCCCTTCTCTCTTCGGGGTCCTTCCTTGCCTGGCTGCTCCTTCTCAGCTTTCTTTGCTATGATATCACATCCATGTCACACTCTCTTACTATGGATGTAGCACAAGGCTCTGTTCTGGACCCTCTTCTCTTTTTTTCCTCTTGACCTCAGGTCCTGGTGAGCTGTTGTTCTTGGTGGTGGTGGTGGGCCTTTATTTTCAAAGACCAATGACATCATCAGTGATATCTTGACTTGCATGTGAACTGGATTAAAGAAAAGAATGTGACCAGAGATGGTCCAGAGATACCTAGAACCTACATGGTTCTGTGTCTAGAGGCACTGAGAGCAAAGGGCTCTCATCTGAAAGTACCAGGGGGAGTAAAAATGTAGCCTTTGGTACCTTGGAAGCTCAAGAGAGTGGCAGCAACCATTGCAATATAGCAGAGCTCACACATGGACAGCCTGGAGCCTTGGGGCTCCAGGGTCCTAGCACTCTGTCTTGAGGTGCCTGAGAAGAGCATTTAGATCCAATATTCTGAACCTCAAAGATCCAAGGGTTCTAACCCCCCAAAATAGAGATCAGGGGAGGAACCCAGGTTATACAGGGTGAGATCAAGCACGGTTAATCACAGTACCATAAGTGCAGCAAGGAATAAAGCTTCACTGTCATGAAGTCCAAATTCAGGGGCTAAAGCTGGAAATAAACCAAAGAAGACACTGACAAGTATCAATTTATTGCAGATCCAAAGCTCTCCCAAAATCCAGAGAAGGAGAAAGTAATCCCATTAACAACTGTAAAAACAGACTCAAGAGGGGCAGCTAGGTAGCTCAGTGGAGAGAGCACCAGCACTGTCATCAGGAGGACCTGAGTTCAAAGCTGGCCTCAGATACATGATACTCACTAGCTGTGTGACCCTGGGCAAGTCACTTAACCCCAATTGCCTTGTGTCCTCCCACCCACCAAAAAAGAAACCCAAAGAAAAAAACTGATTTTCCACAAGAGCAACACAAATACCTAGAAAAAATGAAGTGGTGAAAATAAAATAAATAAAAACTCTGGACAAAAAAAATTTAGAAGAGTAAATAGTTTAGAACAGAAAATAATAAATCTTACCCAGGTAATAAAAGCCTTGAATATCAGAAATAGGTGAAACAGAAATCAATGATTCCATGAGACAGCAAGAGATTTGAACAAAATAGAAAAAAAAATGAAGAAAATGTGGGATACCTGACATCAAAAACAACTGACCTGAAAATGAAAGAATCATTTGGACTCCTTGAAAACCATGACCTTAAAGAAAAGGCCTAGACACTATAATTTCAGAAAATGATAAACAAAACCTGTCCACATCTATCAGAGTCAGGGTACAAAGTCAAGATGGAAAGAATCCAATTATCATCCTCCCCAAAAGAAATTCCAAAAGTAAAAGTCCTAAGAATGTCACAGTAAAAATACCAGCACTTCCAAAGCAAGGAAAAAATTCTAGAAGTATCCCCCTAAAGAAGGAGCTTAAATAGCAAGGAACCACAATCAGGATCACACAAGACCTAACAATCTTTTGTAATCTTTGAGAGATAATAAAAATCCCAAAAGCCAAGAGGTAGGCTTATAACCACAGATAAATACTCTGAAAAGCTGAGTATAATCCTATAGCAGATATTCTTAACCTAGAATCCACAGACCTTGTCCCCTAACCCTCAAAGGAGTCCACAGTTAAAACTTCAAGAGGTCTATAAACTTGGATAGGAAAAAAAAAATCACATTTCAATATAACTGGGCTTCACCAGACTGCTAAAAGGGTCCATCAGAAAAAAAAAAAAACCAAAAAACCAAACCCAAGGATAAGAACCCCTGTACTACAGGGAGTAAAGTAAGCCTTTAACAGGATAAAAGGCCTTCAAGTATTTCTGACACAAACACAAAAGTCTAGAGAAACCTGGAAAGATACATTTCAGCATTTGGAAGCGGTTATATGACAACAAAAGTACTAACATTCTAATAGGAAGAGAAGAAATTAGTATCCCTTCTAAACTTTAAGTTTACAAAGGGTCCTGAGAGAATTAAATAAGAAAAATAGAAGGTGGGGAACAGAATGTTCTATTCTAAGAAAGAGTATGACTTACTATTTCTCATAACTGGGATGTGTAAGAAGAGTATACACAGAAGAAGCAATGGGGGGGAAGAAGCATCACATGAACCTTACTCGTATCAGAAATGGATAAAGGAAGGTTGAACACACATACACATAAATATTTGATGTATAAATACATGAAGATGATTAGTGAAAAAGGAAAAGAACCTATATGTTCTAAAATATTTATAGCAGCTCTTTTTGGGATGACAAAGAATCAGAAATTGCAGAGTAGCCAGTCAAACAGGGAATGGCCAAACAAGTTGTGGTATATGATTGTGAAGAAATACTAACTGTGCTACAAGAAATGAGTTTGATAATCTTAGAAAATCATGGACAGATTTGCACGAAAAAATAAAGAGCAAAGTGAGTAGAACCAAGAGAAAGTTGTATACAGTAACAACAACATTGTTTTAAGAACCACTTTGAGTGACTAAGTCATTTTGACTACTATAAATACCCAAATTAACTACAAAGGTCCTATGAAGGAAAGCACCATCTGCATCCAGAGAAAGAACTGATAAATAGAAGTATATACAGAATGTTTTTACACACACACACACACACACACACACACACACACACACACACACAATTTGTGTCTAATGAGAGCCATCCCTAGGGGGAGGGGGAGTGGAGAAGATAGGAAAAAAAGGAAAAAAGTTACATGATAACTTTATTATATATTTAAAGGGAATAAGTTGCACATAATAGATATGCAGTTTTATGTACAACCATCTTTTTTTTTCTATTCTACCATGTTATGGAAATGCTTGTTTTATTTAAGTTCAGAATAAAAAAAATAAAATTAAAAAAAAATATCAGTTTGGGAGAGAAAAAAAGAATACATCAAACTCAAAATGGGAAACAACAAGGATAAAGGGGGGAGGGGTTGAAGTTTAAGAGGAAGGACAATATCAGGGAGGGAACAGCCACAACCAAATCTCCTGATTTTGAGGGGGAAGATGGAAAGGGAAAGGACAAAGACAAGGACTAGAATTTAAGGGAATGTCTATCAATTTGTAGTCAGCTAAGTGGCACAGTGGATAGAGTGGTGGGCCTGGAGTCAGGAAGACTCATTTTCATGAGTTCAAAACTGGCCTCATACACTTAGCAGCTATGTGACCCTAGGCAATCCTTAACCCTGGTTGCCTCAGTTCCTCATCTGTAAAATGAGCTGAAGAAGGAAATGGCAAACCTCTCCAGTATCTTGACTAAGCAAACTGCAAATGGGATCACAAGTCAGACATAACTGAAATAACGCAAGAACTATCAATTCTGTAGGATGGCTGAACAAATTGTGGTACATGAACATTAAGTGCATTATTATTGTGCCATAATAAAATAACAAAAGAGATGAATTTATAGAATCTTGAATAATATATGAACTGATGCAGAGCAAAATGAACACAACCAGGAGAAAAATTTATGCAATAATAATTACACTGAAAATACAAACAGCTTTGAAAGAAATAAGAATTGCAATCCAGGCAATGACGAACAATTTCTCCAGAAGACCTGTGATGAAACATGTTACCCACCTCCTGACAGAAAGGTGATGGACTTAAAGTACACAAAGAGAAATAAATAATACATTTGGGGGCATAGTGACAACATGGAATCATTTGCCTTGAACATCTATGAAAAAGTTTCTCTCTTTTTTTTTTTAAACAAGGGGGAGGTTAGCTAAAGTGATTTAAAAAAAGTAGACCACTGAAACATTTTTTAATTCACAAAAGAAAAAGCAGAGACAAGTAAGACACTGTTAAAAATAATGTGTAGAATATTTACTATATATTTTTTTAATAATGGAAGCAGTATCAAATAAATATTCATGGTTTCATTTGATCCTCTTTGTGTTCTAGTTTGCATATGGAAATATTCAATTTTTTAGTATTTAAGTTCACAATAAAATATCTTTAAAAGAAAATAATGAGTAAGCTCCTTGAAGGCAGAGATGTTTCAGTGTCTTTGTGTCCTCAAAGCCTAGTACGGAGCCTAGCACACAGTAGGGGTTTTTAAACCATTTGCTGAATGAATGTATGAACAAGTGATATAAAGTCCATGTATATATAAAATAAAGTAGTATTTCTGGAGGGGAACTATTAGCTAGGGAAAATCAGAAAAGATCTTAGGTAGAAGGGGCGACTTGACCTGAACTCTGAAAGAAACTAGGGATTTTAATGGGCAACGTGAAGAAAGAGTGGTGGATTCCAGGAATGGGACGCATCCTGTACAAAGACAAGGAGACAGGAGATGGGCTGTCATGTACAACAACAAAGAGACTAGTTTGGCAATAACATAGACTGCCTAGAGGGAAATAATATGCAGTAGTTCTGGAAAGACAGCCTGGAGGCAGACTGTGAAATACTTTAAATGCCAAACCTATGAGTCTGTATTTTATCACAAAAGAAAGGGGGAGTCACCAGAACTTTTTGAGCTGACGAGTGGAATGGTCAGACCAGTACTTTACAAATTTCACTTTGGCAGCTCCGGGGAAGATAGATTGGAGAGGCAAAAGATATAACGACAGGAGGACAATATTAGGAAGCAACTGCAGCAGTCCAGACAAGAGGTGATGAGAAACCTGAACTAAGGTTTTGGCTGTAAGAGTAGAGAAAAAGTGAAAGATGAAAAGAGTTACAGAGACAATATCTGCCAATATTTAGAGACTGACTAGATATATGAATACTATTATTATTTTATGTGGGACATTTCATGTGACTTCTTAAAAGAAGTAATCCAGCCAAACCTTATGTGCTTACTATTATTGCAATATTTTATATTAAATTACTTTATTTTATGAATTGTTAAATATAAATAACATTTTTTGTGTTTTTTTTTAATTTTAGGCAATTAGGGTTAAGTGACTTGCCCAGGGTCACACAGCTAGTTAAGTGTCCAGTGTTTTGGTCTGAGGCCAGATTTGAACTCAGGTCCTTCTGACTTCAGGGCCTGTGCTCTATCCACTGCACCACCTAGCTGCCTCTAAATAACATTTTTGATGAAATAACTTACAACTCTGAAGATATCTAGCATGATATAATAATCATATGCACTTAACTTCAATGTTGTACTTCTTTATTTGAATGAAGGTTTGCAATATTTGACAATACCAGACACAGTTTTAAGTCTGGTTTCACATCAAGATTATTTCTCCATTTTGATTTAAAACAAGAATAAAATGAAAACATAATCGATCAGCAACTTTTACTGTGGTAACATTCCTAGAAAACATCACAAAAATATAAAATGTGAATACCAATATGTTGAACCTATGAGAAACTGGAGGTTAAGTTCCTACAACCATGATTTTTGCTAGAGATTGTTGAAAATACATTTTTCAGTATACAAGTCTTCATAACAAAACATTAATTTTAATGATATGTACTTTTCCTAACAGTAACCATGAAATAATCCATAAAATGCAGTACACAAAATAAAACTGGTAACATGCAAAACATCTTTTCTCACTAGTAATTCCCCAGAATTGTGACCTTTTGTGCTAACCCAATTTTTTTTAAAAATTGATTTAAGAAAAAATTTTAATTGATTTCAGACAATATCCACTTTTCATAACACATGAAATCTACAGTACCATAAATACTGCAGAGCAAATAAAATTCTTAAAACTAAAACTTTTTTTTACCTGAATCTTACCCTCCACTGTGTCATATGGCAAAGGCATTGTACTATATACTATACTGCTGTAAACCTCTCCTCTGAAAACCAGGGGATAAGTTGCTGTTGCTGCTTCAGGAAGAAGCCAAGACCGGCAAGGTCTCAACATCACTTCCAACACTCTGTCCTTCATGGCTAGTGGATGGCATTGGAGATTGTGAAAGATGCACCAGCTTGAAATAATCCGTCAACGACATCATTTAAGATCCTTAAGGATCTCCCAGCTGACAGCAGCTGCAGACATTCTAGGCACTAAATCTATCACCTTTATTTCTTTTTTTTTACTAAGCCTCATCACCAGCCACGCTAATAACCTTCCTTTGAGATTCCACACTGAGAAATTTGTGACTGTGTTCTCAGGCTTGATCTCTTGCCTATCAGTCATTGCTAAAAGAAAGGGTTCTGAGTTGCAACATGACAGCTTTATGCTCTTCAAGCAACTGTCTTTCAAATGACAAATGAAGAAGCTGTTGTATAGAACTAGGCCTACCACAGACTCACAGTAAAAGCAACATATCAGCCACTCAACGGGGAAAGCCAGCTAGCCAAATGTCGAGCGTTTTAAGAAGTCTATTTCAGAAAACAAAAACCATTTGCAATATGGAATGGTAAGAATAAATAGGAAGAAACAGAATATACCTTGTGTCATATCCCTTTGTTACCCCTGAACACTGGTCTGGTTCCCAACAAGACCCTCTTCTTATAGATTTTGATTATCACCATCAAGCTTTCCAGAGGCACAACTGATTTCTTAATGATGTGAAGCTGATTGAGCATGGAGACAAAGTGGGTGCCACAATACTGAATATGCTGATTATCTCCCCATTTTCATTTGAACTGAGTATTAAGCAGATGTTTCAAAACAGCAAAATCTGTAATTCTTAAGTATTTTGTCATCACAGAAATTTTGCATCTCTGTTTCTTGGAAGGTGTTGATAATGTTGCTAGTGTCTTTCTGCAAATTAGTAACCCAATTGTTGCACCATTATCCCCAGTCTATCAAGTGGGTTCTGACCATATCTGTGTATTCCCACTGGGTAAAAAGGCAAAGGCCTCTTCCTTACTATCCTTTGACATTTGTAGCTTCTGCATCTATAGTAGCGGCCATAACTGCTGCTCCTGCACCTAGCTGCTGCTTCAGCCAAGACACAAGCAAAGGAAGAGTGGGAGGAGTCTGATTAAGATATGAGATTTTTTCTGTTTAATTATCCTACAGGAAACAACTATTCCAGCTAAGTTTGTTTGTGGAACAAAGAAATAAAAGTGCTCATTTATCTCTGCAAAAAAAAAAAGGGAAAGAAAGAAAGGAAGGAAGAAAGAAGGAAGGGAGGGAGGGAAAGAAAGAGAGAGAGAGAAAGAAAGAGAGGAAGGAAGGAAGGAAGGAAGGAAGGAAGGAAGGAAGGAAGGAAGGAAGGAAGGAAGGAAGGAAGGAAGAAAGAAAGAAAGAAAGAAAGAAAGAAAGAAAGAAAGAAAGAAAGAAAGAAAGAAAGAAAGAAAGAAAGAAAGAAAGAAAGAAAGAGAGAGAAAGAAAAGTGTATGATCAAAAGTGAAGATGGGATGGTCATATGGTCAGAGTGGATAACCAAGGGAATGAATTTATGAAGGAAAGATTGAAAGAATAAATGAATGAGCAAGCATTTATTAAGTGTTTATTATGTTCCAAGTACTGTGTTCCAAGTGCTGGAGATACAAACAGAAAAACCAGACAGCACCTGTCCTTGAGGAACTTGATGGAAAACAACTGAATAAAGGACTAGTGACCAAGGGAAAGGGTGCTTGGGCTAGGAAGTCATGAGATGACTGCAGTAACAGGGAGTCACATAACATAATATTTTCCAGAGGCAACCAGAAATCTTGATTTGATTACACTTCTCATTATGAGAGGTAAAAGAGGAGGGGAGAGGTTATATGCACAAAATCAAGACAGAAAAATACCAGGATAAAAAGGCCCATCAGTGGATTACTTCTTCCTGAGCAAGGTCTCTGCAAGACATTCTTTAGAGCAGAGGCATCAAAACACAGCGTAGCAACACTGCTGCTTTGTGGCAGCAAATTCCCAAGTACAGCTGAACCAGATTAAATGTAATTGGGAAATACTTAGCAAAATAAATAAACATGCAATAGAACACAGATACTGTAAATATGTGGTTTTCTAAGTCAATATGCAGCCCACTGAGAGTTTCTATTTGAGTTTGACACCACCGCTCTAGAAGTAAGGAGAAATGAAGCAAGACTTCAGGCATAATCGATAGACCCTCTGTGGTAAGCTAGTGATTAAAAGTTACATAAGATAGACAGTATAAATGTGATACTAGTTGCATCAACGGATAGAATTCCAAAACTGAGATATAGATCTATTTAAGTATCTGAACATCTATACATACATAAATGCATACATACAGATGTGTTATCTACATGACATGATTTCTAGTGACAAAATCAGAAAATATTTGCTTTATTGAGTTTGGTTGGTATTTGGTACACGCAAAGATGCTGTTTATTAGCCATTTTCAGTATGGTATAGTAAACAGACAAAAGGATGTAGAGCCAGATGACCCAAGTTTGAATCTTGGCTCTGTTCCTAATTATCTGTGTCAACTTGGAGAAGTCACTTTTGGAAAAATGAAGGGGTTAGTTTACATCAGGAATCAACCTGACAGCAGGCAAGCCCCAAGTGCCAGCAAAACTCCTGAGTGTGAAGAACCAGATTAAAATGTAATTGGGAAATAGATTTAATCAAAAGAGAAAAACAGAGAAACTACTCTATATGTTGGCTATATTAATCAGCATTGTTTTAGACTATTTAAAATAACTAGACAGTATAAAGTTGGAACACTGCTGTGGTATAGGATATGATGCATTGGTGAACTTAGAAAAATATGGAAAGACTTAGACATATTAAAGATGTTTTTATTATTTTTATTTGTTATTATATTTAACAAAATAAATTTTAAAAAATACAACATAGATAATGTTACTTTGTGGTTTTCAAAAGTCAGTATGGAGCCTGCAGACGTACATTTCTATTTGAGTTTGACACCACGGGTTTAGACTTGAGATGATCTCTAATGTCCCCTCCAATTCTACATTCTCTGATGCTCTGAAAGTCATTACCAAATGGTCCATGATCTCCAAACTTCCATTTAAGGCAAGAGCTCAGTTCAGACATTTCCTCAATTCTCACCTTGGCTGCCCTACTTGTGACTTCTCTGACTTAGTTCTGCCCCATGCCCTAAGAAACTCATAACTGGGATAACTTCATCTTCCTATAAGATTTCATCAGCCTTGGTATCCCATCTCATTTCTGCCCTCTGCTTCTCCCA